>NC_053027.1:82002216-82366466 GCF_003073215.2 Triticum urartu
GAGACATGTAGACATGACCGAGACGACTCTCCGGTCAATAACCAACAGCGGGATCTGGATACCCATGTTGGCTCCCACATGCTCCTCGATGATCTCATCGGATGAACCACGATGTCGAGGATTCAAGCAACCCCGTATACAATTCCCTTTGTCAATCGGTACGTTACTTGCCCGAGATTCGATCGTCGGTATCCCAATACCTCGTTCAATCTCGTTACCGGCAAGTCACTTTACTCGTACCGTAATGCATGATCCCGTGATCAGACACTTGGTCACTTCGAGCTCATTATGATGATGCATTACCGAGTGGGCCCAGAGATACCTCTCCGTCATACGGAGTGACAAATCCCAGTCTTGATCCGTGTCAACCCAACAGACACTTTCGGAGATACCCGTAGTATACCTTTATAGTCACCCAGTTACGTTGTGACGTTTGGTATATCCAGAGCACTCCTACGGTATCCGGGAGTTACACGATCTCATGGTCTAAGGAAAAGATACTTGACATTGTAAAAACTCTAGCAAACGAACTATACGATCTTGTGCTATGTTTAGGATTGGGTCTTGTGCATCACATCATTCTCCTAATGATGTGATCCCATTATCAATGACATCCCCATGTCCATAGCTAGGAAACCATGACTATTTGTTGATCAACGAGCTAGTAAACTAGAGGCTCACTAGGGACACATTGTGGTCTATGTATTCACACATGTATTACGATTTCTGGATAATACAATTAAAGCATGAATAATAGACAATTATCATGAACAAGGAAATATAATAATCATTTTATTATTGCCTCTAGGGCATATTTCCAACACTAAGGAAATGATACTTGACATTTAGAAAAGCTTTAGCATACGAACTACACGATCTTTGTGCTAGGCTTAGGATTGGGTCTTGTCCATCACATCATTCTCCTAATGATGTGATCCCGTTATCAACGACATCCAATGTCCATGGTCAGGAAACTGTAACCATCTATTGATCAACGAGCTAGTTAACTAGAGGCTTACTAGGGACATGGTGTTGTCTATGTATCCACACATGTATCTGAGTTTCCTATCAATACAATTCTAGCATGGATAATAAACGATTATCATGAATAAGGAAATATAATAATAACCAATTTATTATTGCCTCTAGGGCATATTTCCAACACGAGTGTCTTGAAATCAGGACGTTCTTGAATCATCAGGGCTAGGGTGTCAAAAGAACTGTCAAGTGATCTCAGTAGTGTCTTGACGACTTCATGCTTGGTGATCTCAGTAGCGCCGAGGGCTTGAAGCTCATTTGTGATGTCAGTGAGTCGATCAAACGTGAGCTGGACATTCTCATTGTCATTTCGCTTGAAGCGGTTGAAGAGGTTGTGAAGGACACTGATTCTCTGATCTCTCTGAGTTGAGACGCCTTCGTTGAACTTGGAGAGCCAGTCCCAGACTAGCTTAGATGTTTCCAAAGCACTCACGCGGCCATACTGTCCTTTGGTCAGATGACCACAGATGATATTCTTGGCAGTAGAGTCCAGTTGAACGAACTTCTTGACGTCAGCAGCAGTAACACCTTCTCCAGCCTTGGGAACGCCGTTCTTGACGACATACCATAGGTCGACGTCAATGGCTTCAAGATGCATGCGCATCTTATTCTTCCAGTAGGGATATTCACTTCCATCGAAAACGGGGCACGTAGCGGAGACTTTAATTATCCCTGCAGTCGACATAGCTAAAACTCCAGGTGGTTAAACCGAATCACACAGAACAAGGGAGTACCTTGCTCTGATACCAATTGAAAGTGCGTTATATCGACTAGAGGGGGGTAAATAGGCGATTTTTATGAAAGTCTTCAAAACGTGAAAGTTTCGAAGACAAATGATAGAAATAAACCTATTACCATGCAGCGGAAGGTAGACTACACTAGGCAAACCATAGTCAAGTATTCAATGAAGTGAAAGCACAATGACTAATAGCAGCAATGTAGTGAGGATCAGGTAGGAAGATATTATGAAGCCAAACAGAACACGCAGTCACTCAGTGAAGACAAAAGATAGTGCAATCATACAATGACTTCACAAGGACCAACAGTAAGTAAAGGGAAGGGAAGGATGAAACCAGTGACTCGTTGAAGACAATGATTTGTTGGACCAGTTCCAGTTGCTATGACAACTGTACGTCTGGTTAGGGCGGCTAGGTATTTAAACCTGAGGACACACAGTCCCGGACACCCAGTCCTGAACACGCAGCTCAGGACACCCAGTCCTCACCGTATTCCCCTTGAGCTAAGGTGACACAGACCTCGCCCAATCACTCTGGTAAGTCTTCAAGGTAGACTCCCAAACCTTCACAGACTTCGTTCACCGGCGATCCACAATGTCTCTTGGATGCTCAGAATGCGACGCCTAACCGGCTGGAGGATTCACAGTCCTCAAGTGTAATAAGTCTTCAGATCACACAGACAAGAAGACTTAAGTGATGCCTAACACTCTTAGGCTCTGGGTGGTTAGGGCTTTATCCTCGCAAGGAATTCTCTTTCAAAGGCTTTGAGGTGGGTTGCTCTCAAATGACAAAAGCCGTACTCTAACTTTGAGCAGCCAACCGTTTATGGTTGTAGGGGGTGGGCTATTTATAGCCACTAGGCAACCCGACCTGATTTGTCCAAAATGACCCTGGGTCACTAAGGAACTGACACGTGTTCCAACTGTCAGATTTCAAACTCACGCGGCAGCTTTACTTGGGCTACAAGCAAAGCTGACTTGTCTGACTCTAGACAAGTTTCGCTCTCATAGTCTTCACTCGAAGACATAGGTTTTGGTTAAGCATCACTTCAGTCATTCTGACTGGTTCACTTGGACCCCACTTAACAGTACGGTGGTTCCTATGACTCAACAAGGAAGAAACAGAACTACAAAATATCTAAGTCTTCGAGCTCCATAGGCTTCATGCGATGTCTTCTCTTGTCATAGTCTTCAATGAGAATATCTTCATATACCACCTTTGACATCAATGTCTTCATACATTTTTAGGGGTCATCTCTGGTAGGAAAACCGAATCAATGAGGGACTTCTACCTGTGTTATCCTGCAATTCTCACAAACACATCAGTCCCTCAACTAGGTTTGTCGTCAATACTCCAAAACCAACTAGGGGTGGCACTAGATGCACTTACAGTCACAAAGTTTTTGGTTCTTCGGTGTTGATAAAAAGAACACCTTTTTTCTATTTCCTCTGATCCTTGTTTAGTAACTACAACTCTCATGTTGTATTTGCTTTTACTGTTTCACCTCACTGTGAGTATCTTTTTGACTCATTCTTTGCTCACTATTGTTCAGATTCTACATCAAGGCTTGTGGCTTACCTTATGGATCTTAATTAAGTCACCCCTTGTTATTTCCTGAGGTGCTACCTCATCATTCTTAGGTGGCTCCTTTTTTCCATTTTATGGTAGTTGGTAGTTGTGTAGTACATGGATGGGGGAGCTACTTATTTAGCCTATCAAAGAATTATCTCACTAGATGTACGTAGGGAAAGAGAGCTCTTCTATCGACACTCCTAGCACTGGATATAGGGTAAGATTTTTTCAAGTTGTTTATAATCTTGTGCTGGAAAATAACAATCATAGATTGCTAGGCATTTGCCATATTGCGATGCTAACTGAAAATTGATGTAATCTCTGGTCTAAAATGCCGTAGCTTGTCCTTTTGTACTTTCATACACTCGTACTGACTACACATAATGTCAAATGATGCGAGTGTCAGTATATATCATCTATGGAGTTGCTTGTGCTATTGGAATTTCACCAGCTGCTCCAAAGGTATGCTTTGTGAAAACACTTCATTAGTATATCATCATTAAATGATGCATTGTTGTTTTATAGTGGAGTGTGATATAGATTAGTTTTCTTTTTGTATTCATTTATGCTATTGTTTTCTCTGTTCCTTTGATGATTTCAATGACTCTTACTATATATAATACCATAAAATATAGTTTTTCAATCACACGCGCAATTTACAGTGGCGAGCTACCAGAATTTTTTGGTGTCAAAAAAACAGAGTTTTGAGTGGTTCTGTACTCTTTCGAATGTAATTTTTGTTTGAAAATTTCAAGAATTTCTTCCAGTTTTATAAACTGAACTCCTGCATTAAGGTGTCCAGAATTGTTTTACAATGTGGAGTTTTGTGAATCCAAAAAAAATGATTGGCATAGATAACCACTACATATAGTACATTGATACGTCCATTTTGCATCATGCTTTTATATCAATATTTATTGCATTATGGGCTGTTATTACACATTATGTCACAACACTTATGCCTATTCTCTCATATTTTACAAGGTTTACATAAAGAGGGGGAATGCCGGTAGCTGGGATTCAGGGCTGGAAAATGAGCAAATATTAGAGACCTATTCTGCATAGCTCCAAAAGTCCTGAAACTTCACGGAAGATATTTCCAGAATATATAAAACATACTGAGCGCAAGAAGTTCCAGAGGGAGGCCACACCCTGGTCATGAGGGTGGGGGCGCGCCCTACCCCCTGGGCGCGCCCCCTGCCTCGTGGGAACCTCGTGCGCTCTCCGGACTTCGTTTTCTTGCACAATACTTCTTTTAGTCGGTAAAAATTCATTATATAATCTCCTGAAGGTTTTCACCACCGTATCATGTAAATATCTCTTGTCTTTGTTTTGAGCTATTTCTGCCGCAGATTAGAGCAAGATGTCTTCTCAAGAGTCGGTCGGGGAGAGTCGGGTGTCTCATCCGACACCAGGTCCATGGGCAAACAGCGATGCCTATCACTTTGGGCCCTCAACGGAGGAAGAGATGGAAGCTGACTTGAAAAGGATAGATGCCATGGAAGAGGACCAAGAAGTTACTTCTCGTTTCTGGGCAGGATTCACGATGGGGGAACCACAGAGCTCAGCTATTCCAAACTCGGTTATCCCTTCCAATGTTAGATTTCTTTCTTATGAAAATATGAAAAAGAGTGTTACTTGTTCTCCCACAGCTATGCAACATCCTTGGGTGAAAGGGGTTTTAGCCATCATTGGCAAGCTCCGTAAGGAAATAATGAACCTCAAGCAGCAAGTCAATAAGCTCGAGGGAGAGAATCGTATCCTGAGGGGCATCATCGCCAAGAATATCACATCACCATCCCCGAAGAAGGAGACATGATCACATGGGTGTGGGCACTCCCCTTGGCAACTGCCAAGCTTGGGGGAGTGCCCCAGTATCGTATCACCATCACTTTTATCTTTACCATTTTTCTTAGTTCGATCCTTTTAGTAATATCTTGATCTAGTAGAATAAAGTTTTAGTATGATCTAGTTGTGAGTTTTGCTTTATGATCCCTCTATGTAATCGAGTTCGTGAGCTATATAATAAAGATTAGTGTTGAGTCAGGGGCTTTATTATTTTGCTATGATCTTGAGGGAATTAAATAAAATAAAAGAGAAGAAATAAAAAGAAATAAAGAGATCTTATGGATCTTATGGAGAGTAATGAGCTCACATATAAAGAGTGTGATGAATAAAAGTTGTTGAGAGTTGACAAACATAGTTTTGGTCATCGTTGCAATGAATAGGAAGTAATAAAGAAAGAGAGGTTCACATATAAATATACTATCTTGGACATCTTTTATGATTGTGAACACTCATTAAAGTATGACATGCTAAGAGTTGACGTTGGACAAGGAAGACAATGATACGTCTTCAACGCATCTATAATTTTTGATTGCTCCATGCTATATTATCTACTGTTTTGGACATTATTGGGCTTTATTATCCACTTTTATATTATTTTTGGGACTAACCTATTAACCGGAGGCCCAGCCCAGAATTGTTGTTTTTGCCTGTTTTAGGGTTTCAAAGAAAAAGAATATCAAACGGAGTCCAAACGGAATGAAACCTTCGGGAACGTGATTTTTAGGAAGATTATGATCCGGGAGACTTGGACCCTACGTCAAGAAAAGAAATAGGAGGCCACGAGGTAGGGGGCGCGCCTACCCTCCCCAGGCGCGCCCTCCACCCTCGTGGGCCCCCTGTTGCTCCACCGACGTACTCCTTCCTCCTATATATACCTACGTACCCCCAAACGATCAGAAACGGATCCAAAACCCTAATTCCATCGCCGTAACTTTCTGTATCCACGAGATCCCATCTTGGGGCCTGTTCCGGAGCTCCGCCGGAGGGGGCATCGATCACGGAGGGCTTCTACATCAACACCATAGCCTCTCCGATGAAGTTTGAGTAGTTTACCTCAAACCTACGGGTCCATAGTTATTAGCTAGATGGCTTCTTCTCTCTTTTTGGATCTCAATACAATGTTCTCCCCCTCTCTTCTGGAGAACTATTCGATGTAATCTTCTTTTTGTGGTGTGTTTGTTGAGACCGATGAATTGTGGGTTGATGATCAAGTCTATCTATGAATAATATTTGAATCTTCTCTTAATTCTTTTATGTATGATTGGTTATCTTTGCAAGTCTCTTCGAATTATCAGTTTGGTTTGGCCTACTAGATTGATCTTTCTTGCAATGGGAGAAGTGCTTAGCTTTGGGTTCAATCTTGCAGTGTCCTTTCCCAGTGACAGTAGGGGCAGCAAGGCACGTATTGTATTGTTGCCATCGAGGATAACAAGATGGGGTTTTCTTCATATTGCATGAGTCTATCCCTCTACATCATGTCATCTTGCTTAAGGCGTTACTCTGTTTTTAACTTAATACTCTAGATGCATGCTGGATAGCGGTCGATGAGTGGAGTAATAGTAGTAGATGCAGGCAGGAGTCGGTCTACTTGTCTCGGACGTGATGCCTATATACATGATCATACCTAGATATTCTCATAACTATGCTCAATTCTGTCAATTGCTCAATAGTAATTTGTTCACCCATCGTAGAATACTTATGCTCTCGAGAGAAGCCACTAGTGAAACCTATGGCCCCCGGGTCTATCTTTATCATATTGATCTCCTACTACTTAGTTATTTCCTTTGTTATTTACTTTGCCTTTATTTTACTTTGCACAAAAATACCAAAAATATTATCTTATCATATCTATCAGATCTCACTCTCGTAAGTGGCCTTATAGGGATTGACAACCCCTATTTGCGTTGGTTGCGAGGATTTATTTGTTTTGTGTAGGTACGAGGGACTCGCGCGTAGCCTCCTACTGGATCGATATCTTGGTTCTCAAAAACTGAGGGAAATAATTATGCTACTTTGCTGCATCATCCCTTCCTCTTCGGGGAAAACCAACGCAGTGCTCAAGAGGTAGCAGACAACATAATGGGTCATGTTTTCTTACATCTGAGATAAATTATATTGTCATGGATCATCCAACATGTTGAGCTTGCCTTTCCCTCTCATGCTAGCCAATTTCCTTGCACCAAGTAGAGATACTACTTGTGCTTCCAAATATCCCTAAATCCAGTTTTGCCATGAGAGTCCACCATATCTACATATGGATTCAGTAAGATCCTTCAAGTAAGTTGTCACCGGTGCAAGCAATAAAAAATTGCTCTCTAAATATGTATGACTTATTAGTGTGGGAGAGAATAAGCTTTATACGATCTTGTGATGTGGAAGAAATAAAAGCGATGGACTGCATAATGAAGGTCCATATCACAAGTGGCAATATTAAGTGACATTCTTTTGCATTAAGATTTTGTCCATCCAACCATAAAACCGCATGACAACATCTGCTTCCCTCTGCGAAGGACCTATCTTTTACTTTTATCTTCTACCTTACATAAGAGTCATGGTGATCTTCACCTTTCCTTTTTACGTTTTATCCTTTGGCAAGCACAATATGTTGGAAAGATCCTGATATATATAGCTAATTGGATGTGAGTCTTCATGAACTATTATTGTTGACATTACCCTTGAGGTAAAACGTTGGGAGGCAAAACTATAAGCCCCTATCTTTCTCTGTGTCCGATTAAAACTTCGTACCCATAAATATTGCGTGAGTGTTAGCAATTGTAAAAGACTAAAAGATGGTTGAGTATGTGGACTTGCTGAAAAGCTCTTATATTGACTCTTTCCTATGTTATGATAAATTGCAATCGCCTCAATGACCGAGATTAGGGTTTGTTGGTTCTCAATGAAGTTTATGATTCATATTTGAAATTGTGATTGAATTGTTACTTTAGCATAAGAGATCATATGACAATATATATATATATATATGTATATATATATTGCTGTTCTAAGAATGATCATGATGCCCTCATGTCTGTATTTTATTTTTATCGACACCTCTATCTCTAAACATGTGGACATATTTTTTGATTTCGGCTTTCACTTGAGGACAAGAGAGGTCTAAGCTTGGGGGAGTTGATACGTCCATTTTGCATCGTGCTTTTATATCAATATTTATTGCATTATGGGCTGTTATTACACATTATGTCACAATACTTATGCCTATTCTCTCTTATTTTACAAGGTTTACATAAAGAGGGAGAATGTCAGCAGCTGGGATTCAGGGCTGGAAAAGGAGCAAATATTAGAGACCTATTCTGCACAGCTCCAAAAGTCCTGAAACTTCACGGAAACTATTTCCAGAATATATAAAGAATACTGAGCGCAAGAAGTTCCAGAGGGGGGCCACACCCTGGCCACGAGGGTGGGGGGCGCGCCCCCCTGCCTCGTGGGCCCCCTGTTGGCCCTCCGATGCCCATCTTCTGCTATATGGAGTCCTTCGTTGAGGAAAAAATCATAAGCAAGCTTTCGGGACGAGACTCTGCCGCCATGAGGCGGAACCTTGGCAGAACCAATCTAGGGCTCTGGCGGAGCTGTTCTGCCAGGGAAACTTCCCTCCGGGAGGGGGAAACCATCACCATCGTCATCACCAACGATCCTCTCATTGGGAGGGGGCCAATCTCCATCAACATCTTCACCAGCACCATCTCATCTCAAACCCTAGTTCATCTCTTGTATCCAATCTTTGTATCCAAGCCTCGGATTGGTACCTGTGGGTTGCTAGTAGTGTTGATTACTCATTGTAGTTGATGCTAGTTGGTTTACTTGGTGGAAGATCATATGTTCAGATCCATTATGCATATTAATACCCCTCTGATTATGAACATGAATATGCTTTGTGAGTAGTTATGTTTGTTCCTGAGGACATGGGAGAAGTCTTGCTATTAGTAGTCATGTGAATTTGGTATTCATTCGATATTTTGATGAGATGTATGTTGTCATCCCGTAGTGGTGTCATGTGAACGTCGAACTTCACCATTGTTTGGGCCTAGAGGGAGGCATTGGGAAGTAATAAGTAGATGATGGGTTGCTAGAGTGGTAGAAGATTAAACCCTAGTTTATGCGTTGCTTCGTAAGGGGCTGATTTGGATCCATATGTTTCATGCTATGGTTAGGTTTACCTTAATACTTCTATTGTAGTTGCGGATGCTTGCAATAGGGGTTAATCATAAGTGGGATGCTTGTCCAAGTAAGGACAGCACCCAAGCACCGGTCCACCCACATGTCAAATTATCAAAGTACCGAACGCGAATCATATGATCGTGATGAAAACTAGCTTGACGATAATTCCCATGTGTCCTCGGGAGAGCTTTCCTTCATATAAGAGTTTGTCCAGGCTTGTCCTTTGCTACAAAAAGGATTGGGCCATCTTGCTGCACCTTATTTACTTTTATTACTTGTTACTCGTTACCAATTACCTTATCACAAAACTATCTGTTACCGATAATTTCAGTGCTTGCAGAGAATACCTTGTTGAAAACCGCTTATCATTTCCTTCTGCTCCTCGTTGGGTTCGACACTCTTACTTATCGAAAGGACTACGATAGATCCCCTATACATGTGGTTCATCATACATGAAGGTTGGTTATGCATGGAGAATGAGGTTAGTATTGTTAGAAGTTAGAACTGGGAGTTTTCCAGCACATGACGGTTGCGGCCGTCTTCCAGCACATTGTTGCTTTTCAGTAGAACAAGATGTTCGTCTCTTTGTCTTATGGACTTCAATAAGGTCGATGGTAGCTTGCTGAATAAGTTAAGAGAGACCCCACAATTTCTAATGACCCCACAGGGTATTCTTGCTGGCGCCGCCGCTGGCAGAGGCGCGTGGTTGACAGGAGGAGCCGGGGAGGCATGACGGTGGACATGTGGATGTTATCATGGCATTGACACATTTCGCTCTACCAACACTGCATACCAACGTGACTGAATGTTATCGTGGCTTAGATGCCCTATCAAATTCTTGCTTGACTTTTTGGTTTTGTATGCTCGGATGTATGTTTCAGTTCCTACATGGTATTTCTCATGTGGAGTTGAAACCACACTTGGTTGGTCCAATAGCAAACAATCCTATGTTTCACTCTGAAATCATATTGCATATAGAGTGATGTTACGTTCTTGCGCAAATTACTGCACACATATACATGGAGTTACCTGAAAAAGTCTCACACTTGGGCTCTTGCAAGTAACACTGTCACTCGCTTGTAGAGTTTGCAAGTGGTTATAATTGTCATACTACTAGGTAACAGCCTTACTCGAATCAGCCTTGACCTTGTATAATATACATAGTTATTTGGTGCGTGGTATTTTTTTAGTGAATTTGATCAAAACTGTTATTTTAAGTACATTTGTATTTTAGTTTTTTATTCAAATAAATTTCCCAGTAAGTTGATTTTCCAGGATGGTCATAAGGTTGACATTATGAATTGATTTGTGAAGCACAAAACCACAATAACAGTTGGGAGGGCTACTTTGTATCCCTAGACCCACACTCGACCGTCATCTCCCATTTTCCTCAGTATCACGACCTGATGCGATGTTGGCAGCGCAATCAGTCGGAGGAGGCCAGCGGTGGCGATGACGGCTCTGCGATGGGGAAAGGTCGCTCGTCGCCGCGGCACCAGCAATTCCATGGTTGCATAATACCCGCATGTTCATGACCTCCAGACTCTCCGGCCTCCTCCCTCTAGGTACCTGATTTAAAATAAGAAAGAATTTCCAATAAACAGTAGTTTTTCGTTTTTCTTTGTAGTTTAATTTTAAAGTTTAATAAAGAAATATTATATTTTTATAACAAAAAGACAAAATCAAAGTTTAGTAATCAGTAATCGTTCTTGAATTCAAAGATTTTTATTTGTTTATTTTACTTTCAGACGAATTCCTAATTGTTTGAATTGTGTAATCTCCCATTATGGAGATTGGTAACCGACTTAAAGCAATTTGATTGTAATTCAATTCATGACGAACATAGGTAGAAAGTTCATATTCTTCAGTCATTGATCCAAACGACAACCATTTCTCAGGTTCACAGTTTATTACTATACTACGATTGTTTAATTAGATGGTAACATAAAACTTGGAGTGTCTGATAGGAGTACCTATTCACTGTTTGAGATGCTAACTAGGATGGAGGGAGTAAAAAATGCCTAGAATAAAGAAATGATGAATTGTATTGTACACATTATTGTAGTTACAGATTATGTTTAAAATCGATCATTACTTGGGATGCTGCCAACTTGGAGGGTCGATGGGACATTAAATTGCCATATTGCTTTTCCCTCTTCTTCACGTGTTAGGAATATATCTTTAACAATAGAATTTAATATTTGTGGTTTCACATGCAGGAAGAGACAGGATCATATCAATCACCAGTGATGGAGTCATGTGGTGGTTGCCGTCGTGCTAAATGTTGGTGTAGTGTAAAATTCCTGTGCTACATGGTACAATATTAATTTTAGGATTGTTGCCAATCATGTCCGTCTATAGCTATATCACATTGCAAAATTCCATGAACATTTGGTCCACATTGTTTTTCGGTTATACTGTTCCTGCCCAAGCATGGATGCAGGTGGACGTGGGCGCCATGGCTGCCACCAAGGATGTAGGGGTCACGCTACAACCGGTGAGGGCATGGTAGGCGCGCTAACCGCACTGCAGCCTTACAGTTTTTCCTAATTTCTTTAGGTATGCGAGGTCAATTTAATATTCACATATATGCTGAAATTTTGACTTCGAAGGACGATCACTGAAGTTATATGCTGAAATTTTGACTTTGAAAATTCAGCACTGAAGTTATATGAAGTTTCTTGCGAGAGCTATATCATTCTTTTTAGTACTACTGATTAATTCCCATGAGTACCAATGGTGATATTTTCAGGCGTAAATACTAGATGCGATTCTCATTGCTGGCAATCTTCATGAATCTATCAAGGAGAACATTGCAATACTAATTGTTGCACAGGTGTTCTCAACACCGACTAGCAACAAGAGAGAATGATTGTTCAATGCTCACCGTTGTAAGCTTGATTCAAGAGAAGTTTCTCAATGTTGTACATGTAGGCTGTGAGTAACAGAAATAATACCTATTTGTTCACTCATTTCCTGTACCTATGATTCATTTGCCACTGCTCAGTAGAGTTCAATTATGTGCTTCAATATTAGGAACTCATCATCTTCTAAAACATATTGTTGCCTACTCAAACATATTTTGTTCCTTTTTGTTTCCAACAGATTTTGTATAAAAACACGTGTACAATAGAAGCGGCAGAACCTGCATTGGACCGTCCTCATTTGCTCTGTCCATTTTTTCCAAAGAAATAACACTTCTGCAATCCTATGCATTCAGAAATACGATTTAGTGTGCTATTACAATCCTCGTAATCGCACGCTATATTTTCTGTGGGAATTTCTGTCATCCATTCTGATTTTGAGGCAAATATATCAGTTAAGTTTTTTGTTCTAGCAAGGTACCATACATGTTATGAAATTCTCCTTTGCCTTCCAGGTCAACCACATAGGTAGGAGGGAATTCATTTATCAATAAAAATAAATTTGTTTGAGGGGATGTTATCTTATTTCTCCAGTATAACCAAATGAACACTATGATGAACTTAACATCTCTCTATCATTATTTTTCTAAGATGCAAGCGATATAAAATTTAAAAAAAGCTCGTGGCAACGCACGGGCAGCTACTAGTGTTCTATAGTTGTTTTATCATTAGTCATGGATAGGAAACATAGAATACCAAAAAATACGTGTACCTGCTATCCCCAGAATTAATCACTTTTAATCCGGCACTAATTTGGAACCGCGTGCATCTAAAAGCCTTTTTACTAAAGTCAATGTTGTTGTATGCTCTAGAGAAATAGCACAATGAACCCAGAAATCCCTAGGTCCTATTGTTAAGAAAAGTGAATTACTGTTCTCATAAACAACATTCAATCATCTGCATTCAATGCCCTAAAACTGTTAGTGAAGAAAAATTATCCCCAGGCACCTCCAAACGAACTATATTTAGGGATGGGATAGGCGTCGGAAGATAAATATTCTTCAGTAACAGTTTTAGGGGATCGGCTAGGTGCGGCGTAAGGGAGGAAAACCGAATTTATCCTCCCTTATGGCCGGATTGAGGATCTGTTAGAGTTGCCCTTAGTTTCTAAGAATGAAAGAGGAAAAGAACATTCCTAAGGCCAAGAGAAGGCTCAAGAAGTTGGATTACAGACCATATGCTGGGAAATACAGGTCGCGGACCACCAATTATAGTTGTGTACTCTTGTTACGCAAGAAACGAGCAAATATGAAGCCATCTTCATCAGGCCATAAGACTCGGCAAATTATCTTATACAAATGATGAACATTTTTTAAATACATAATAAACATTTTTAAGGACATGACAGACATATTTGAAAAACACAATAATGTTTTTCTAAATACGCGATGAACATTTTATACACGGTGATTTTATTTTTCAATACGTGTATACTATCATGTTTAATACAGATCAACATCTTATATGCATGAAGAAAACACACAAACTTTTCTTATAAATATGTGACCTCTTTTTAATTACATGAATACTTTTCAAATACATGATTAGTAGTTTTATGTATAGGATGAAAAATATTTAATTACACGACGACATTTTAAAATACACTATAAACAATTTTAATTTGCTTTTAAAATACACAATGGAAGTTTTTAATACAGGAAAAACATTACTTAAAATAGAATGATTTATTTCATAATGATTATAAATATTTTAACAATACAATGGCCATTTTTAAAGTTCAAGATGAACATATCTATTACATGACGAGCTTTTTTAAGACTTCGTGAACTTCTTTTTAAATAAAAGATTTACCTATTTAGTTAACAAGATGACCATTTTTAGAATACATGATCAACATATTTGAAAAATAGGTTTAACATGTTTGTAAATACCTGATAAACATTATAATACATGGTGATTTTTTTAAATACACATGAACATTGTTTTATGCGCAAACATTTGCTTGACAGACATTAATATTTACTATTTTTCTAAAAGAATAGATAAACCCAAAAGATGAAAAAAAATTGAAGGAGAAAAGAAGGAAAATTGATAGGTTGCTTCTGTGTTGTTTGCATTTTTATAGTGAAGGGTGTTGCTGAATAGGAGGAGGCATGTGTTGTAATTGTGCTGATGGTCCTGGTGAAGTAGGTTTTTAACCTTATGACAGTGGGGCATGACTTTCAATTTAAAAGGAACTCAAAACATGATACAACAACTAATTACATGGGAGAAATGTGTGCATGTGTGTGTTTGGGGTGGGGGGGGGGGGGGGGGGGGGGGGGGGGGGGGGGGGGGTAGTCTTGTAGAGCAACCTTGAAACTGGAAAGCTAGGCATGAGGGTATCAAGTGGCAGCAATATATTGGGTAATGAGGGGCTCTAGGCTCCTTTTGGTCCTATAATTGAGAAGTGTAGAATCTATCTAGCCATGGTGTGTGAGTGGGTCCCTAAAAATCTTGTTGTTTCTTTCATTCCAAAGGCTCCAAGCGGCCACCATAAAAATCTCCATGAACAAAGGTTTTGTTCAAGCACCTAGCCGCATACACCAGTTGCAACCCATTATCAAGATTTTGCCATCGAATTTCTATTTTATCCCAGCAAGCAGTACTGAATCAACACTTGAAGAAAATATCTTCGAGGGTTTCCTCGGGTGGATTAATGAATAGGAGACATCCATAATTATTATCTTGGAGCACACAATTCCTTCTGTGTTACATGTTGCGGGTACTGAACCTGTCAGCCAGCAACAACCATGCAAAAAACTTCCACTTCATCATGCACTTCGATTTCCGTATCCATTGGACTGCATCATCAGCTTGCATGTCACGAAAGCAGTGCAATTACTAGAAGTGAAATGTTCCCTGCCCTAGATACAGCTCCAGTGATCACACCCTTCATTCAACACCACCAGCGTTGCCATGTTTTGCAGGCCATAGAGTTCCTCACTTGGCGTGTCAGCATGGTGTGTGACCCACTAAACAGGATGACATGCATAGCATCTATCTCTATGACCCGCGGGTAAGCACAAAGGGAAATTGACGCTAAAAAACGGTGGCCACTTGGACTCGACAAAGCGACCTCGCGCAAGCCAACAACACTGTGCTACCACGGTGCCAACATTTCCTCATGTCCACTAAGCATGACGGTGCTTAATGTTGAGTAAAGAAACACACGTTTGTGGGTTTTAAATGGGCTACATTCAGTGCAACCCATTTTGCACATGTTAGTTTTTTCAGGAAACTTTAATAAGTTTGTAAATTTTAATTACAGTAATAAAATAAATTCAATATTTTGGTTATAAATATTATCTGTATACATAAAATAATTTAATTATAAAATTCATGTAATTTTTAAAAAGGCAAAAGCTAATTTCCTGCCGACTGATCGTTTACGACAGATCCGAACAACTTGGATGCCGTTGGATATGAATCGCGCGGTTACAGTTTGTCTCGCACCGAGCGGCTCGCGATCCGCTTCTGCCGGGCAAATTTTTTTCTCCCGCGATCCGTTCTCCACGATCCGCTTCTCTCGGGCGGGATTTTTCTCCTCGTGCGCGGGCAGATTTTTTTTCACCACGGTCGGCTCCACCCAGGCGGGATCTTTTCTCGTCGCGCTCCTCCTCTTTTAGGAGAAAATAAACCATCAAAGGAGGGACTCGAACTCAGGCCCCTAGGTTACACAAGCAAGTGAGGGAACCACCTGGCCTAGGCTAGTATTGGTGTCAGGTTATGCGTAGTTATCTTTTCTATACCACACTAAACTATTTCTTCTCTACAACATCTACCATTCCAATCAAAAAAATTTGTGTTGGATTCTTGTTGACCGTGATTTTGCTGCTGAGCTGCACTCGTTCCTAGTGATTCGACATGGTGCAGCGCAACGAATATACATACAATCTAGTATGGGCCAACATAAATATACCCGGTAGCTTATTTTTTTCTAATAGCATGGTAATATAAACACTGCATACCTGATAACCTATATAAAAACACCATGATAAGTTTTGTCTTGGGATTTTTTTTGGTTGAAAACATACCCAGTAAATTATGTGTAAATAACGTAATAATATAACACAGCAGACCCGATAACTTACGCACAAATACTATGATAACTTTTGACCGGAGAAAAAAAGTTGTTGAAAACATGCAACATGGTAATTTATGTGTAGATAGTATGGTAATACACGTACCGCAAAGCTGGTAACCCATGTACGAACACTATGGTAACTTTTGAACCGAGAGAAAAATATGTTAAAAAATGTGTCCCCAATTAATTATGTGTAAATAACATGGTAATATATACACCGCAGACCTGATAATCTATGTACAAACACAATACTAACTTTTTGACCCTCGAGTAAAAGTTGTTGAAAAACATACCCTCGGTAAATTACGCGGAAATAAAGTGATAATATCCGCACTGCAGACCTGATAAGCTAAGTACAAATACAATGATAACTTTTGATCAGTGTGTGCACACACGTACGTAAATCAATGTTTGTTTTGATATATCATCCGATAAATTCATTGTAATGAGTTTGATATTTTATGAACCACAAACCTGATAGCTTGCATACAAACATCGGTAGCTTTTGACCAATTTTTTTATTGAAAATATATCCTCGGTAACTTATGTGTAAATAGTATGGTAATGCAGATGTCGCATACCTGATAACTTACGTCTAAATATCATGATAACTTTTAAGACAGTGGATTTTTTTAAACATACCCCTGTTAAGTTTTGTTTAAGTAGCATGGTAACTTACGTGCTAAATTAGGAACAAACACCCTGGTAAATTTTGCCCCATGAAGGGGCCAGTTGTTCCCCCCCCCCCCCCCAACATGTATGTAAAATAGCATGATAAAGTACACATCGTAGAGTTGATAACTAATGTATGGACATCGTGATAACTTTTTGACCTGGTAAAAATTGTTCAAAACAAAACCCCGCAAAGTTCTATGTAAATAGCATTGTAGTACGCACCGCATACCTGATAAATTATGGACAAACACCGTGATAACTTTGATCTAGTGGATAAAAATTGTTGAAACATACATATGATAAGTTCTGTGTAAGTTGCGTGGTAAGTTACAAACTATAGACCTGCTAAATTAGGTATAAACAACATGATAACTTTGAACCGGAGAAAAAATCATTGAAAAGATACCCTCTATAACATATGTGTAAATAGCACGGTAAATTACATAGCGTGGAGCCGATAACTCATGTACGAATACCATGGTAACCTTTTTGACCCTCGGAAAAAAGTTGTTGAAAATATATCCCGACAAGTTTTGTATAAAAATCATGGTTTTCTTTACGCATTACAGATCTGATAACTTATGCACAAGCCCCCTGATAATTTTGAATCGGGGATTTTTTTAATTAAAAATGTACCCCGGTAACTCTTGTGTAAATAGCAGGATAATTTACACTTCACATATCTGATAACTTACATATGAACACCCCGATAACTTTTGTTTCAGTTAAAATAAGTATAGAAACATCCCCCCGATAAGTTCTAGGTAACTAGTGTAACATGAGGATCATGGAGACAACATATATCCGTTCGCGAAAATTCTCCATTACAAAAATCCAAGGAAAAAACTGGGAAAGCATGTTTCCTGTACTATTTATACATAGTAAACAAATGTCCAAAAATTGGTTAGTTTATTATTTGATTTGGGCCGACCGTTCAATTTAGTTGTGAGGCGAATTTCTCTTTCAAATATGTACTCGAATTCTATAAGGAGTCAGATATTTTTGAAGCTTGTCGATGTTATATATGGTAGTGAAATATAAACTAATGCATGACTTAATTGCGATGAGGGGTTAGCTCAGGTGGTTGTTGAGCTGGGAATGGACGCCCGAGGTCTTGTGTTCGACTCCGGTGCTTGTTTTATTATTATTATTTTGCGTAAAAATGCTGCGATACGGAGAGAATCGCTAGGGATGAAAAAATCGATGTAGCGGGAGTCGTGCGGATCTGTTGCTAACCACCAGGCGACTGGTGGTTAGCACAGTCCTTTTAAAAATATCCACTTATTTACATGTGGATTCATTTAAAAGTTAATACAAGGATTTAAACTATTTAGTAAATGCAAAAAAGAATACACATGTGGCTCATAATTAAATTATACAAAATTATGAATAAAAATATTTTTATTAATATTCACTTGTATTCCACTTGAGGCATAGATTCATAATTTTTATATAGTTGAAATATATTTAGAAGCGGAATTTATAAAAGCATTTTTCATATTTATGTACATTTTTAAATTATGCTTTTTTCCTTTAACAACATACTTATGAATTGTAAAATGTGCATATAATTATTCAAATTTGTATATAATGAAAATAATATTGATGAATTTTAATTTATAAAATACTTGTATTATTTTAAATTACAAAAAAATTTAATCAGAAATACTATTCTATTTATATGATTTTTTATAAATAGTACGTGAATATTTAAAAAATACTTTAACATTTTGCTAAAGAAGTTGTTTTTAATTGTATGTATAATATTTATAACACACGGATGTTTGAACTTTATTTTTCTTACTATCATTATAATTTATACACTTTTTGCAAATTCTGAAAAAATAAAAGAAAGCTAACGTGTGCCATATGGACTGCACCGACTGCAGCCCATTTAAACCACAAAAGTGTGTTCGTTTACTACATTAAGCCTTCTTATGCTTCTTAGACATCAAAACTTGTACTCCCTTTGTCTCAAAATTCTTGTTTTAGATTTGTCTAAATATGGATGTTTTATTTGATACATCCGTATCTAGACAAATTTAAGACAAGAATTTTAAGACGGAGGAAGTATGTTGTAGTGACTGCTGCGTAGCTTGAGGTGACCCAACCACCATTTTCCGTGCAAAATTTTCCTTCCTGCTGACATGTGGCAAGATTTTCCTTTCTATTGACACGTGGCCCCACTGGTCATAGCGACTTATACCAAGTGAGCCATCCGTTGGGAGTGGGTCCCATACCACGTGTGTGCTAACCGAAATATGGTGCCACATCAACATATTTTACGTCCGGGACTAGCATCATATTTACACGCTTGTGCCAAGTTTTATACTATCTCTGTTTCAATTTACAAGTCCTGCGTGTATACTTAGATTGTCAATTTTATCATTCTAATATAAACTATATAACACAAAAAATATACCTTTTAAAAGTAGAAACTCCCAAGTTTATATTGGTATATTTTTTTATAATATATGATTTGTATTAGGTTGGCCAAATTGACGGTCTAGGGGTACGCGCACATCCTGTAAACTGAGAGAGAGGGAGTAACCAGTTTGATGTATGTAATTACACAATGAGTTTTTTTAATTACATGATGACCATGTTTTGTAATACTCTGTGAAAAAAAATTAATGCACATCAATTGCTATTAAAATGCACAATGGAAGTTTTTAATACAGGGCAAACATTAGTTAAGATAAAATAATTTTTCTTAATGAATTATGAATATTTTTAACATATTGAACATTTTTAATGTTCAAGATGAACATATTTATTACGTGACGAGATTTTGTAAGACTTGGTGAACTTATTTTAAATAAGAGATTTACAGTTTTGTTTAACAAGATGACCATTTTTAAAATACATGATGAACATATTTGAAAAATAGTTAAACATTTTTGTAAATACCTGATGAACATAATTATACAAGGTGATTTTTATTAAATACACCTGAACATTGTTTTATGCGCAAACATTAGTTTGACGGACATTAATATTTACTTTTTTCTAAAAGAATAGAGAAACCCAAAAACTGGGGAAAACATAGAAGGAGAAAAGAAGGCAACTTGATCGTTTGCTTCTGTGTTGTTCGTGTTTTTAGAGCGAATGCGTTGTTTCTTTAGAGAAATGTTGGCTTTATTGATTACTTTTTTGAGAAAGAGAGATCTCGCAAACTTTATTGATTCAGAGGAATGTTCATAGATACACTAGCTGGGTTACGAGGATTACCCAACCACACATGTCTACCTATACCTGAATTACATGCATACTTTGCGAGATTATGAGCCTCAAAATTGAAGTTTCTACGCTCAAAAATAAACTTGCAGAAAGCAAAACCAGAACTACGAGCTGTTATTTCATGTATGATTGCTGCGTTCGGTCCACTTGTTCCATCATTGATGTCATTGACAACTCCCTCACAGTCTGAAGTCAGAACCACCTCATGAACATTTAGATCTTCTGCCAAAGCTAATCCCTCCCTGCAAGCAAAGGTTTCCAAGATCGTGGGATCAGTTACACCTCCATAGACCACTGCCGAGGACCCCAGGTAGTTGCCCTGCTCATCTCGACATAGTGCAGCCACAGCTCCGCCCCTTCTGCTTCGCGCTACTGCTCCATCCACATTAACTTTGACAGATCCGGTTCCCGGAGCGAGCCATTGCCGAGTCCCGGCCACCCGTGCTGTCATGGTAACCACCTTGTTCGGCTTAGGTATTTCTTGCAAGTCAGCGAGGAAGTTGTTCACAAAAGAAATAGTTTGGTGCGGCGCTTGAAAAATTGCCTCGTACACAGCTTTTCGACGTGCATACCAAATAGCCCAGAGTGTGACAACCATTGATGTAAACTTTGCATGGTCCATCCTGCTGTATAATTCAAACAGCCACCTCTTTGCGCTTGGTTCTTCTAGTTCTGACATTGCCAGCACCACATCTGCATCTGATAGTGCCCACACACACTTTGACATTGTACAGGAAATCAAAGCATGGCGCCATGAGTCCTGACATCCGCACAAAGGACAAGTGTCCTGGGTTGCCATATTTCTGTGGTGTAAGACATCTGTGGTAGGCAGCGAGTGACGTGCCAAGCGCCAAATAAAAACTTTAATCTTCGAGGGTATAGATATCTTCCATAATGCTGACCAGGCTTTGCCCTCCTCCTCACTTGAAGAAGATCCCGATCTGCCCTCAAGCCATTCCTCGCGCTGCAGTTTTGTGCTTACCAGAAATTTGTAAGCCGAACTGACAGAGAACCTTCCTTTTTTATCAGGATACCATGCCCAAAAATCCTCGACATTGTGTGTACAAACTGGGATTCTCAAAATAGCATCAGCATCAAAACGAATGAACACAGACCTTACCAAGTCCTCGTTCCACCCTCCGGTGGATGGCTGTAGCAGCTCTACCACTTTCGTCGGCGGGTTTTGCACAAGGGACGTAATGGGCCTTGGTGTGTGTTCTTTTGGTATCCAATTGTCCATCCAAATATCGGTGGTCTGTCCGTTTCCAATCCTTCTAATGATTCCTTGCTTCATCACATCTCTTCCCTCGGTTATTGCTCGCCAAATCTGAGAGGGGCGAGCTCCAAGTTGCGCTTCTAACAATGTAGTCTCAGGGAAGTAGCTAGCTTTGAGTATTCTAGCACTCAAAGTAGATGGTTCATTAAAAAGTCTCCAGGCTTGACGGGCCAAAAGAGCTAGATTAAACAGCTCTAAATCTCTGAACCCCAATCCTCCCAAGTGTTTAGGCCGCATCATCACATCCCACGATACCCAAGCCGGCTTCCTTTGGCCCTGTTTACAGCACCACCAAAACTTTCGAATAATAGACTTTATGTGCTCACATAAACCTCTTGGGAGCTTAAAGCATGACATAGAATATACTGGTATGGCCTGAGCTACTGATTTGATTAGAACCTCTTTTCCTCCCGCTGATAAACACTTGCTCATCCATCCTTTTACCTTGTCCCACACACGATCACTCAAGTATTTGAACGTACCATTCTTGGCATGCCCCACATCCGTAGGCATCCCCAAGTATCTATCGCTCAAAGATTCGTTTGGAACATGAAGGAAACCCTTGACAGCAGCACGAACTATCTCCGGGGCTCCCCTACTGAAAAATATCGATGATTTGTCGCTGTTGATTCTTTGTCCCGATGCCATACAATATGACTCCAATAGGTTTGGTATCTCCTCTGCTCCATCAACACTTGCCCTGAAAAATAGTAGGCTATCATCCGCGAATAAAAGATGGTTCACCGACGGGGCCGATGGTGCCTGTGACGCCCTCGATTCAATCGTACACTAACCATACACGCAAATGTGTACGATCAAGATCAAGGACTCACGGGAAGATATCACAACACAACTCTAGACACAAATTAAAATAATACAAGCTTTATATTACAAGCCAGGGGCCTCGAGGGCTTGAATACATAAGCTCGAAAACACAAGAGTCAGCGGAAGCAACAATATCTGAGTACAGACATAAGTTAGACAAGTTTGCCTTAAGAAGGCTAGCACAAAAGCAACATCGATCGAAAAGGCAAGGCCTCCTGCCTAGGAGCCTCCTAACTACTCCTGGTCATTGGCGGTCTCCACGTAGTAGTAGGCATCGACGGTGGCATCTGACTCCTGGGCTCCGAGATCTGGTTGCATCAACTGGAAAGAAGAAAAGGGGGAAAAGGGGGAGCAAAGCAACCGTGAGTACTCATCCAAAGTACTCGCAAGCAAGGATCTACATTACATATGCAACATTACCAAAAGAAGGTTGTATATGTGGACTGGGCTGCAGAAATGCCAGAATAGAGGGAAAGCCTAGTCCTATCGAAGACTAGCATCTTCTGGAAACCACCATCTTGCAGCACATGAGGGAGTAGAGTAGCATAAGTAAAGTAGTAATAGTGTTGTCAACCTCGGCCAGAGATCCTTTCTCGACTCCCTGCGAGAAAGCAATCCCAGAGCCATACTATCCAGTTATCATCACAATCCATTTATCATCACCATCCAGTTCTCATCACAAGTATCCAGTTCTAGTTGTATCGATCGGGATACAACTCCAAGTGTCCATTACCGTAGGACAGGCTATCGATAGATGTTTTCTTCCCTGTAGGGGTGCACCAACTTACCCACCATGCTCGATTAACTCCGATCGGACACACTTTCCTGGGTCATGCCCGGCCCCGGCCAAACAATACGCCGCAACCCGACCTAGGCTTAATAGAGAGGCCAGCACGCCGAACTAAAGCTATGCCCCCAGGGGTCATGGGCCATCTCCCCGGGAACTCCTGCACGTTGCGTACGCGGCCGATGAGAAGACCTAGCTACCTCCTTCAACAAGGTAGGTGCTTTCCAGTCCAACTCGGCGCGCGCCGCTCAGTCGCTGACGTCTATTAAGCTTCGGCTGATGTATACGATGCAGAATGCCCATACTATGCCCACATGATGGTTAGTGCTATCAGGCCAGAGGCCCCTCGGATAAAATATCCAAATCGTAGTGGATTAGGAACGCGCGGTAACAAGCAGAGACTCACGAAAGATGTGACCCTGTTGCCCCGTCTCGAGGACTTGCGGCAAGGGCTAGAAATGCCCGGCCACGCCTCGTAATTATCTCGCGGGCACCCTCCAGGTGAACCCGTCTCCACATCACTCGCAATTAAGCTCGCGCGGGTACCCCTCAGGGCCGACCCATCTTTAGTAACAGGGTTCAGTGCAAAGTCATAGTAACCATAGTAACCGTGTGTCTAACACCAAGGGGGAAAACCTGAGGAATCACCCTTGTCGAATTCCCACTCGATGTAAACATCAAGGTGAACGTAAGAGGAACCACCCTCGAGGTTCACACTTGAGGGGTTGCACGACAGAGTCGTATCGGAAGTGGTTAAGGAGGAAATCACCCTCGCTGACCACGACCGAATAGCTACTCTACAGAGATCTCATCAGGAGTGATGTATGAGGTTCCACCCTCGGCACTCGATGGTACTCTGCAGAGTCGAGCAACAAAGGGGTGTGAT
Source organism: Triticum urartu (assembly GCF_003073215.2). Lineage (NCBI taxonomy): Eukaryota > Viridiplantae > Streptophyta > Magnoliopsida > Poales > Poaceae > Triticum > Triticum urartu. The sequence continues at coordinate 82,026,288 of NC_053027.1, forward strand.
GTGACGTGAGGTGTCGGGGCCTGGTCTTCGATCCCGTTGATCGGGTCTTCTGATAATCCAGCGGGGCAGTCGGGTCAAGTGGGGGGTCACTGATGTGGCTCTAACCAACCTATACTAAGCAGTTTAGGATAAGCAGGTAGGTAACAATAGCAGGTTACAATAAACAGGCTATGCAACAGAATAGGAGCAAACAATAATACTAGCAAAATTTAATGCAAGCATGAGAGAATGCAATGAGCGATATCGGGATGATCAAAGGGGGGGGTTTGCCTGGTTGCTCAAACAAGAAGGAGGGGTCGTCGGTGACGTAGTCGATCGCAGGGGCATCAACATCGTCACGGGGTCTACCGAAGAAAAGAGGGGGGAGAAACAGTAAATACATAGCAAGCAAGTGCATAACAGGACAACAGGCAGAGCTAGACGTGTTCTAACGCGGTCCTAGACGTTATAGGTGAAGGGGGAAGTCAACCGAGGATGTTTTCCCGGTTCCGAACCTGTGTCAGACAGATGACCGGAGGGGGAAAGTTCCATGTTCAGCATGCTAGGGGCATGTGACAAAAGAACGGACCGCGTATTCGGATTAGTTGGATTTTTCTGAGCAACTTTCATATATAAAGTTTTTCCATCCGAGTTACGGTTCAATATCTACGAATTTTCAAAGATTTTAAACCATCTCTGGAATTATCTCTAATTCAAAAAAAGGACTTAATGCATCAGCATGACGCTAGTGGTCAACTCTGACCGCTGACCAGTCAAACATGGCAGTGGGGCCTATCCGTCATTGACTTATTTGCTAATTACCATTTAAACCTAGTTTAATTAGTAGGTTAAAATAAACCCAATTAGTTAACTAAACATGATTAATTAAGTTAATTAATTATCTAATTAATTAATTAATTAATTTTATTTTTTAACCTCTTTTTTATAACCAGGGTTGGGCCCCACATGCAGTGGCACAACCAGCCACTGGAGCCGGCGCGACTAACGGGCGTGGCCCGGGCGGAGACCGAACCCGCCCGGTTGCGAGGCGGAGGCCGGCGACAGTGCGCCGGTGGCCAGGGGCCACGGTGGATGGCGGGAATGGCAGCGGGGCGAGGGGGCGGAGCCAGGCGGGCGCAGGTGGCGCGGCCGCGTGCGCGGTTCGTCGCGGCGGCCAGGCCGCAGCTGCGGCTCTGTTAGCGAGCAGTTGTAGTGGCGGCGGCGGACGCAGGCAGCCAGGGGCAGAGGAGGACCATGGCGGCAGGGCACGCGCGCGGCAGAGCGTTCGGGGGAGGAGGCAGAGGCGCAGCGGGGCAAGGGGGCGGAGGCAGGCAACAGCAGTGCAAATCATAGCAGGCAGCAGCGGCAATGGCATACGGCGGCGGCGACAGACGGCAGCGCCGGGAGCGGAACGGCGCGCGCTGTGAGCGTGCGGGCGTAAGACGCAGGCGAGGTACAAGGGCGCACGGGGACTGCGACGGTGGGCGCGCGAGCTCGCGTGCAGCGCGCAGCCACGGGCGCAGACGCGACGAGCGCGGGGCCCAGGGGCGGCCACGGCGAGGGAGGACGGCAGGGGAAAAGGGGAAATGGCGAGGGCTCACAGCGGAGCGTAGGGAGGCGGCAGTGGGCTCGGGGAGGGTCGAGGTGGCCGGAGACGACGACGAGGGCAGCGGCGTTCGAGAAGGGAGACGAGTTGGGGAGGCGTCGATCCGCTTGCTGCGCCGACTCCGAGCTCCATCCGGGGCTTGTAGCCGACGTGGTGGAGGCCGGTGGAGCCGTTGGACGCGTCGGCGTGGTGAGGGATGGGGTCGAGGCCGCGACAACGGTGCCGACGACGCTCCGGCAGAGAGAACGGAGAGGAAGAGAGCCGAGCGAGAGGGGGGAATCTGGGGCTGACGAGGACGAGGCCGAGGGGGAGACTTATCCCCTCGGCGGCGTGGGTGGTTCGAGTGGGCCGGCCTGGCCGACCAGCTGGATGGCCAGCTGGGCCACGAGGCCTACTAGGGGGTGGTGGCCTTTTCTTTTATTTATTTTTTTGAATTGCCTCTGTTTCCTATTTAAAAGAGCTATTGAATTATTTTTGTTAAATGTGGCACTTTGCACAAAAATAGATAGGAACAAAGTGAAGTTGCATAAAAAGTTTGGAGTCAAAAGGAGTTGGCTAACCATTTTCAGACATTGGAAAGGCCAATTTAATTATTGTTGGACCACAAGATAAAATCCCAGGGGCATTTTGGGAACTCAAATGAGGTTGGTTCCAACTTGATAAATATCCAAGGATTATTTGCCACCTTTTAAACATTTTAGTTTTCATGCTTGACAAACTTGGATTTTTGACTTTAAGTTTTGAATTTGAATTTGAATCATGATTTGGATCAAGTGAGGATTAGCAATAGTAATGTGATGACGTGGCATCATTAGCGGAGGATTACTGTAGCTTAATTATCCGGGCGTCACAATTCTCCTCCACTACAAGAAATCTCGTCCCGAGATTTAAGGGGTGTAGTAGGAGGAAAGACTCGAAAAGAACGGGTCTCAACACAAGATAGGTACCTGGGGGCTATCTCGCGACGTGGCATCGAGGCATCTCTCGAGTTGAAATTCAAGAAAGTCATCGAGAGCAAGGTAAGGAGGAGCAATAAGAAGCTTCAAGTGGATGGACAATCGTTTGATGTCTGAAACAGAGTGTGAAAGGGTTCGGTGCATCGAAAATAAGTATTGCATCTGATAGCAAAACAAATCACAAGAAGGTGGCTCGTGAATTACATACGAAGCCAAGCGTGTGGAATAATTTTGGAGAACAAAGATGTACAGGAGAGTCAGGTTTCGATCATGTGGAGCTGTGGGTTATGGGCCCACGATGTGGGTTAAAGGTAGGAAGGGCGCTAACATATGTATGGTCATGATAGCAAGGTAGGTCAGAGGATAGCCTATCAGTTATATTGGTAACAATGTTGGTACCAAGGGTGAGGGACAAAGAGAACCATTTTCCTGCTCGTTAAGATGATGCGGACCAATAGGCAAAGTTCTCGTCCATCGGCGGCTACCAGAATGTCATCAACAATAGTAACAAGGGCTTACAGACAGAGCTTGTACACCAAGGTGTTATATAAGCAGGGAACTATTACTGCTTAGATCATATAGATCACAAGAAAGGTTAAACAAAACAATGGAAAGGAAAAAGGTGCTTATACAAAAGTATTAGAGTATATACTTCCCAAGAACAAATAGAGCATCATATACAAGACAGGCCATCAAGTACTTATCCATTTAGTTAATGGGGCAAGGAGAATCATGATGCTTACCCATACAGCGGTGTTTGGATAATTGATCAAGAAACATTTAGCACTGCTCCTCCAATGTTCTTGTTGATATTCGGAAAACCTCAGTCATGCTTTGAGGTAGCATAAACATGGTGTTCCAAGTAGGGGTTGGAGTTGAAGATCACAAGAAATACTCAACAAACAATTGCAGGAATAGCAAGGAATCCCAAGGTATAACCAAGACATGATCAATCATGTGTTGGAAAGAAGACAAGGGGATAGTCGATGATAACTCAAATCATCGTAGGTCAAGGATGGTATTTCTCACCATGAATTCAATTGTCATTTCAACAGAAGTCAAAATGTTGATGCTGATCATGACGCCTTTGTCGAGAGGCTCTATGAAGATGCCATCGAGCAGCGACGACATCAAGCAAAAGGGAGGATGAAGTGAAATGATATGAGAACCACGGATTTGACACAAGCTTGAAATCAAGCTTGTTGTTCGAGGTGGAATGATAAGATGAGGAAGATCGACGTAGGCTTAGCTCGTTGACGGAAGTTGTTTCGGGCATAAGGACCAGGTAGCACAGTTAGAATTAGCATGATAATAATGTAGTTGATCAGGCTAGGAATGACCTGAAGGATTATTAAACTCGTAAGCAACGAAAATTACTTAGAGTTGTTGCATCGGAGTGCGGGATCGATTATCTTATCGGTGTTCTCGATTGATAAACAACCCAGAACCCATGAAGTGACAAAGATAGGGTAAGGTAGTACTTCATCAAAAATTCATAAGATGTAGAGTAATGGCATGATATCCTCGAGATACCATGGGTAATACTCGAAGGTAGATCATAACAGAGGTCAGGCAGACTCATTGATCTGTAGAAGTCAGATGTTTTAACTTGTCCGAGAGATGGGATCAAAGAAGAACAATCATGGTCGGATCCACGGATGTAAAGGATCAATTCACAGATACCGTAAGAACTAATAATAAGGGGATTATTATATCACAAGAAGCTTCCATGATAAGATCCACATTAGGTCCATGGGCATGAACACAAAGTTCAAGGTCGACTCCCACTTCTTCAATGCATAATCTCTCATTTACTTCTCGCATTCAATGAAGTTGTAGGGTTGAAATGTTATCTGGCAAAACACCAAAAGAGTAAGACTCGTTAAAACTCTCAGGTTCAAACAGATTATGGGAGGCATAGGTTTAACCCATAGGGGCATCTTAGTAACCTATTCCACAAACTTCAGAAGTAAACAACACAAGCTCGAAAGCAAAGCATGGTTGACAAAAGGAGAGATACAATTACCAAAGGCATTATGTATTTGGGAAAGAACTTCATGAGGTTCTTTGAATATGAAGGACATTGTCGGATGATAATCCAATAATGGATCCGGCGATTCCACAACGGAGCTGATGTGAGTATCGATATTCAATCAGAAGAAGAAATAATGCAGAGGCATCGGATTTTGGAAATATCTGATAATTCCAAAGCTTAAATGCAAAGGAATTATGATTTCCAATTCGGGGGATCAGAAGCAGATGCTCTGATCAAGGATGGATAAGTAGAATAGACCTAGGGGCACAATCGACGACAAAAAGATTGGTCGAGAACCAGCTCATGTTCAAAATGACGTCTGAGCCGGAAGGATGAATTCTAGGATCTGATTGAGGATTGCGAGCATTCGCAACATATTGTTTCAACGGACTCAAAATGATAAAGACAAAGGATGACAATAAGATTACTAGACTTATGGTATTAACCATAATGCAAGCAAGCAAGAAATTCAAGAACAAAAGGTTGTTGAGGATTTTCACAAGATCGAATGGTATTACGAAGATTTTGTGAAGTACATGAATCAACTGAGGACGAGCGGATACTCGATAGGTGCACAAAGTTATCTGTAGGGGTATTCAGATGACAAGGAACTGCAAGGCAGTAAGCTGAAAGGATTCTCGGGGAAAAAAAGGAGAGTAGTTCAGGGCATCTTGTAGTAACAAGATCAAGGGGATAGAATGTAAGATTGGTAAGTGTGTGTAGTTATCCATAAGGATATTTCGTTGGTAGGGAATTGCAAAGGCAACAGGCACAAAGTCTCGAGATAATATCGTAGAGTATCTTCGGAATCTTCTGATGCAGCAGGCGATCATCTGAAATAAGGGGGCTCTCCGGGCAGATGTGATCACGAGATCCTAATGTTCGAGTTAGTAAAACATTTTAACCCGAATAGAAGAGAGATCAGAGTCCCAGAGTATAGACGAGGAGTAAAAGATCCTAATACCACCCAATTGGCGACGTGGGCCCGTAAGCCACACAGCCAAGTTAGTAAAACGGTTTTCGGTTTCTAGACTCAACTTCGGGCAAGGAGTTGGAAAGGGGGATCCTACAGGCAGTCGGCTCTGATACCAAATTGTGACGCCCTCGATTCAATCGTACACTAACCATACACGCAAATGTGTACGATCAAGATCAAGGACTCACGGGAAGATATCACAACACAACTCTAGACACAAATTAAAATAATACAAGCTTTATATTACAAGCCAGGGGCCTCGAGGGCTCGAATACATAAGCTCGAAAACACAAGAGTCAGCGGAAGCAACAATATCTGAGTACAGACATAAGTTAGACAAGTTTGCCTTAAGAAGGCTAGCACAAAAGCAACATCGATCGAAAAGGCAAGGCCTCCTGGCTGGGAGCCTCCTAACTACTCTTGGTCGTCGGCGGTCTCCACGTAGTAGTAGGCATCGACGATGGCATCTGACTCCTGGGCTCCGACATCTGGTTGCATCAACCGGAAAGAAGAAAAGGGGGAAAGGGGGGAGCAAAGCAACCGTGAGTACTCATCCAAAGTACTCGCAAGCAAGGATCTACACTACATATGCAACATTATCAAAAGAAGGCTGTATATGTGGACTGGGCTGTAGAAATGCCAGAATAGAGGGAAAGCCTAGTCCTATCGAAGACTAGCATCTTCTGGAAACCACCATCTTGCAGCACAGGAGGGAGTAGAGTAGCATAAGTAAAGTAGTAATAGTGTTGTCAACCTCGGCCAGAGATCCTTTCTCGACTCCCTGCGAGAAAGCAATCCCAGAGCCATACTATCCAGTTATCATCACAATCCATTTATCATCACCATCCAGTTCTTATCACAAGTATCCAGTTCTAGTTGTATCGATCGGGATACAACTCCAAGTGTCCGTTACCGTAGGACAGGCTATCGGTAGATGTTTTCTTCCCTGCAGGGGTGCACCAACTTACCCACCACGCTCAATTAACTCCGACCGGACACACTTTCCTGGGTCATGCCCGGCCTCGGCCAAACAATACGCCGCAACCCGACCTAGGCTTAATAGAGAGGCCAGCACGCCGGACTAAACCTATGCCCCCAGGGGTCATGGGCCATCTCCCCGGGAACTCCTGCACGTTGCGTACGCGGCCGGTGAGCAGACCTAGCTACCTCCTTCAACAAGGTAGGTGCTTTCTAGTCCAACCCGGCGCGCGCCACTCAGTCGCTGACGTCTATTAAGCTTCGACTGATGTATACGATGCAGAATGCCCATACTATGCCCACATGATGGTTAGTGCTATCAGGCCAGAGGCCCCTCGGATAAAATATCCAAATCGTAGTGGATTAGGAACGCGTGGTAACAAGCAGAGACTCACCAAAGATGTGACCCTGTTGCCCCGTCTCGAGGACTTGCGGCAAGGGCTAGAAATGCCCGGCCACGCCTCGTAATTATCTCGCGGGCACCCTCCAGGTGAACCCGTCTCCACATCACTCGCAATTAAGCTCACGCGGGTACCCCTCAGGGCCGACCCGTCTTTAGTAACAGCGTTCAGTGCAAAGTCATAGTAACCATAGTAACCATGTGTCTAACACCAAGGGGGAAAACCTGAGGAATCACCCTTGTCGAATTCCCACTCGATGTAAACATCAAGGTGAACGTAAGAGGAACCACCCTCGAGGTTCACACTTGAGGGGTTGCACGACAGAGTCGTATCGGAAGTGGTTAAGGAGGAAATCACCCTCGCTGACCACGACCGAATAGCTACTCTACAGAGATCTCATCAGGAGTGATGTATGAGGTTCCACCCTCGGCACTCGATGGTACTCTGCAGAGTCGAGCAACAAAGGGGTGTGATGTGACGTGAGGTGTCGGGGCCTGGTCTTTGATCCCGTTGATCGGGTCTTCTGATAATCCAGCAGGGCAGTCGGGTCAAGTGGGAGGGTCACTGATGGGGCTCTAACCAACCTATACTAAGCAGTTTAGGATAAGCAGGTACGTAACAATAGCAGGTTACAATAAACAAGCTATGCAGCAGAATAGGAGCAAACAATAACAGTAGCAAAATCTAATGCAAGCATGAGAGAATGGAATGAGCGATATCGGGATGGTCAAAGGGGGGGCTTGCCTGGTTGCTCAAACAAGAAGGAGGGGTCGTCGGTGACGTAGTCGATCGCATGGGGCATCAACATCGTCACGGGGTCTACCGAAGAATAGAGGGGGGAGAAACAGTAAATACATAGCAAGCAAGTGCATAACAGGACAACAGGCAGAGCTAGACGTGTTCTAACGCGGTCCTAGACGTTATAGGTGAAAGGGGAAGTCAACCGGGGATGTTTTCCCGGTTCCGGACCTGTGTCAGACAGATGACTGGAGGGGGAAAGTTCCATGTTCAGCATGCTAGGGGCATGTGACAAAAGAACGGACTGCGTATTCGGATTAGTTGGATTTTTCTGAGCAACTTTCATATATAAAGTTTTTCCATCCGAGTTACGGTTTAATATCTACGAATTTTCAAAGATTTTAAGGAGGCTGCTACAAATCAGCCGGAGAAATCATCCGCCTGCTTAGCCGTCCGATCAGCATGCTAGGGGTCGTTGGATCACAGCAGGCAGCGCAAGCGCGACAGCTTCAACACCCGCCGTATTGCAGCCCCGCGCGAAGCTCCAAAGCAGCATCGTCGGCATCCGGTGAGGTCCATTGCAACCTGGCGGAGCTCCAACGGAGCACCACTGCTCCGGCAAAGCTCCATTGCAACTCCGTCCAAGCTTCATTGCAGCCCCGGCCAAGCTCCAACGTAGCACCGACGCTCCGGCGAAGCTCCATTGCAACTCCGGCCGAGCTCCATTGCAGCCCCGGCGAAGTTTCCACGACCCTTCCCCGGTGCTTCACTGCGGCTCCGGCGTGCTTCACTGCAACTCCGGCACGCTTCATTGCAGCTCCAGCGTCGCTTCATTGTAGGCGCGGCGGAGCTCCAATGACCGAGAGAGCGCTCCAATGCAGCTCCGACGCCGGCGACTTGCAACATCAGCAACGCCTCCTCGAGGTTGCCTCGCAGCACTTTGGCCATGGACGCGTTGCTGCATCGCTGAACAGACAACATCGATGAGCCCCCGCCATGCATCGCCAGCGGCGACCGCCTCCCCTAAATGCTGCGCCGCCCCTCGGGGTTGCAGCACCCCGGCAGTGGGGCGCGGGCCTGTAGTAGCCTGCTGGCTCCGTCGCTCTTCACAATACCGTGGCGGCGCGAGGGGCGAAGTTTGCCATGGGAGCTCTCCTCTCGTGTGACAGAGACGAGGGAAGAGAAAGGAGTGGGGAAGGAGAACGTTTGGATGAGAGAGGGGACGAAGAGATAAGGCTGGCTGGCGAAGCAGTGGATGGGCCCAGGGGATGCGTGTCGATCAGCGCAGGCGGCTTGCATCGGTTTGTTTTCATCCGGATGAAAGTAAACGTTTTCCAGATTTTAAACCATCTCTGGAATTATCTCTAATTCAAAAAAAGGACTTAATGCATCAGCATCACGCCAGTGGTCAACTCTAACCGCTGACCAGTCAAACAGGGCAGGCCTATCCGTCATTGACTTATTTGCTAATTACCATTTAAACCTAGTTTAATTAGTAGGTTAAAATAAACCCAATTAGTTAACTAAACATGATTAATTAAGTTAATTAATTATCTTATTAATTAATTAATTAATTTTATTTTTTATCCTTTTTTTATAACCAGGGCTGGGCCCCACATGCAGTGGCACAACCAGCCACTGGAGCCGGCGCGACTAACGGGTGTGGCCCGGGCGGAGACCGAACCCGCCCGGTTGCGAGGCGGAGGCCAGCGACAGTGCGTCGGTGGCCAGGGGCCACGGCGGATGGCGGGAATGGCAGCGGGGCGAGGGGGCGGAGCCAGGCGGGCGCAGGTGGTGCGGCCGCGTGCGCGGTTCGTCGCGGCGGCCAGGCCACAGCTGCGGCTCTGTTAGCGAGCGGCTGTAGTGGCGGCGGCGGACGCAGGCAGCCGGGGGCGGAGGAGGACCGTGGCGGCAGGCCGCGCGCGGCAGAGCGTTCGGGGGAGGAGGCAGAGGCGTAGCGGGGCAAGGGGGCGGATGTTGGGGAACGTTGCAGAAAACAAAAAATTTCCTACTCGTTTCACCAAGATCCATCTAGGAGTTCATCTAGCAACGAGTCATCGGATGCATCTACGTACCTTTGTAGATCGCGTGCGTAAGCGTTCAAAGAACGGTGATGATGTAGTCGAACACGACGTGATCCAAATCACCGATGACCAAGCGCCGAACGGACGGCACCTCCGTGTTCAACACACGTACGGGACGGGAGACGTCTCCTCCTTCTTGATACAGCAAGGGGGAAGGAGAGGTTGATGAAGATCCAGCAGCACGACGGCGTGGTGGTGGATGCAGGGCGTCACAGTAGCAGGGCTTCGCCTATACTACGAGAGAGAGACGTAACGGGGAGAGAGGGAGGCGCCAGGGGCTGGTGTGTGAAGTCCCTCCTCTCCCCACTATATATAGGGGTGCCAGGGGGGCGCCGGCCCTAGTAGATGGCATCTACTAGGGGGGCGGCGGCCAAGGGGAGGTTTCCCTCCCCCCCAAGGCACCTAGGGGTGCCTTCCACCACATGGACTCTTCCATGGTGGAAACCCTAGGCGCATGGGCCTATAGGGGCTGGTGCCCTTGGCCCATATAGGCCAAGGCGCACCCCCTATAGCCCATGTGGCCCCCCGGGGCAGGTGGCCCCACCCGGTGGGCCCCCGGGACCCCTCCGGTGGTCCCGGTACAATACCGATGACCCCGAAACTTGTCCCGATGCCTCGAAATAGCACTTCCTATATATAATTCTTCACCTCCGGACCATTCCGGAACTCCTCGTGACGTCCGGGATCTCATCCGGGACTCCGAACAACATTCGGGTTACTGCATATACATATCTTCACAACCCTAGCGTCACCGAACCTTAAGTGTGTAGACCCTACGGGTTCGGGAGACAAGCAGACATGACCGAGACGACTCTCCGGTCAATAACCAACAGCGGGATCTGGATACCCATGTTGGCTCCCACATGCTCCACGATGATCTCATCGGATGAACCACGATGTCGAGGATTCAATCAACCCCGTATGCAATTCCCTTTGTCAATCGATATGTTACTTGCCCGAGATTCGATCGTCGGTATCCCAATACCTCGTTCAATCTCGTTACCGGCAAGTCACTTTACTCGTACCGTAATGCATGATCCCGTGACCAGACACTTGGTCACTTTGAGCTCATTATGATGATGCATTACCGAGTGGGCCCAGTGATACCTCTCCGTCATACGGAGTGACAAATCCCAGTCTTGATCCATGTCACCCAACAGACACTTTCGGAGATACCCGTAGTCTACCTTTATAGTCACCCAGTTACGTTGTGACGTTTGGTATACCCAAAGCACTCCTACGGTATCCGGGAGTTACACGATCTCATGGTCTAAGGAAAAGATACTTTGACATTGGAAAACTCTAGCAAACGAACTATACGATCTTGTGCTATGTTTAGGATTGGGTCTTGTCCATCACATCATTCTCCTAATGATGTGATCTCGTTATCAATGACATCCAATGTCCATAGTCAGGAAACCATGACTATCTGTTGATCAACGAGCTAGTCAACTAGAGGCTTACTAGGGACATGTTGGTGTCTGTTATTCACACATGTATTACGATTTCCGGATAACACAATTATAGCATGAATAAAGACAATTATCATGAACAAGGAAATATAATAATAATGCTTTTATTATTGCCTCTAGGGCATATTTCCAACAGTCTCCCACTTGCACTAGAGTCAATAATCTAGTTACATTGTGATGAATCGAACACCCATGGAATTCTGGTGTTGATCATGTTTTGCTCTAGGGAGAGGTTTAGTCAACGGATCCGCTATATTCAGGTCCGTGTGTACTTTACAAATCTCTATGTCTCCATCTTGAACATTTTCACGAATGGAGTTGAAGCGACGCTTGATGTGCCTTGTCTTCTTGTGAAACCTGGGCTCCTTGGCAAGAGCAATGGCTCCAGTGTTGTCACAGAAGAGTTTGATCGGCCCCGACGCATTGGGTATGACTCCTAGGTCGGTGATGAACTCCTTCACCCATATTGCTTCATGTGCTGCCTCCGAGGCTGCCATGTACTCCGCTTCACATGTAGATCCCGCCACGACGCTCTGCTTGCAACTGCACCAGCTTACTGCCCCACCATTCAAAATATACACGTATCCGGTCTGTGACTTAGAGTCATCCAGATCTGTGTCGAAGCTAGCGTCGACGTAACCCTTTACGACGAGCTCTTCATCACCTCCATAAACGAGAAACATTTCCTTAGTCCTTTTCAGGTACTTCAGGATATTCTTGACCGCTGTCCAGTGTTCCTTGCCGGGATTACTTTGGTACCTTCCTACCAAACTGACGGCAAGGTTAACATCAGGTCTGGTACACAGCATGGCATACATAATAGAACCTATGGCTGATGCATAGGGGATGACGCTCATCTCTTCTATATCTTCTGCCGTGGTCGGGCATTGAGCTGAGCTCAATTTCACACCTTGTAACACAGGTAAGAACCCCTTCTTAGAGTGATCCATATTGAACTTCTTCAATATCTTATCAAGGCATGTGCTTTGTGAAAGACCTATGAGGCGTCTCGATCTATCTCTATAGATTTTGATGCCTAATATATAAGCAGCTTCTCCAAGGTCTTTCATTGAAAAACTCTTATTCAAGTAGGCCTTGATGCTGTCCAAGAGTTCTATATCATTTCCCATCAAAAGTATGTCATCCACATATAATATGAGAAATGCTACAGAGCTCCCACTCACTTTCTTGTAAACACAGGCTTCTCCATAAGTCTGTGTAAACCCAAACGCTTTGATCATCTCATCAAAGCGAATGTTCCAACTCCGAGATGCTTGCACCAGCCCATAAATCGAGCGTTGGAGCTTGCACACCATGTCAGCATTCTTAGGATCGACAAAACCTTCCGGCTGCATCATATACAATTCTTCCTTAAGGAAACCATTAAGGAATGCCGTTTTGACGTCCATTTGCCATATTTCATAATCGTAGAATGCGGCAATTGCTAACATGATTCGGACGGACTTCAGCTTCGCTACCGGTGAGAAAGTCTCATCGTAGTCAACCCCTTGAACTTGTCGATAACCCTTAGCGACAAGTCGAGCTTTATAGATGGTCACATTACCATCCGCGTCTGTCTTCTTCTTAAAGATCCATTTATTCTCTATGGCTCGCCGTTCAACGGGCAAGTCAGTCAAAGTCCATACTTCATTTTCATACATGGATCCTATCTCGGATTTCATGGCTTCTAGCCATTTTTCGGAATCCGGGCCCGCCATCGCTTCTTCATAGTTCGAAGGTTCACCGTTCTCTAACAACATGATTTCCAAGACAGGGTTGCCGTACCACTCTGGTGCGGAACGTGTCCTTGTGGACCTTCGAATTTCAGTAGGAGCTTGATCAGAAGTATCTTGATCATTATCATTAACTTCCTCTCTAGTCGGTGCAGGCACCTCAGGAACATTTTCTTGAGTTGCGCCATTTTCCGGTTCAAGAGGTAATACTTAATCAAGCTCTACTTTCCTCCCACTTACTTCTTTCGAGAGAAACTCTTTCTCTAGAAAGGACCCATTCTTGGCAACAAAGATCTTGCCTTCGGATCTGAGGTAGAAGGTGTACCCAATAGTTTCTTTTGGGTATCCTATGAAGACGCATTTTTCCGACTTGGGTTCGAGCTTTTCAGGTTGAAGTTTCTTGACAAAAGCATCGCATCCCCAAACTTTTAGAAACGACAGCTTAGGTTTCTTCTCAAACCATAATTCATACGGTGTCGTCTCAACGGATTTCGACGGAGCCCTATTTAAAGTGAATGCGGCAGTCTCTAAAGCATAGCCCCAGAAAGATAGCGGTAAATCAGTAAGAGACATCATAGACCGCACCATATCCAATAGAGTGCGATTACAACGTTCGGACACACCGTTACGCTGAGGTGTTCCAGGCGGCGTGAGTTGTGAAACTATTCCACATTTTCTTAAGTGTGCACCAAATTCGTGACTCAAGTATTCTCCTCCACGATCTGATCGTAGAAACTTGATTTTCCTGTCACGTTGATTTTCAACCTCACTCTGAAATTCCTTGAACTTTTCAAAGGTTTCAGACTTGTGTTTCATTAAGTAGACATACCCATATCTACTCAAGTCATCAGTGAGGGTGAGAACATAACGATAGCCACCGCGAGCCTCAACACTCATTGGACCGCACACATCAGTATGTATGATTTCCAATAAGTTGGTTGCTCGCTCCATTGTTCCTGAGAACGGAGTCTTGGTCATTTTACCCATGAGGCATGGTTCGCACGTGTCAAATGATTCATAATCAAGAGACTCTAAAAGTCCATCTGCATGGAGCTTCTTCATGCGTTTGACACCTATGTGACCAAGGCGGCAGTGCCACAAGTATGTGGTACTATCATTATCAACTCTACATCTTTTGGTACTCACATTATGAACATGTGTAGCATTACGTTCGAGATTCATTATGAATAAACCATTCACCATAGGAGCATGACCATAAAACATATCTCTCATATAAATGGAACAACCATTATTCTCAGATTTAAATGAGTAGCCATCTCGAATTAAACGAGATCCCGATACAATGTTCATGCTCAAAGCTGGCACTAAATAACAGTTATTGAGGTTTAAAACTAATCCCGTAGGTAAATGCAGAGGCAGCGTGCCGACGGCGATCACATCAACCTTGGAACCATTCCCGACGCGCATCGTCACCTCGTCCTTTGCCAGTCTCCGTTTATTCCGCAGCTCCTGCTGTGAGTTACAAATATGAGCAACGGCACCGGTATCAAATACCCAGGAGTCACTACGAGTACTGGTAAGGTACACATCAATTACATGTATATCAAATATACCTTTGGTGTTGCCGGCCTTCTTGTCCGCTAAGTATTTGGGGCAGTTCCGTTTCCGGTGACCCTTCCCTTTGCAATAAAAGCACTCCGTCTCAGGCTTGGGTCCATTCTTTGGCTTCTTCCCGGCACCTTGCTTGCCGGGCGCGGCAACCTCCTTGCCGTCCTTCTTGAAGTTCTTTTTACCCTTGCCTTTCTTGAACTTAGTGGTTTTATTGACCATCAACACTTGATGTTCCTTCTTGACTTCTACCTCCGCTGACTTCAGCATTGAGAACAACTCAGGAATGGTCTTTTGCATCCCCTGCATGTTGAAGTTCATCACAAAGCTCTTGTAGCTTGGTGGAAGCGACTGGAGGATTCTGTCAATGACCGCATCATCCGGGAGATTAACTCCCAGCTGAGACAAGCGGTTATGTAACCCAGACATAGTGAGTATGTGCTCACTGACAGAACTATTTTCCTCCATCTTACAGCTGAAGAACTTATCGGAGACTTCATATCTCTTGATCCGGGCATGAGCTTGAAAAACCATTTTCAGCTCTTCGAACATCTCATATGCTCCATGTCTCTCAAAACGCTTTTGGAGCCCCGGCTCTAAGCTGTAAAGCATGCCGCACTGAACGAGGGAGTAGTCGTCAACACGTGTCTGCCAAGCGTTCATAACGTCTTGGTTCTGTGGGACGGGTGGATCACCTAGCGGTGCTTGCAGGACATAATCTTTCTTGGCAGCTATGAGGATGATCCTCAGGTTCCGGACCCAGTCCGTATAGTTGCTGCCATCGTCTTTCAGCTTGGTTTTCTCTAGGAACGCGTTGAAGTTGAGGACTACGTTGGCCATTTGATCTACAAGACATATTGCAAAGATTTTAGACTAAGTTCATGATAATTAAGTTCATCTAATCAAATTATTAATGAACTCCCACTTAGATTAGACATCCCTCTAGTCATCTAAGTATTACATGATCCGAGTTGACTAGGCCGTGTCCGATCATCACGTGAGACGAATTAGTCAACATCGGTGAACATCTTCATGTTGATCGTATCTTCTATACGACTCATGCTCGACCTTTCGGTCTTCTGTGTTCCGAGGCCATGTATGTACATGCTAGGCTCGTCAAGTTAACCCTAAGTGTTTTGCATGTGTTCCAAGGCCATGTCTGTACATGCTAGGCTCATCAACACCCGTTGTATGTGAACGTAAGGATCCATCACACCCGATCATCACGGCGTGCTTAGAAACAACGAACTTTAGGAACGGTGCACAGTTAGGGGAGAACACTTCTTGAAATTGTTATGAGGGATCATCTTATTTACTACCGTCCTTCTAAGTAAACAAGATGCAAAACATGATAAACATCACATGTAATCAAATAATTAACGTGACATGATATGGCCAATATCACATAGCTCCTTTGATCTCCATCTTGGGGCTCCATGATCATCTTGTCACCGGCTTGACACCATGATCTCCATCATCATGATCTCCATCATCGTGTCTCCATGAAGTTGCTCGCCAACTATTACTTCTACTACTATGGCTAACGCGTTTAGCAATAAAGTATAGTAATTACATGGCGTTTCTCGATGACATGCAGGTCATATAAAAGAATAAAGACAACTCCTATGGCTCCTGCCGGTTGTCATACTCATCGACATGCAAGTCGTGATTCCTATTACAATAGCATGAACATCTCATACATCACATATAGATCATTCATCATTCATCACAACTTTGGCCATATCATATCACAAACCACTTGCTGCAAAAACAAGTTAGACGTCCTCTAATTGTTGTTGCAAGTTTTACGTGGCTGAATTAGGGTTCTAGCAAGAACGTCTTCTTACCTACGTTAAAGCCACAACGTGATTTGTCAACTTCTATTTACCCTTCATAAGGACCCTGTTCATCGAATCCGCTCCAACTAAAGTGGGAGAGACAGACACCCGCCAGCCACCTTATGCAACTAGTGCATGTTAGTCGGTGGAACCGGTCTCACGTAAGCGTACGTGTAAGGTTGGTCTGGGCCTCTTCATCCCACAATACCGCTGAAGCAAGAAAAGACTAGTAACGGCAAGAAAGTTGACAAATCTACGCCCACAACTAATTGTGTTCTACTCGCGCAAGAAGAACTACGCATAGACCTAGCTCCTGATGCCACTGTTGGGGAACGTTGCAGAAAATAAAAAATTTCCTACTCGTTTCACCAAGATCCATCTAGGAGTTCATCTAGCAACGAGTCATCGGATGCATCTACGTACCTTTGTAGATCGCGTGCGGAAGCGTTCAAAGAACGGTGATGATGTAGTCGAACACGACGTGATCCAAATCACCGATGACCAAGCGCCGAACGGACGGCACCTCCGCGTTCAACACACGTACCGGACGGGAGACGTCTCCCCCTTCTTGATCCAGCAAGGGGGAAGGAGAGGTTGATGAAGATCCAGCAGCACGACGGCGTGGTGGTGGATGCAGGGCGTCACAGTAGCAGGGCTTCGCCTATACTACGAGAGAGAGACGTAACGGGGAGAGAGGGAGGCGCCAGGGGCTGGTGTGTGAAGTCCCTCCTCTCCCCACTATATATAGGGGTGCCAGGGGGGGCGCCGGCCCTAGTAGATGGCATCTACTAGGGGGGGCGGCGGCCAAGGGGAGGTTTCCCTCCCCCCCAAGGCACCTAGGGGTGCCTTCCACCACATGGACTCTTCCATGGTGGAAACCCTAGGCGCATGGGCCTATAGGGGCTGGTGCCCTTGGCCCATATAGGCCAAGGCGCACCCCCTATAGCCCATGTGGCCCCCCGGGGCAGGTGGCCCCACCCGGTGGGCCCCCGGGACCCCTCCGGTGGTCCCGGTACAATACCGATGACCCCGAAACTTGTCCCGATGCCCAAAACAGCACTTCCTATATATAATTCTTTACCTCCGGACCATTCCGGAACTCCTCGTGACGTCCGGGATCTCATCTGGGACTCCGAACAACATTCGGGTTACTGCATATACATATCTTCACAACCCTAGCGTCACCGAACCTTAAGTGTGTAGACCCTACGGGTTCGGGAGACAAGCAGACATGACCGAGACGACTCTCCGGTCAATAACCAACAGCGGGATCTGGATACCCATGTTGGCTCCCACATGCTCCACGATGATTTCATCGGATGAACCACGATGTCGAGGATTCAATCAACCCCGTATGCAATTCCCTTTGTCAATCGATATGTTACTTGCCTGAGATTCGATCATCGGTATCCCAATACCTCGTTCAATCTCGTTACCGGCAATTCACTTTACTCGTACCGTAATGCATGATCCCGTGACCAGACACTTGGTCACTTTGAGCTCATTATGATGATGCATTACCGAGTGGGCCCGGTGATACCTCTCCGTCATACGGAGTGACAAATCCCAGTCTTGATCCATGTCACCCAACAGACACTTTCGGAGATACCCGTAGTCTACCTTTATAGTCACCCAGTTACGTTGTGACGTTTGGTATACCCAAAGCACTCCTACGGTATCCGGGAGTTACACGATCTCATGGTCTAAGGAAAAGATACTTTGACATTGGAAAACTCTAGCAAATGAACTATACGATCTTGTGCTATGTTTAGGATTGGGTCTTGTCCATCACATCATTCTCCTAATGATGTGATCTCGTTATCAATGACATCCAATGTCCATAGTCAGGAAACCATGACTATCTGTTGATCAACGAGCTAGTCAACTAGAGGCTTACTAGGGACATGTTGGTTTCTGTTATTCACACATGTATTACGATTTCCGGATAACACAATTATAGCATGAATAAAGACAATTATCATGAACAAGGAAATATAATAATAATGCTTTTATTATTGCCTCTAGGGCATATTTCCAACAGCGGAGGCAGGCAACAGCAGTGCAAATCATAGCAGGCAGCAGCGGCAAAGGCATATGGCGGCGGCGACAGACGGCAGCGCCGGGAGGGCACGCGGAACGGCGCGTGCTGTGAGCGTGCGGGCGCAAGACGCAGGCGAGGTACAAGGGCGCGCGGGGACTGCGACGGTGGGCGCGCGAGCTCGCATGCAGCGCGCAGCCACGGGCGCAGACGCGACGAGCGCGGGGCCCAGGCGCGGCCACGGCGAGGGAGGACGGCAGGGAAAAAAAGGGGAAACGGCGAGGGCTCACAGCGGAGCGTAGGGAGGCGGCAGTGGGCTCGGGGAGGGTCGAGGTGGCCAGAGATGACGACGAGGGCAGCGGCGTTCGAGAAGGGAGACGTGTTGGAAATATGCCCTAGAGGCAATAATAAAAGTATTATTATTATATTTCTTTGTTCATGATAATTGTCTTTATTCATGCTATAACTGTATTATCCGGAAATCGTAATACACGTGTGAATACATAGACCATAATATGTCCCTAGTAAGCCTCTAGTTGACTAGCTCGTTGATCAACAGATAGTCATGGTTTCCTGGCTATGGACATTGGATGTCATTGATAACGGGATCACATCATTAGGAGAATGATGTGATGGACAAGACCCAATCCTAAGCATAGCGCAAGATCGTGTAGTTCGTTTTCTAGAGCTTTTCCAATGTCAAGTATCTTTTCCTTTGACCATGAGATCGTGTAACTCCCGGATACCGTAGGAGTGCTTTGGGTGTACCAAACGTCACAACGTAACTGGGTGACTATAAAGGTGCACTACAGGTATCTCCGAAAGTGTCTGTTGGGTTGACACGGATCGAGACTGGGATTTGTCACTCCGTATGACGGAGAGGTATCACTGGGCCCACTCGGTAATGCATCATCATAATGAGCTCAAAGTGACCAAGTGTTTGGTCACGGGATCATGCATTACGGTACGAGTAAAGTGACTTGCCGGTAACGAGATTGAACGAGGTATTGGGATACCGACGATCGAATCTCGGGCAAGTAACATACCGATTGACAAAGGGAATTGCATACGGGGTTGCTTGAATCCTCGACATCGTGGTTCATCCGATGAGATCATCGTGGAGTATGTGGGAGCCAACATGGGTATCCAGATCCTGCTGTTGGTTATTGACCGGAGAGTCGTCTCGGTCATGTCTACATATCTCCCGAACCCGTAGGGTCTACACACTTAAGGTTCGGTGACGCTAGGGTTGTAGGGATATGTATATGCAGTAACCCGAATGTTGTTCGGAGTCCCGGATGAGATCCCGGACGTCACGAGGAGTTCCGGAATGGTCCGGAGGTAAAGAATTATATATAGGAAGTGCTACTTTGGCCATCGGGACAAGTTTCGGGGTTATCGGTATTGTACCGGGACCACCGGAAGGGTCCCGGGGGCCCACTGGGTGGGGCCACCTGCCCCGGGGGGCCACATGGGCTGTAGGGGGTGCGCCTTGGCCTACATGGGCCAAGGGCACCAGCCCCAATAGGCCCATGCGCCTAGGGTTTCCAAAGGGGAGGAGTCCCACTAGTGGAAGGCACCCTTAGGTGCCTTGGGGGGGAGGGAAACCTCCCTTGGCCGCCGCCCCCCTAGGAGATTGGATCTCCTAGGGCCGGCGCCCCCCCTTGGCCCTCCTATATATAGTGGGGGAAGGAGTGCTTTTTCACCCATGCCTTTGGTTGCCTCCTTCTCCCTCTCCAACACCTCCTCCTCCTCCATAGCGCTTGGCGAAGCCCTGCCGGAGTACTGCAGCTCCATCAACACCACACCGTCGTGCTGCCGCTGGTGCCATCTCCCTCAACCTCTCCTTCCCCCTTGCTGGATCAAGAAGGTGGAGACGTGGCTATTCTGTACGTGTGTTGAACACGGAGGTGCCGTCCGTTCGGTGCTAGGATCTCCGGTGATTTGGATCACGTCGTGTTCGACTACATCATCCCCGTTCCTTGAACGCTTCCGCTCGCGATCTACAAAGGTATGTAGATGCATCCGATCACTCATTGCTAGATGAACTCATAGATGGATCTTGGTGAAACCGTAGGAAAATTTTTGTTTTCTGCAACGTTCCCCAACAAGACGAGTCGGGGAGGCGTCGATCCGCTTGATGCGCCGACTCCGAGCTCCATCCGGGGCTTGTAGCCGACGTGGAGGAGGCCAGTGGAGCCGTTGGACGCGTCGGCGTGGTGAGGGAGGGGGTCGAGGCCGCGGCAACGGTGTCGATGGCGCTCCGGCAGAGAGAACGGAGAGGGAGAGAGCCGAGCGAGAGGGGGGGAATCTGGGGCTGACGAGGACGAGGCCGAGGGGGAGACTTATCCCCTCGGCGGCGTGGGTGGTTCGAGTGGGCCGGCCTGGCCGACCAGCTGGATGGCCAGCTGGGCCACGAGGCCCTCTAGGGGGTGGTGGCCTTTTCTTTTATTTATTTTTTTGAATTGCCTCTGTTTCCTATTTAAAAGCTACTGAATTATTTTTGTTAAATGTGGCACTTTGCACAAAAATAGATAGGAACAAAGTGAAGTTGCATAAAAAGTTTGGAGTCAAAAGGAGTTGGCTAACCATTTGCAGACATTGGAAAGGCCAATTTAATTATTGTTGGACCACAAGATAAAATCCCAGGGGCATTTTGGGAACTCAAATGAGGTTGGTTCCAACTTGATAAATATCCAAGGATTATTTGCCACCTTTTAAACATTTTAGTTTTCATGCTTGACAAACTTGGATTTTTGACTTTAAATTTTGAATTTGAATTTGAATCATGATTTGGATCAAGTGAGGATTAGCAACAGTAATGTGATGACGTGGCATCATTAGTGGAGGATTACTGTAGCTTAATTATCCAGGCGTCACAGTGCCACCTTAATGCCGCCGAGCTGGGATGACTGGTTTTGTGATTTGAGTAGGCACGAAAAGCCCTCCGCTATCAACAAGAAAAGGTAAGGAGAGATGGGATCTCCCTGTCGAATGCCACATGTAGGGTTGAATTCTTCCAACTTTTTTCCATTAAACATCACTGAGAAGGATACAGAGCTCACCATGTCATGATGACAGTAATCTAGGGTGTAGCAAAACCTAGCTTCTCCATGATAGCTCTGAGGTATTCCCATTCAACTCTGTCATAAGCCTTCATCATATCAAGCTTGAGCGCACAAAAGGAATTACTTTTTGCCCTGTTCCTCTTCATGAAGTGTAGGCACTCATAAGCTGAAATAATATTGTTCGTAATAAGCCTCCTCGGTACAAAGGCGGACTGCTCCTCAGAGATTATATCTGGCAGGATGATCTTCAGACGGTTTGCTAACACTTTTGAGGCAATCTTGTAAAACACGTTACATAAACTGATAGGGCGAAATTGTGACAGTAAAGTGGGATTAGATACCTTAAGGATTAAGACCAGAAGTGTATCGTTAACGCATGATGGGCTCTCCTCCCCATGAACAATGCCTAAGACGGCCCGGGTGACCGCTTCTCCACAAACATCCCAATGCCGCTGAAAGAAATGAGCAGGGAAACCGTCGGGTCCCGGGGCCTTAGTAGGGAACATCTGGAACAAGGCCGTTTTCACTTCCTTCTCCTCATATGGTGCCATCAAAACTGCATTCATTGCTGGTGTCACCTTGACCGAGATGTGTTCCAGTACTTCTGTAACTCCCTGTACTCCTTCTAACGTATACAATTTTTTGTAGAAGTCTAGAGCTAGCTTCTGCATCTCTGTCATATCCTCTGTGAGCTCACCATCAGCCCTTTGCAAGGCCTTTATCAAATTTTTCCTATGCCTCATTGATGCTTGCATATGGAAAAAATGAGTATTACGATCTCCAGCGGACAACCATTCAATACGGGGCCGCTGCCTCCACATGAGCTCTTCCCGTAAATATAGCTCGATGAGCCTATCATTAATTTTAATTTCTGCATGAGACGGGCCAGTCCTCGTCGGCTCATTACGTAGCCTGTCAAGTTCTTTCTTGAGGCTGCGAATCTCCCCTCGAACACTTCCGAAAGAAGATTTTGCCCATTCTCCCAAATTGTTTGCAAGCGCGTCCAGTTTAGATCGAACTTCGTTCGCTGTTAGCTGTCCCCCCACTTCCCATGCAGCCCGAATTGTTTGCTTCAAATCCGCATGAGTGTCCCACATTACCTCATATCTAAACCTCTTCTCAACCTTTGCTCCTGGACTGTTAGTGGCAAGGTGTACGAGAATGGGCGAGTGATCTGAAGTTGCAGCCGATAGATGCTCAACAGCTGCGTTAGGAAAGAGCGTGCACCACTCGGTCGTCCCAAGTGCCCTGTCCAGGCGCACCCTTGTAAACGACCCTCCTGCTACCTTCTTCTCATACGTCCACTTTCTGCCAGTGAAACCAAGGTCTATGAGACCACACACATCCACTGCATCCCTGAATCCTTGGATCTGGGTTTGACTACGAGTACCAATTCCATCATGCTCGTCATATCTGAGCACTTCATTAAAGTCTCCCAAGGACATCCAAGGCATATTATGGAGAGTGGCCAGATTACACATGGTTGTCCAGGTGTGATGCCGGAGGTGCGTTTGGGCCTCCCCATAGAAACATGAAAGCCTCCACGGTTCCCCCCCCCAAGCATACTGATTTTGACATCTATATGATACTTGGAGTAACCTAAAATCTCCGCCTTTATTTCATTGTTCCAAAAAATACATAAGCCTCCACTCCTACCGGAGGAATCAACAGCAAAAGCATTGTCATAGCCTAAAGTACCCTTGAGATTTTCTGCTCTATCACCGCTAATCTGGGTTTCAACAATACATAGTACTTTAGGGGCAAACTTTCTCGTGATTTCTCGCAGCTCTTGAATTGTCGGGGCGTTGCCAATCCCCCGACAATTCTAGCTCAAGAGATTCATTGCGCACGGCGGTCCTCCCCGGAGGAGGCCGCCAAACGCGCGTCATTGCTGTTGTTGATCTTGATAGCCGGTGCCTTTCTTCCACCACTTGAGTTATTATTTTCAGCCTGCATAACAGTTTTTGTTCTTTTAGGGTCTTGCTTTGGGGGTGGGCTCAGGAGAACCTGAGTCATAGCTGCATCTTTGACCACCAGGGCGAGCTCCATGCCTGTCCCTTCCTTTGGTGTTTCGGTCAAGACTGCATCTGAGGATCTTTTGCGACTCAGTTCAGGGTCATCAACTGCACTATCGACCTTCTCTTCCCCCTTGGCGATACCACTTCCAGCTTCAGAGAAGTCGCCCCTCGCTGGCTGCTGCTTCTGACTATTATTCCTTCTCCTGGTAGCCCAGCTGGTGGTGGCCGGCGCATGCAGATTCTTGAACACCAACGCAGACGGTGGGTGAACGCCGTCCCCATGTTCCTTGAACTGATGCCCCATCATACCACACACCTGGCACCAGTCCGGTAGCCTCTCATAGCGAACTGCAAATATCTCTCGTTCGCCACCACGGATCAGTGAGGTAGCCTTCTTTAACGGATTACGAACATCCAGCCGTACCCTTACCCTGAAGAAATTTCCTTCAAAATCGAAAGAAGCGGGTTCCGCATCAACAAATTCACCAAATTTGGAGGCCAATGCCTTAACTTTACCATGATACGCCGGGGGTAGATCAATAATTCGGGCCCATATCTCAAACTTGTAGAGTTCAATCGTAGACGGCTTGGTGAATCCATCGTACGGGGCAATGATCATAGGATTGCCCTTGAAGTGCCACGGACCTCCCTGCGTCACTCTTTCCCAATCACCCAAACAATCAAATTGCATTATGAAGAGGTTCTCCTCCAGAGTTTTTATCTTCACCGGCCTCGCCAGTTCCCAGGCTGCACGCATCGTGTGGAAAAACCAGTAGTTGCTGAAGACTTTATCCATATGAACCCTGACCAAGATCATCCAGCGGAGATTCTCATCTGCCGGTGCATCTTCGTCCTCAAAAACCACATCATCAAGGTCGTCCTCCTCGAGGGCGAGTTCCTTCATCATATCCACCAGGTTTCCTTTGCCCTTGTTCGTTGCAGAGGTGATGCCTCGGTCCGCCATGATAAACCCTAGAACAGATCGATCCCGCACGGGAGCACCTAATCCTATCCCCGCCAAAAAACTCTGGATCCCTTCCAAGGCCGGGTGGCGACCCGAAGGACGTCCCTGGATCAGCCCGAGAAGAAGACGCAGTTCGGTGGAGGAGGGATCAGAGGTCTCTACGTCGCCGTCGACGCCGAGAGGAAGGTAAAACCCTAACTATAGGGGAAAAGCCTGGCGGCGCGCTTTGAGCAGCTTTATTGATTACTTGAAGCAAAATTACAAAGAGTCTCCCGGATAAAGCGAAGGGCGTTGTTGAATAGGAGGAGGCATGCATTGTAATCGTGTTGATGGGCCTGGTCAAGTACTCACTTTTAAGAGAGAAACAAAACTTATGAAGTGGGGCATGGCTTTTTTTAAACGAGCCAAAAGAATTGTCATTTTCATTGATTAAAAGGAGAGTGAAAATTGACCAGTTAATTGACGGAAAACTGGACTAAAACCCATACAACTCAATTCACATGACATGGGCATCACCGGCTAACCTGGCCACTAACATGAAACACACCATGACGACATATGCCAACATATGGCCACACGCGCAAGCAAACAACAGCTTCGACTTTGACAATGAGCCTCACAAGGGAAACATGCAGGACTTGCGCCGACTGTGCCCTCTGCAAACAACCACCGGTTGCCTGTCATCGTCACCACCTGGACTCACTCCACCGCAGCTACGACTTCAAAGCAACGAAGCAACCTACATAAGAGCACCTAGGACACGCTGGGAAGAACTGACTACCGAAGTCCTGGCCGCGACCCAAGCTCCTCTTGACGCCATCATCGTTGCCAAAACAAAAACCACACGCCCCACGCCCCAGCAAACCACACGACCAAGATGCCGCCATCCATCGGTCTCCCGGTCATAGCCGGCTCGAAGACTAGGCCCCCAAGAAAGAGAAAGACGTGAATACGCCTCCATAGCCCGATCCAGGGAATCCGAGGTTTCCCTTCCAAGCCGAGGCCATGAGGAAAGCGGTGAGCACACCTCCACAACGACGCTTCCAAGAAAAACCACGACACCGGACGTTGCCGACGCCGGTTCCGAAGAAGAGGATTTCTTTCATAAATGCCTCGACCACCTGCAGCCCACATACCGCAACCCACCGTCACAATTTAAAAGAAACTCAAAACGTGATACAACAGCTAATTACATTGGGAGAATTAGTCATCTCTGTTTTATGGATTTCTGGATCTGACAGTTTATTCTTGGGCTTGTATCTGCAATTCCAGGTCAATTGTTCACCCTGATCGGTCATCGATGCCGATACGGGAAGCTGTGCCCTTTCCAGCTTTCTGCTGGCGTGCTGACGCGACGCGGTTTCGCGTCCAAACCGTGTGTTGGTCAGGTCCGCTGCCTCCTGTGGAACGCTTTCAGTTCCCGCCTCATCTTATCTAGTAGGTCGGGTCGCTTTCCGTTGCCCCCGTCCGGCGGTGTAGCAGAGGCCCATGTTGCGCGGCTGTGGACCATGATGCGCATCGGGAGAGACGTGCCGCGCACTTCGCTTTCGTCGTTGGGTTCCATCGGTCGCTGTCTGCGCCAGCCACACTTGCAGTCAAACTCGCACGCCGTTTCTTATTATTCGTTCTTATACTACCAGTATCCATCGCAAATCACAAAGAACAGATAAACGAATGGTGTGATTGTATGTCCGGATGGTGCTAGGATGTTCCAGTTCTACACGCATGTCATACGAACAAATCGAGAAACTTGCCGTCAAAAAAGCAAATCAAGAAACATGTACTCCCTCTTATCTTTTTTACTCCGCATATTAGATTTATGTCAAGTCTAATTTTATAAAGTTTGATCAAATTTCTATTAAAAAGTATCGGCATCTACAATATCAAATATGTATACTATGAAACTACATTTCGTAATGAGTCTAACAATGTTAATTTGGCGTTGTGAATGTTAGTACTTCTTTTTGTAAATTTGGTCAAAGTAGACTTCAGATAACTTATTATATGCGGACTAAAAAAGACCGGAGGGAGTACTACAGTTTCTGCGCAAGCAAAGCATAGATCCGTGTAGTGCTGCCAAGGCTCCAAAAATCCTTGCATTTATATATTTACCGGATTTGAATGAATGCAAAGAAAACCCATTAATCGTCATTCTCATTCCTTCGTAACAAAGAAAACCGAAAGTGAACCAGACGTTTTGGTGAAGGAATGCAGTTTTGGTGAAGGAAATTGATAATAAACCTGAAGAAACTGAATTACATTTTACCCGTTCGTCCCAAGGCGCCCCTCCGCCCACCAGCAGAGACCTTCCAGAAACAGCACGACCGGATAGACGCCGCGCGCTCCTATTTATACCCTGCCCGCTCAGTCGCCTCCATCATCACCCAACAGCACTCAAGCAGAGCATTCCATTCGCCTCCTCCATTGCACGGCCTGAGGGCGGGAGCACGGCGAGCATGGGGTCGAGGTACGAGGTGGAGGTGACGGTGGGCTCGGCGCGGGACCTCAAGAACGTCAACTGGCGCAACGGCGACCTGCAGCCGTACGCCGTGCTCTGGGTCGACGACGGCCCCAAGTGCTCCTCCCGCGTCGACGTTGACAACGGCGAGAGCCCCGAGTGGGACGAGAAGCTCACCGTCCCGCTCCCGCCCTCCGCCGCCCGCCTCGAGGACGCCGTCCTCCACATCGACGTCGTCCACGCCGGCGCCGCCGAGGGCACCAAGCCGCTCGTGGGGTCCGCGCGCCTCCCGCTGCGCGACGTCCTGGACGACGCCGGGCTCGGCGGCCGCGCGTCGCGCTCGCTCCGCCTCAAGCGGCCCTCCGGCCGGCCCCAGGGCCGCCTCGACGTCCGCGTCGCCGTCCGCGAGGCCGCCCGCTACTACGACCCAGCCTACACGCCGCCGGCCTACGGCCAGAGCCAGTCCCAGTCCCGCGACCCCTACGCCGCCCCGGCGCCGTACGGCTCGGGCGGGTACGGGTACGGCCAGCAGCAGCAGCAGCCGTACGCCGCGCCGCCGTCGGGCTACCCGGCCGCCTACGGGGCCGCCGCGCCCCCGCAGCCCGCCGGGTACCCTGCGGCCTACGGAGGCGGCGCGCAGCCGGCGTACGGCGCGGCCGCTCCTGCCCCCGCGTACGGTTCGGGCGGGTACGGGTCGGGGTCGGTGAGTGACCCTGCGCAGAAGAAGAAGGGGATGGGGATGGGGGCGGGGCTGGCGGTGGGCGCGGCGGCCGGGGTGCTGGGCGGGCTGGCGCTGGCGGAGGGGGCGAGCTACCTGGAGGACAAGTTCGAGGACGACGCGGCGGAGAAGGTGGAGGACGACCTGGCCGGCGGCGGCGGCTACGACGACGACGACTACTAGAGGAAACGATGGGGCACCTCTTGAGAGATTGTTGTTGTATGCGGTGGCGCTGACTAGCCGCCAGCATCTTCTTTGCTTCTATTCTGTCTGGATTTGTTGAATAAAGGCGCGAAGGAAATTAACAATGAGTGTAGCAACAGATCGAATTCAACCTTTTTTATGTGCCTTCCTTTGGTGCTTCGAGATGATCTGGTGTAGGGGTTTTTTTTGGAGCTGTTCTGCTGTTGATTCGCCCAGATTGATGTTTTTTTAGCAGCGGTATGAGCCGTCACGTATGTGGGTTGTGGACGCCTCTGGAGTCATTGATACTCTTTTTTAAAGAAATAAAAGCGTTTAAATTACTAAAATAGTAATGTATTATGGAGCAAGTACGCTTTCAAGCAGCTGCTGATGCATCCATCCATCTACCTCGGCGGTTCAAATCTGATCGACTGGGCCAAGTGCCTTATTGCTTGGAAAAATGTATGCACACCCAAAACTGCTGGGGATCTAGGTATCAAAAACCTACTTTTTCAAAATAATTGCCTTCTAATGAATTTTGCTTTCAAACTTCTCCAAAAACCAGACTTACCATGGGTCAACTAGTTTTTTCAGCACAACTCTCTAGACTTCGAAAACAAATTTCACAGTCTTTTCTACCTATGAAGAATCGTAAACGAACAAATTCGAACCCTCCGCAAAATCTCCTTTGTCCTTACCAACAATGGCACATCCACTTTCTTCTGGCTCGACGCTTGGCTTCTTCCGACTCCGCTAGCTGACACCTACCCACACCTTTTCTCCCACTCCACCCCACCCTCGGTCCTGGTTTCACATGTCATGCATTATGGTTTACTCGCCACTCTGCAGAATCGCCTAACCAATATTGCTTCTGTAGAGCTTGCGTCTGTTTTGTCTCTGTTGCAAGATGTTACCACCAACGACGCGCCCGACGACAGGTTCCTCAACCACGGCTCTTCCTTCTCCTCGAGGTGTGCCTACTCGTTGCTTTCCTCCGACCATGAGATCTATCTCAACGTAGGGTACATCTGGAGTTCCAAGGCACCTATCAAGGTGAAGATTTTCGGCTGGCTTCTCTGTCGTGACAGGTTGAGTACGATGGCGAACTTACATATCATAAGACCATCACCTCTGATTCGGATTGTCCGTGGTGCGCCCTCACTCATGAGAACACAACGCATGTCGCCATCCTTTGCCCATGCGCGGCACAGGTTTGGTCCCTCATAGGGCTGCAGCCCCCTCACTCCATCGACCTTCTTTGGGATACTACTACGCCGGTCGGCCTCGACATCAACATTTGGCCTACCGTAGCCCTCGCCATCCTCTGGAAGCTGTGGGACTCCAGGCACGCTCGTGTCTTCCGCAATGAGCTACACACACCCCTAAATACTCTTCGGAACATTATTTCGGATTTTACGCTTTGGGACTTCAGATTTAAGGACCCCGTCAGTAGGGAGGCTGCCGTGTCTTGGCGCCTATACCTCTCCTCTCGTTGTAACCTTTGATATAACTTGCCCATTGGGCCTTTGAGTAATATATTCAGGTGGGGATCCTCTCCCCCCGGTGATTGTTCAAAAAAAAATTGATCGACTGGAAGAAGGAAGCAACCCCTGCTACGGCACAAGCACAAATCCTCCACATGAGCTTGACATGATGACGTTGAGTCCTTCACACCGACAAACTGTTGTTCAACACAGCAACGTTGCCTAGACTGGCTTTGCTTTTATTGTGTTTGTAAAAATAAAAGTTAAGGATTGAACGGTTGCATTCAATAAGGACGATAACAAATGAAATGAGTTGGATGAAATTGATGATAAAGGGGGCGTAAAATGCAAGTGTAATCCAGAACAGATGACATAATGTGACTGGATTCGTGATGTTTTCAACTACCACTTGGCTTAGAAGCCAATTATTATCATACTGTCTTGTGCATACCTATTCCGAAAAGCTCGGAGAACAAAAAAATCTTAGGGCTCAAGCATGAAATCTGGAAGAGGTTCACTTGACCGAAAATTCCTAAAGCTCTGCTTTGAAGGCTACTTATCCTACTAACTTCAGATGTAGTATATAATAGCTTGACATTGAGAAAGAAGGACATCTCTAACATTCTATTAAGTATCACGTAGGGTTACCGAAGTTGTGCTACCAAAATAAATATCAACTTTCTTACATGATCACAAATAGTATCTAAATCAAGCATTCAAAAGTGAATGCAAAGAAAAAACCCTATGCACACACAACATGATAGAGATGGATTATCCTTTGACTACATTATAAAAATTACATTAGCTCACCTCAGTTGCAGCCTGTTTGGGTTTTTATCTAATACCTTGCTAACTTGACAAAACAAAGATCTACACAAACGACATGAGAGTAAGCGAGTTAATATTAATGGACTAATGCAGCCCCACGATGTTGGTATTGCTGCTGAAAACAAAAAAACAAATAGTAAT
This sequence comes from Triticum urartu, assembly GCF_003073215.2. Lineage (NCBI taxonomy): Eukaryota > Viridiplantae > Streptophyta > Magnoliopsida > Poales > Poaceae > Triticum > Triticum urartu. The sequence goes on from NC_053027.1 coordinate 82,056,553, forward strand.
AAGAAAGGTAAAATAATACACAATGTCCAAAATCAATCTAAATGAATTGCAGCAGCACAAACCATACAACAAAAACTATATTCAGTTCCCTTAGTGTGTGACAAAGCCTGCCTAAATTTGTCCACTTCTCTTGAGTGTTTCCTTGTCTCAAAGTTGTACCGCATGTCCAAGTTAAATGTCCCGAGCATCACCTTCTGGTCCCTCCAGTACAAAAAGGAACAGTGCTATTTACAGAGAAAATGTAGCCTAGCTTGCAGACGATGGAATGAGAGGAAGTTGTACTACATCATCCAGGCGGCCATCGAGAGACAAAAAGTCACTCGTGGCATGTCGTGTTGTCGACGTTGCCTCCCTCCTTGCGAGTAGTCCTTTCGTCCACCTTGCAACTCTTTCTATAGCGGCTGGCGAACACGAGGTACAAAGTGAAGTTTACCAGGGATAGCATGCCGAGAAGGAAGATCCAGCCCGACCCCAAATCCACATTGTTGGACTTGGTGACCGCGCTGACAATGATGTCCTGGAAGTAGTTGCCGAGTGACTCGGGTGACATGCAAAACCACAATTTATTTGTTCTCATAGACACATAACTTTCAACTATTTGGGCCAAATTTAACATAATATTTAACATTAGGATGTGCAGCTCACTTCTATTTGCGGTGACCGTGCTGGCCTTCCTGAAGTGCTCGACCGGGTCGGCGATGGCCATGGCCATTACGTCGAGGACCAGTCAAAGGACCATGCTCTGCAGCTTGGTGGGTTTGGTCGGGTGTCCAATGATTCGTGCCGGGAATTGGCAGATGGTCCGCTCATACAAGAAGGTAGTGGTTGCGACCATGAGGATGTTGAAGACTCGCATGCTGGATATGCCAAGATTGAAAAAACCGCACCTAGCTAGGTGTGGTTCGGCGCACCGCGGTTCCCTACACGATGGTGAGCAACGCCAGCTGGGTGTAAATAACGGAGTAGAGTCAGACAGGGAGGGTCTGTAGGATGCTCTTCACTTGATAAGAGGTGTGAGGCATTTGAAAAAGCTCCGCGGAATTGGTTAGGAGAGATGGTGAAGGTCGATGTGGAGCAAGATGGGTTTGCATGAGGAAAGGACCTTCGGGTTAGAGCTAAGATGGGGGTGACTGAACCACTAAAAAGGGGGATCTTCGTGGGAGGATAAGCAAGGGACATGGTTTGATTTCACATATGAAAAAAATTCCCTACTTTTGTTTGGATTGTGAGAGACTCATGCATGCCAATGGTAGATGTGAACCCTCGGTTGGATATTCCGCTCAGTGGGCGTTTATTATCATCCGACACTCCGAGGTGGATATTATCAACCTAAAGTTCCTCCTAATGCGTTTCGATGCAATCTCAGGGCTAAAGATAAATTTCACAAGAGTGAAGCAATGATCGTGGTATGTAAATTGGAGGACCAACTGAGGGTTGCACCTATGATGAACTACAAGTTAGGTTGGTTGTTGTGGCTTCCGGACAGTTGCAGAAGGATCCATCCATCTACCTCAGTTGTTCAAGTCTGGTTGATTTGGAGAAGGAAGCATCCCCTGTTGCGGTCCAGACAAATCCTCCATGAGCTTGAGACGAGGACGGTGAGACCTTGGCAACGACAAATTGTCAAACACACGAGACCCCCGAGTGTACTGTCTAAAACAACGTCTGTGACAAGCTTGGTATCGATCAGGTGAGAACAAGGGCATCAGAAATCCATGTTGTGGTTTAGGATCAGTGGCAGCCCTACCCTACAGGTACGACGTTAAACACCACACATAGAATTAGATTTGGGCAACTGTTCCTGCACCACCAGCCCATCACAGTGTTTATCACTTGGGTTATAACTGATCACTAGAGGGTGACGCGTGTTGTGCATCATATTGATCATAGTGTTGTCCGTCATGAGTTAGTCGGCTATTACGGTTAGAGGTGAGTATTTTCACACCGAAAGTGGAAGAACTGAACTTGACCGATATTCCTGGTTATTCAGTTTATGGTATTCGGTTCCCTGTTTTAATCACTAGTTGTTTGTGTTCATCGAAAGTTTTCATTCTAAACTAATCGAATTGACCATCGGACCATTTACACTAAAATGTTTCTCCTTTTTTCTCTAACTCCCTTACTTTAGTGGCACATGCAGGCCCATGTACGATGCACATCCCCCACAAAACCCAGTTCACTCGTGTATTTGCCTCTCGGAATTACTCTCACTGCACTAGTTTTCGTCCCAAAAGGACTCAATCTCTCAACCTAGTCGTCTTTTGACCTTGAGGTTAGATCTATTGCCACAAGTATTAGCGCAGCGCCTAGTCTTTCGGTTCTAACTCTCCCCCAATGCTAGCACAACGCTAGTCTTCCACCATGAATCCACCATCTGAGAAGCCCAAAGGAAAGATAGATCGAGAAAGCAGCTACCTAACAGCTCGGCACAAAACCAACAAGCTAGCGCCACTCCCTCATTACTGCACAAAGTAGAAACCTTCGTGGCAGATAGTCCTGTTTGTGAAGCAAGTGACACATCAACGCTGTGTACTGGATATTTAATGGTCGGAACTATATGCACATTTCAGTTTTGCTAAAGCACATCTAGATGTGCTATAAGTATTGCACATCTAAGTCCTATGTCATTGATTTTAGGTTAAGATTTGTGCAATCATTTTCTTTTGTCTATTTTCTTTTTCTCCCTAGTTTAATTGAGTCACTTAGATGTGCAATAATTAGGGCACATCTAGATGTGCCTTAGACAAACCCTATCCTTTTACATGTGAAACTAATGTGTGTGTGTGTATTAATAAGGGGTGTAAAGAGGCTAAGGTAATACCACAACTTTAAAATGACAAAGTGACGGTAATTAGAAAGAGAATGGAAAATAAATTGCGGCATCGTAGGGGCGGTGAAAACTAGTCGGAAGAAAATGGAGAGAAAGAGAGGGGAAAGAAATAAAATGCAATAAGTAAACATAAATACAATGAAAATAATAATTAAAACATTAATTTAGGATATCTAATGAAGTTTTGTTAAAAAGATAGATAAATTATAAGCCGAGTGTATTATGCCGGACGCTCCGCTTATATTTACTATAAGCCAAGCAATTTAGGCTTACACCTGGCTTATAGTGTACGTCATCACGGCAACCACATCCATGATTGCCACATGGCAGAAAATTGTACCGAGTATTTCTGAAAGCCGTAATCTTTCTTGGCTATATGCCTAGTTCCATATATAAACGAGGTGTATCTTAGAGCCGAACTCGGCTTATTGTCAGGTACGCGGCGGAAGTACTTCACAGACGACACAATAGTGCACAATACTGGCACGATGGCAAACCCAGCCGTTTGCTACTGTTTTATACTTGCTCATGGAGGGTGTGATACGCAAGTCGTGCAATTATCGTCTGGTCAATGTCGTCCCTGTAGATGTGCTCGGTAGCTGAGATCTCATTTTTTTACCATGTGTTTTATATCGTGTACTCCGTTAAGTGTCCTCTAAGCCAAATATCATCTGATAAAAGACTCTTGCCTTACCTCTTGGTACAACAAATGTATTTCTAGTAATGAATCAATCCAAAATAAAAATACAATTAATATGTTGCCATGCATATTGCAGGCCACTGTGCTACCTGGTTTGAAATACGAATGGAGGTGTCCGTGGTGTTGATTTCGCCGCCGCACTTTAATTAAATAAGCCAGGTTGGAGAGAAAAGTATGCATTTCTGGAATATGCGTGGCAACATATTATTCTCAAGCCAAATAAACAGCACTACATCCAGAACGCAACGGGTGAGAAACACCTGAGGTGCTTAGACACCGGACATGACCTAGTGCTACGGTCGTAGATCTCCAGCTCTCCCTTGCGGCTGTGCCTAAGGCGAAACGTTGTGACTCGGAGCATGCGGCCATGGGACTCCATCCCCTTGACGCAGTCCAGAAGGCAGAATCTGGCGTTGCCCATGGCAGTGAGAGTAGGCCCATGATCAACCGCCTGCTGCCCCTCACTCCACAGCTTGTCCTTGGCCATCTTCCAGTCGAGCTGCTGCTGCATGGCCAGGGCACCAACTGCTGTGCTGCTACGGGAGACGACTCGGCAGGTGCCGATGTGGCCGTCCTTCTCGAGCCCAACCCACGCATCCAGGTCGCCGTCGTAGTAGCCTTGGCCGTTGAAAGGCAACGCCCACTCCCCGTGGCACCTCCACTCGCCGTCGCCGGAGTTGAAGGAGAAGGTGCGGGCGCATGGACCGCCGGCGCGGCGACACGGCCTTTGGAAGGCGGACACGAAGACGGTGCGTCCGTCAGGGTGCGTGGCGTAGGAGTTCACCCTTTCGTCAACGTCGAAAGGCGAAGGCGTGACGCTCCTCCGTGACCAGGCCTGGCATGGGATCACACGGCTCGGATCCTTGGCCAGTGGCGGAGCCAAGGGGGGGCGAGCAGGGGCCTGGCCCCCTCTAACGATCGAGGAAACTACCTATAGTTAGCGGTAAACGTATTAAGTTTATCTACTTTCACGTATCAGGCCCCCCTAATCTCAAGTAATCGGAGAAAAGGAAAGGTCCACGAGAAGCCACGTACTGGGCCCTCCTTGTCTCAAGTGTAAAAGCGGGAAAAAGAATAGGCCCATAAGATGCCTAGCGGCCTCTATTAAGTCTCGTAGGCCCTAGCGTAGTTAAGACTCTGCCGTGATTAACTCAAGCAGTTAGCGCTGCACCGCTTCTTCATGAGCCCTGGCAGTCGGCCCTGCCTACTCGCGATCAGATTTTTGCTCTTTTGATTGTGTGATGTATGATGCCAATTCTGCAAATTGTAGATCAGCGGTTATAAAGATAAAATGCCGTCAAACACCATAAAATTTATTTCATTTCGAAGCGTCAATGGAAGACGACTTTGCTTTGACATTGCATGATAATCCTAATCCACATGAAAATAAGGTTTAGCAGCTAAGTTCTCTTCCGATGAAACCAGGGCCGGTCCATATATATCCAGGGCCCCGGGGCGAGACGACAAAATGAGGCCCTTATGGACAAATAAAAATTCAGAATGCATTCTATTTCGAAAGCAATTCAGTACATAGCATAGATTCATGGTCTAGAGAACTACATTCTAATAGCATGGAAACAATATAGTTCTACAAAAGATCGCTCTTCTAAGGGGCATAAAGAGACAATCATCTCGCTCTTCTAAGTATGAAAACCTTGCCCAAAGTGATAGCAACTGGAAGCGTTTGTGTTATCATGAGATATAATGTTAATGCCTGAGAGCTTACATTAGATTCTATTTTCTTCAATCTGTTCGTTACTCGATGTCTTCACCCAAAGAAAATGTCTCCAAAGCTTCCTGAATATGATGATCAGATATGTGCATCAATATTTATTTCATCCAACTTTGCTTTCCTAATGCATAAAGTAGCAAGACCATTCAATCTTTCCTGTGACATTGATAATCTCAAATAATTTCTCAATAACTTCAACTTTGAGGAACTGCGTTCAGCTGATGCTACAGTGAATGCTACAACAAATAGAATTCGATAAGCTATTAATATATTTGGAAAAGAGTCTATGTCTCTAACAAACTCGAAAATCTCCATAGCACGCAATGGCACATCAGATTCTGGTATAGTCATTTGTCGTAGTCGTAATTCCGAGAAGAGATCATCTGATTCAACATAATTTTGAGAAACCGTTTCTACAAATTTAGCACAACATTTTCGTAATTAAATATCATTCAATAAAAGTCTTTTGAGCTAAGTAAGAAGCCAAATATACTTCTGAACACTTCAAGTTATTCGAAGAACTGCCGTTTCTAACTACCTTTTTTATAAAAAAATGTCAATTGAAGCTTTCGGTGAGTTTACTAGTTCATCTCTTAAGTTTTTTTCATTTCCTTTTCTCATTAGTAACCATTTTTTAAAAGATATGTCACCAAACAATTGTAGAAAAGCAGTCAATACAAAGAACAAAAGCACCTGAATATGAGCATATGGCTTGATGTCGAATTGTCGATGTAGCTTCCCAGATCTGCAAGGCTGAAACACTCATTCCCCATCCCCCCTTCTCATCCCTGGATTCAAAGAAGCTTTGAATTACAGGCCAACAGAAGAGTATGAACTAGGAAGAGAAGAATTGGAGGGAGACGTACCAGCTCTGATGCGGTGATGCCTCAAACGTCTACTTGATGGGGAAGGTTGAGGATGCAAAGAGAGATGATTGGGAAAGAGAATAGCACCATCGGTCTCCATTAATGGGTGCAAGGGAGCGGCACCTCAAATTTGGAAGTGCATGGGAGCGGCGGCACTGTTCTCTGGAATTGGAGAATTTGGGAGAGGAGGCGAAGAGACTGGAGCTCGACGAGATTGATGGAGTGCTGCCGCAGCGGAGCGAACTAGCGATTGTTTCTTTCGGTCCGTGAGTGCTACCTACGTGCTGGGCTTGGGCTTCCTTTTTTTTCCTCTTATTTTTCTGGACCTAAAGACAAAAATATCCTAATACATAAACTGTACTACTACCTGGGCTGGGGCCCCTACCTCCCAGGGGCCCAGGGCGGTTGCCCCGTTGCCCCGGCCTATGGGCCAGCCCTGGATGAAACTACTTTTCTTTTTCATTTTATTGATTGACATCGTAGAGCTAGATTTAAACTAATTCAAATAAACCATGTTATATAACGCCTAAGTGATAAGTTTTTATAGTATTATGATAGTTCTTTTTTATCATTTTATATAGCGCCGAAGTGGCAAATTATTATATTAAAGCAATATTATTTTTATTTCCAACAAATTATGAACTTAGCTAGGTCCCTATATTGGAACCGTAGCTCTGTTGTTGAACTTGCCCTCCCCCCTATACTCAAATTCTGGCTCCACCCCTGTCCTTGGCGGAGGAGGACGTCACCTCGACGGACTGAGGCCGTGACTTGAAGTAGTATGCGAACGCGCACAGCGCATCGGCGGCGGGCACGAAGACGTTGGCGGCGCGAAGCAGCGCGTCCGGCAGGGAAGGGCCGGCGGCAAGGCCCCCGGTTGCCGTGTCGTACGCGAGGGTTGCTGGGTGTTGGCTGCTCGCCGCGAGGATGTGGGTGCCCATGGAGGTGAAGCTCATGCTAATATATGGTGCCGGCGAGACCAGGCGTTGGGCAGGGTGGTCGCTGAGGATGAGGGCTGGGCGTCGTCGTCGTCGAGGTCGATCTTGCGGATGGTGTAGCCTCCGTCCCAGTCGTCCAGCACCAGGTAGAGGTGCTTCTGCCGCTTGTGCTTCTTCAACCTGGTGCTCGGCTGGCCTTGCGCCTGCCGCTTATGCATCCTGGTTTCTCCTCCGGCGATCAGCTCGCCGGAGCTCATCTTCTCCTGGCTCGTCATTGAGCCGAGATCTTGATTTTTGAGACGCCTGCCAATCAATCGAAAACAGTACGAGATCTGAAATCGGTGCGTGGTGGGTTTTGCAGTCGATCTGTAGTTATCTGCCGACGCAGTGGTGTATTTGTGGAGCCTGCTTGTGTTTGCCTAGTTCAAATCGAAGTCGGATTTTTTTCCCGAGTTCCGAAACCGTCTGTGCCTAGTTGATCCAACGCGATCAGCGAAACCGGTGGAAACTTTCCAAAACCTGGAAACGCAGGTACTCCCTCTGGTTTTTTTTACTCTGCACATTAGGTTTATCTAAAATCAATCTCAATCGACTTTGACCAAGTTTATACAAAAAATTATTAACATTCACATAACAACACATTTATTAATAGATCCATCACGGAATATATTTTCATATTATATTTATTAGATGTTATAGATGTTAATATTTCCTAATATAAATTTAGTCAAACTTAGCAAACTTTGACTTTAGTTAAAATTAACGTGCGGAGTAAAAAGGACCGGAGGGAAGTACGCTAAAATAGGACGCCTGCAAGCGTTTCCGTCCATAATGGGCCAGGATGCCATCTACTTTTTTTTTTTTGAGACAAAGGATGCCATCTACGTGTAGTACTATTCGGCAAACCCTATTTGACGCTCGTTAGCATCAGAATGTTGTGCTTTCGCTGAGGGAGCCTTCGGTTGGCCCGGCCCATGTACGGGATTAGCGTTTGCCGTTTGATGCGTTCGCTGCTGCTTCCTTCTCTATTCCTTGCGGGTTTTCATTCGTTTTTCTTCTACGATTTTTTCTTCCAGTGTACTCACTGTTTTGCCCGGTTTTCGGTTGTTTTCTTCCTGTTTTTTATTTTTCCTTTTTTGCTTCTTTTTTTCTTTTATGTTTCCTTTTTATTTTCTCTTTCTGTTTTTCTTCTCTTTATTCTGCATTATATAAAAAGTTCACCACGTATTACAAAAATCTTCATCATATTAATTCATCGTATATTATGAAATAGTGCACCTTGCATTCTAAAATTGATCATCATGTATTACAAAAAAATTCATATTATATTATTAAATTGTTCAACGTATATTAAAAATGTTCATTCTGTATTGAAAATTTGTTCATCATATATAAAAAAATTGTTCAACGTATACTAAAAAATGTTCAGTTGTGTATTTGAAAAATTTCCAGTGTTTTTTTCAAAAACAATTCTCTGTATTTTAAAATTTGTTCAACGCATATCATAGAAATATTTATTTAAAAAATAACATGATTTGCCGCTGCCTTTTATACTTTAAGACAGGCGCTGCAATCTTATGGTTGTAGGTAGCCAGCTCGGCTGGTTGGCTCGTTTGTATCCAGAACGAGGTCGGGAGTTCAATCCCAACATGTCAAAATCATTAATTGAGGAGTACTCGTTGCAAAAATTACTTCAATTTATCGGGTTATGACAAGTGAGGCACATGTAGCGCGCCACTTATCGTAATCTATAAGTTTTTCTTTTTTTCGTAGATCCGTTTATTTAAAACGTTTTATCTCTCAAACCGTGCGTCCAAATCTCGAACCGCTTTCACCGTTGGATTCCTCACGTCGAGATTTTCAAAACTAGATTCCATGTTGATATGTTTTGACGAACCTTTTTTCACGAAAAAACCGAACAGGGAGCACGGGTTTTTCCCTTTCCGAAAGAGGCACGCCCGTGCCTCTCACGAAATCACAATCGTGCCTCTCGCGGAACCAAAACCGTGACTCTCACGGAAGGAAATAAAAAAAGAAAACACTTTTTTTCGTTTCCGAGGAGGCACAGGTCGTGACTCTCGTGAAAGCACAACCTTGTCTCTTGCGGAAGCAAAACCGTGACTCTCGTGAAAGAAAGAAAAAACAGAAAACACATTTTTTTCCTTTTCGAGAGGCACGGCCGTGACTCTCGCGAAGCACAACCGTCCCTCTCGCGGAAGCAAAACCATGACTCTCGCGAAAGAAAAAAAACAGAAAACGTGTTTTTTCCTTTCCGAGAAGCACGACCGTGACTCTCGCGAAAGCACACCCGTACCTCTCCGGGGAGCAAAACCGTGACTCTCGCAAAAGAAAAAAAATGCATTTTTTTTCCTTTTCCAAGAGGCACGGCTATGACTCTCGCGAAAACAAAACTGTGCCTCTCGCGAAAAGAAAAAAAAAACATTTTTTCACGCGATTTTTTTTTATTTTTTTTGTTTGAAAAGCTAAGAAAGACCGATGAAAAACCAAAACGTCGAAAAAAAACAAAAAACTGTTTCAAAAGACAAAAACGCGTGGAAAAATAAAAAAATTAAATCCAAAAAGAACACTCAGAATGAGACACGTGGCGAATGGCTGAGAGCGCGCCAAGTGACGCTAATCGTTACGAGGCTCCCGAAGGAGCACTCATTATTAACTAGTTGCTCTCCCAACTTGTGCGCTTCGTTTTCGAATTTTTGCTCGACGTGTGCTTATTGGGGCGGCCCGTTTGCGCTTCGCTTCAGCGAAGCCTCGTCGATCGGACGCAGCGTACAATTCAGCGCCAGGCTGCAGGCGAGGTGCGTTAAGCCGGCCCAGTTTTGGGGTTTCCTGGCTGCTGCTATTGTTTCGTTTGCTGCGCTGATACAGTTCTTTTTTTTCCCATTTTCTGTTGTAGTTTTTCTTTGTCGGCTTTCTATTCTGCTTCTTTTTTTCCCATCGTTTTTTATTTCTTTATATTTCCTTTTCCTTATTATTTTTCCTCTCCTCTCTTCAACACATGGTGTTATTTTTTTATCTTACGGGACGGTTTTTCTTCCGAAGATTTTATTTTCAATAATTTTTCTGCACTATAAGTGTTTTTATAATGACAACTAATGTTTTCTAAATTCATACTGAACGTTATTAAAATATTATTTTTATCTAAAGTGAAATTTGGCTTTTCTTTTTCTTTTTCGTTTTGGATTTTACTTTTTTTCAAGTTTTTTTTTATTTTTCAAAATATCTTTTTGTTTTAAAATCATTCATAAATTCATTTTTTTGAAATTTCAAACACTTTTAGTATGTTTCAGGGAAAAAAAATCAGAGTTTTCAACAAATGTTACTACCTTTTTCAAAAAAAATCACAAATTAAAAAAGATGTTTGGGGATTTGAAAATGGTTTGTGTCTTTTAAAAGTGTTCAGAAATTTTAAAAATATTCCCATTTTCAAATTTTGTTTCGGAAACTTTTGTCATTTTCCATTCTTTTGGAATTTTCAAAGAATGATTGAGTTTTTAGAATTTTTTGAAATTCAAAAAATGTTCAAAATAAAATTGTTTAAAATGTTCGAAATTTCAAAAGGTGTTTGCATCTTTAAACAAAAAACTTTGTATATTATGCCATCATACATTCATTAAATTTTCATCATGAATTAGAAACAAGGCTTATAACGTATCTAAAAATGTGTGGTAATGTGATATTAATCCTTGTGTGACTTGTTCGATACTATTGTCCCTCCTCCCCACTACTATAGGATCAGACAACATTGAGCCCATCACTGACCGCCCACTGGCCACTGGTCAAAGATGAGTCTCTTCACTGGCATGTCACAAAATGTGCATCACTGATGACTATCATCACTGACCGCCAGTTCAAGGGGTCACTGATGACTGACCGACCTGTTTTACAGCGTGGTCCCTGATGACTCGTACTTTATCACTAACCAGCCGTTCCAAGTGGAGGTCATTGATGACACGTCATCATCAACCTTTTTAGTGAGTGATCAGTGTTGACATTTTAATCGAATATTCGCTAATGCAAATAAATGTACTAAATGACTTAAATAGTGGTTCAACGCATCGCGGTCGCAACATAATCTATCAAAGCCGAGAGTATGTATGTGTTGCACGTAGTATATAAGAATATTTGGGTAGTATATATCTCACTTTTTAGATATTATGTACTATTGTTTGGTGGTGGTTGCGACCATGAGGATGTTGAAGACTGACATGCTGGATGCCAGGATTGAAAAGCTGCGCCAAGGTGTGGTTCGGCACATCATGGTTCTCTGCATGACGATGAGCGACACCATCGGATTGTAAACGACAAAGTAGAGTCAGATAAGGAGGGTCCTTAGGATGCTCTTCACTTGCTTCACATGTGTCACCGTGCACAACTTCCACTTCTCCTGTGTTTGGCTACAAGTGGCGAGCTTGGAGTTGGTGTCTGCGGTTGTGAGGGCCGCTTTGTTGAGGAACCTGAAGCCTTTTGTGTGCAGAATATGTCTTCCTCCCTGCCCTTGTGCCATTCGTGCAAAACTTCATTGCATGAGAGTCCTTCTTCTCATCGCCTTCGTACAGGATCTGCATGTCAAACAACACGCTAGGCTTCCAGTTCCTGCAAGCCACGGATGCGACCTGGCAGATGTTGTCGATCATGTTGTCGAAGGGATTCGCGTGGAGGTCTTATCGAGGAATAGTAGCAAGGCGATGGTCACGAAGACGCAGGAGATCGAGACCGCCAACACCCATTGCCCATTGTCCTCTAAGTAGCTCAAGAAGGTCCGAGAAGATCGAGACGACAATGTACGCCAGCTAGAAGTAGCTGAAGAAGGACCTCTCGGAGTGCTCCTTTATGGGGTCCTCCTTTTTGAACTAGTCGGTTTTGAAGGTGGCCATCTCGGGCTCATAGGGCCATTGCCCTCGGCCCCCACCACCACCCCAAAAAAATTTATTGCTTCACATAAACACATAATATTTAGCACTATTTGAGCTAAATTTAACTTAATACACTAGATTATTACTCAAATACTCACAATGTCGAGGCTGGCCGTGCAAGTTGGCCACATAACACTATTTGAGTCAAATTCAACATAATTTACTAAATTAATACACTAAATCAGAAATATCACTTATATGACCCCATCTGCTTTCCGTAGGCCAAATATGTACTTTTCGGTCTTGCCCAAGCCGAAGAGTGCTTTTCGTGCGCCGAAGAGCATTCTTCTATCAACTGTAGGCAGAAGAGTGTCTTGGGTCCATTAACTAATGACTGAAACCAAACCTATACTCCTTCTAGTAAATCGTAGCGCGTACTAAGCTAGCAACTCAAGGGCAGGATAGCAGCACGTACTAAGCTAGCAACTAATTTTTTTATTTGTGCTACCACGTTCTTATAGTAAGAAATGTATCACTTCTGATCGGAAGGGATACTGAAAGACAAAATTTTACTATTATAGGAAAACACGACTGTAGTTCAACAAAATTGTATAACTCATATTTATATTTTTTTTCCTAAAGTGTAACCAAACAAAATTTTCCAATTGTCTAACCTTTATGTATGAAGTACCATATGTTATTCTTATTGAAACTGGGGATCATACTACAAATTTTCTGGTCATATAGTACTAGCCTGCTCAGTAGCACGGGTTGATGACTAGTAAAACAAATTTTAGGTCACACAAACCACAGTGCAGAACGTATAAAACATAACTATCGTACTAAAATATTATTCTATACTTTTTCAGTATTACATTTTCCCACTAAATAACAATTGTTTTTCCAAAAGAATGCTTAATTTAATTGAATCTGGCCAAGTTCTTGACAGTCATGATTAGTTAGTGGACCCAAGACACTCTTGGGTGTACGCTACAATGGGCCGCCTCCAAGCGTTTCCGTTCACAACGGGCCAGTCCGCCATTTACGTACAATATCCCGGTGCCTTAAGTCCGCAGGCACGGTGAGTTAAGTCGGCCCAGTTCGGGGGTTAGATCGGCTGTTGCTGCTGTTTCGTTTGCGGGAGGTCCTATGTGGGGAAATCCCTATTTGTCGCATCATGCGTCAAACTGTCAAGCAATCGCACAGATAGCGCCACCGAGCGAACGATTGGGACTCTTGTAGAGGGTTCTCACCGGTTTCTATCAGGTTTGGGAGCCTTCTAGACGGCTCATGTACCGGTTTATTTTATTTTACCTTTTCTATTTCTTTTTTTTCTCTAATTCTTTTCCCCCCTTTTTTGTTGCTTTTTTTTCAATTTTTTGTTTTCAGTTTCCTTTTTATGTTTTATGTTTTTTATTTCCTGTCTCATTTGTTAAAAAAATACGAATATTTGTTCTAAATTTTAGAAAAGGTTGTCGTGCTCAAAATTTTGTTCACAATTTTTCAAAAATGTTTGTGCTCCAATAATTGTTCAGGAATTTCAATAATTGTTCTTGCTTTCAAATTTTGTCCGCAATATCAATAATTATTCGTGTTTAAAAAATTGTTCTCATTTCCCAACTTAGTTTACGATTTAAAAAATTGTTTGTGTTTCAATTGTTTACAGAATTTTTTCGCAATTTCAAAAAATATTCTCGTTTCCGAAATTTGATATTGATTTCAACAGAATGTTTGTGTTTCATAAAAATGTTCAGGAATTGAAAAAACTGTACTTGTTTTCAAAATTTGTTCACAATTAAAAACAATGTTTATGTTTCAGAAAATGTTTAGGAATTTCCAAAAAAAGTTCTTGCTTTCAATTTTTTCCTAATTTCAAATAATGTTCCCATGTTTCAAAATATTTGTGTGAACTTTCCAATAAAACTTGAATTTTAAAAAATATTTGTTCTTCTTTTTACAAACAATGTTCAGAAATTATAAAAATCTAAAGATATTGTAAATTTTATTCCTGTATTTCAAAAACATTTTTGAATTTTTATTTTTGTTCACATTCTCCAATAAAATTTAGTGTTTTTTAAAATGTGTTCGAAACAACTGAATAATCTCTTCGACGCTAGTGTGGAATATGGCGTTATAGTTAAAAATGATTAATCATATGATCTGGCACCATCTGCCATAAGGTGTAGTGGCTTGCAGCACGTGTTTGTTATTTCGATGTCACGATGTCGGTCCCAGCAGCAATCACAGTTTTTTTTTGTGATTTTTCTCCGCTATATATGGGCCGTGCCAGTGGGAGGCACCCCTGTGTGTGAGGCCGGCTGTTTGCCGCTGTAAGCGTCGTATAGGAACTGCCCCTATGTGCTGCATTTTGAGACCAATAGCCAGCGCGACGCACAGGACGCGCTCGACCGGGTGGGCCCACTATAAGGTCCCCAGGGTGTGTCTACAGTGGAAAAAAAATACAGTGGAAAAAAAATGGGCGCGACTATTCCTCGCGTTCAGCGAGACAGGGCGACCCCTCCTTGAAGGCAAACGACACATGGGCCAGGCCATGCGCGCGGAATACACCAGCCTGTTTCCTGGGTTTTTTAACGTCATTTTATTTTTTTTACATTTGTTTATAATTTAAAATATTCTACATATATGAAAAATGTTGAATAAGCATTAAAATATGGAACGAGTATTTTGAAAATGTTGAACAATTATTTGAAAATATTGAATGAGTATTTAAAATGATGAACAGGTATTTAAAAAATGTTGAACAAGTATTTTTGAAAAAATATTGAAAAAAGTATTGTAAAAGTTGAACAAGTATTTTAAAAATGTCAAATAAGTAATAAAAAATGTTGAACGAGTAATTAATTTTTTTTGAACAACTATTTGAAGAAATGTTGAAGGAGTATTTGGAAGAATGTAGAACAAGATTTGAAAAGATATTGAACAGGTATTTTAGAAAATATTGAACAAGGTTTTGAAAAATGTTGAACAAGTATTTGTAGAAATGTTGATCATGTATATAAATATGTTGAACAAGTATTTGAAAAAATGTTTATCTTGTATAAAAGAAGGTAGAATGAAAAACAAAAGGAAACAAAAGAAAAAACGAAAAATTGAAAAAAATGGAGAAGAAAAAATGGAAAAAGGGGGGAAACCCGGCTCAGATCACCTCTACTAGGTCGTGATCCTTCTAGTAACCAGTAACGGGAAGCTGACGCAGTGGTTAGCAGCGCTGTTGTCCCCCCGGGCGGCCAGGGTTTGATTCAATGAATATGTGAAATACAAATGAAGTGACGCCGCGAGGAATAGAACCAGTGAGGTACCTTTCCTCGACAAGCGCTGCTAACAACCAGGGCAAATGGCTACATGTGAACATTATCGCATCGCGACTTTATTTAATAACTTTCTATTGCGGGATATTCCCCTTGCATGTTTTTTTCTGTACGTGTACTATAACATATAGATTTGAATACATGAACAAATTTTGAAAAGTTGGAACAAGTTTTAAGTCATGAATATTTTTCGAAATTATGAAAATTCAGAAGATATGAACATTTTTTGAATATGTGAACCAAATTGGAAAAGCTGGATTTTTTTTCAAATTACAGAACATTTCTCGTATTTACGACAAAATTTTAGAAATGAGAATATTTTTTCTAATTCCTCAAACATATTTTGAGTTTGTGAACATATTTTAGAAAACATGATTTTTTTTTCAATATTGTGAACATATTTTGAAAGTTAGAACACCTTTTGGAATTCCCAACCATTTTTGTGAATTTTTGAACAAAAAGATAAAATGCGAACAATTTTTATAATTTTGAACATTTTCTGAAAAGTTGTGAAAAAATTGAACCAAAACAGTCCAAACAGATTTAGAATAACCGGAACAGTTTTTTAATATCCCGGACAATATTTTAAAAGCGAAATTGTTTTTAATCTATGAGCAAAATTTGAACTCCCGAACATTTTTATAGAAGTTTCGAACAGGTTTAGGAAATGTGAAAAAAAACTTGAAAAAGGAAAAAGAAACAAAAGAAAAAGGGAAAAACAAAAAGAAGAAGAAGAAGAAGAAGAAGAAGAAGAAGAAGAAGAAGAAACAGGAAAATGAAATGAAAAAACGAAAAAAAATTAGAAAGAACAGGGAAGACCGGCAAAAAAAAACAGTTCAGGGAACCTTCTAGAAGGTTCCCAAAACGGGATAGTGTTGTAGGGGAACTCTTATGCAAAATGGGCCGGTCCATCATGTCGCTTGTTCGCTTCGCCTGTGCGAAACCCCGACAGTTTGACCTATCGTGCGTTGAATAGGGTTTTCCTCCGTTTGCGCCGCTGCCGCGGTGTATTTTTTCCTTTTTCTGTTTTACTTTTTTATTCGGTTTTTTGTTGTAGTTTAGATTTTACCTTATTTCTTTCTGTTTTTATTTCTTTACCTTTCCTTTTTCTATTAATTATATCTTTTCATTTTTCCTTTCCTTTATTCGACACATGGCGTTAGTTAATTTTTCTCTTTCAGGTAGGTTTTTCTTTCGCAGTTTTTTATTTTTCATAGTTTTCTGCAATATAAACATTTTAATAATAGCAAATACTACATCCGTCTTTTGTTTATTGGTCCCTTTTGTAACTTGTGTTAAATTTTAACCAAGTAAGGAGGGCTCTTGCTGCAGATATACCATAATAAATACCTGAAGGAGGGGTCGACAGGGGGTAGGGTTGCAATGCATAAATCTTAATTTGCCAAGGCCATTCACAAAGTTCAACACCTTTTGCACCTGGGAATAAAATACATGATTCGGGATGGGAAACTTGCCTCTTTCTGACTTGATGTGTGGTGCGGGGACAAATCACTTCACAAAATTTTACTACGGTTATTTGCAATAACTAGCAAGGAGGATGTGAGGGTGGCCAATGTGTGGACCGGCAATGGGTGGGCCCTGACATTTAGGCGCTCCTATGGAAAACGGCAAGAAATTGAATCCCCCATTAGTAGAAAACAGGACTTTGGTTGGGGCCTGGCCAGCCCATTAGTCCCGGTTCTGTCACGAACCGGGACTCATGAGGGCATACGTCCAGGGGGCCGGCCGGGTCTCGGGAGGCATTTGTACCGGTTCGTGTGGACACATTTGTCCCGGTTCTAGGCACGAACCGGGACCAATGGTCCTCGCTCCTGGCCCACAGCCATTGGTCCGGTTCGTGCATAGAACCGGGACAGAAAGGGGGCCTTTAGTCTCGGTTCCAGCCACGATCCGGGACCAATGAGATGGCTATATATACCCCATCGCCGCGGCAGAGCACTCCACAGTGCTTTATTTTTTCTGGCCGGCGAGTGGAGAGCTTTGTGGTGCTCTAGCTCACCTCCTATGCACATGAGGTGTTCGATGAAATGCCCAAGCCACACTAGTTAAGCTTTCTCCTCTCGAAACTCGACCTCAAAGCTCCATTTTCCCCGAGATTTGTCTAGGTTTAGCGGTCCGTCATGTCCCGTCCCCGTCTTCACCGCCGTCGATCGCCCGCGCCAATCTCGTCGCCGGCATCACCGTGGCGAGCCTCTTGTTCTTATCTTCTTTCTAAAAGAAAAAAATTTTCTTACTTTAGATAGATACTTGTCTAATTTTCTTACTTTTATTATTGCTTCTTATTATATAGTGCGATGGTTTTGGTATCTGCCCCCGTCGGCCCTCGCCTTGTCTATGATTCAGATGTGGTATATATTATTTTTTATAACTATTTGATTCATTTATTGTTTATGACAATTATGCCGACCAACGTGATATAGATTTTATTTATCTAGGAGGTATGTGAACCGGAAATTCCAACGGACCCTATTGTCGAGAGGTTAAATTTAGTTGAAGAAGAAAATAATTACTTGAAGGAAAAAATAAAAAAATTGAGGAGGGGAAGATGATATTGGAGTTGCATGTTGTGGATGTCGTCGATGATCACAAGATCAAGATTGATACAATGCGGTTGAAGATTAGAAAGATTAGAAAATATGCCATTCATACCGAGGCTTGGTATCATTATGCCGTTTGATCAATTGTTATCTTGATTATGATTATGACCGCATTTGTTGTTACATTGAAAGGTTTTACATAGTTTCAATGTATGGTTTAATTAGATGCTCTGAAGAGCTATATGTTGTTCAATGAGAACTATGTATGTACTTTGGTTTTAATGTGATGATGAACTTCTATTAATTTGGTCACTTATCTATCCATGTGAATCTGTAATGGTTTTTGACACACATAACTATATATAATGCACGCAGATGAACCAGCAATGGATGTACGGTGATAGACACACCTCCGAATACATTACGGGCCTACATAATTTTCTCGAAGTGGCTGAGGCAAACAAGAAGAATAGTTTTATGTGTTGTCCATGCCCTAATTATCGGAATACGAAGTCTTACTCTGACCGGAAAATCCTTCACACCCACCTGCTTTATAAGGGTTTCATGCCACACTATAATGTTTGGACGAAGCACGGAGAAATAGGGGTTATGATGGAAGACAACAAAGAAGAAGAGGATGATGATAGCTATGTGCCCCCTGAATACGGTGATGTTGCAACGGGGGAAGCTGCTGAAGATCAAGAGGAACCAGACGATGTTCCCGATGATGATGATCTCCGCCGGGTCATTGCTGATGAAAGGACACAGTGCGAAAGTCAAAAGGAGAAGCTGAAGTTTGATCGCATGTTAGAGGATCACAAAAAGGGTTGTACCCCAATTGCGAAGATGGAAACACAAAGCTCGGTACCGTACTGGAATTGCTGCAGTGGAAGGCAGAGAATGTTGTGCATGACAAAGGATTTGAGAAGCTACTGAAAATATTGAAGAAAAAGCTTCCAAATGATAACGAATTGCCCGACAGTATGTACGCAACAAAGAAGGTCGCATGCCCTCTAGGATTGGATGTGCAGAAGATACATGCATGCCCTAATGACTGCATCCTCTATCGCGGTGCGTACGAGGATTTGAACGCATGCCCGGTATGCGGTGCATTGCGGTATAAGATCAGACAAGATGACCCTGGTGATGTTGACGGCGAGCCCCCCAGGAAGAGGGTTCCTGTGAAGGTGATGTGGTATGCTCCTATAATACCACGGTTGAAATGTCTGTTCAGAAACGAAGAGCATGCCAAGTTGATGCGATGGCACAGAGAGGACCGTAAGAAAGACAGGAAGTTGAGAGCACCCACTGACGGGTCGCAGTGGAGAAAAATCGAGAGAAAGTACTGGGCTGAGTTTGCAGGTGGCCCAAGGAACGTATGGTTTGGTTTAAGCGCGGATGGCATTAATCCTTTCGGGGAGCAGAGCAGCAATCACAGCACCTGGCCCGTGACTCTATGTATGTATAACCTTCCTCCTTGGATGTGCATGAAGCGGAAGTT
The DNA here is from genome assembly GCF_003073215.2 of Triticum urartu. NCBI lineage: Eukaryota > Viridiplantae > Streptophyta > Magnoliopsida > Poales > Poaceae > Triticum > Triticum urartu. The sequence continues at coordinate 82,075,881 of NC_053027.1, forward strand.
CATTATGATGCCAGTTCTCATCCTAGGCCCTAAGCAACCTGGCAACGACATTGATGTGTACCTGATAACCCACAAGTATAGGGGATCACAACAGTTTTCGAGGGTAGAGTATTCAATCCAAATTTATTGATTCGACACAAGGGGAGCCAAAGAATATTCTCAAGTATTAGCAGCTGAGTTGTCAATTCAACCACACCTGGAAACTTAAATCTGCAGCAAAGTATTTAGTAGAAAAGTAATATTATAGTAGTGGTAACGGTAGCAAAAGGTAATGATAGCAAAAGTAATGTTTTTGGTATTTTGTAGTGATGATAGCAATAGCAACAGAAAAGTAAATAAGCAGAGAACAATATATGGAAAGCTCGTAGGCAATGGATCGGTGATAGAGAATTATGCCGGATGCGGTTCATCATGTAACAGTCATAACCTAGGGTGACACAGAACTAGCTCCAATTCATCAATGTAATGTAGGCATGTATTCTGAATATAGTCATACGTGCTTATGGAAAAGAACTTGCATGACATCTTTTGTCCTACCCTCGCATGGCAGTGGGGTCCTAGCGGAAACTAAGGGATATTAAGGCCTCCTTTTAGTAGAGTACCGGACCAAAGCATTAACACATAGTGAATACATGAACTCCTCAAACTACGGTCATCACCGGTAAGTATCCCGATTATTGTCACTTCGGGGTTAACGGATCATAACACATAATAGGTGACTATAGACTTGCAAGATAGGATCAAGAACTCTCATATATTGATGAAAACATAATAGGTTCAGATCTGAAATCATGGCACTCGGGCCCTAGTGACAAGCATTAAGCATAGCAAAGTCATAGCAACATCAATCTCAGAACATAGTGGATACTAGGGATCAAACCCTAACAAAACTAACTCGATTACATGATAAATCTCATCCAACCCATCACCGTCCAGCAAGCCTATGATGGAATTACTCACGCACGGCGGTGAGCATCATGAAATTGGTGATGGAGGATGGTTGATGATGACGATGGCGACGGATTCCCCTCTCCGGAGCCCCGAACGGACTCCAGATCAGCCCTCCCGAGAGGTTTTAGGGCTTGGCGGCGGCTCCGTATCGTAAAACATGATGAATCCTTCTTCTTTATTTTTTCTCCCCGAAAGCAAATATATAGAGTTGGAGTCGAGGTCGGAGGAGCTCCAGGGGGCCCACGAGGTAGGGGGCGCGCCCTAGGGGGGCAGGCGCGCCCCCACCCTCGTGGCTAGGGTGTGGCCCCCCTGGACTTCATCTTTTGCAAGGATTTTTTATTATTTCCGAAAAGATGTTCCGTGAAGTTTCAGGTCATTCCGAGAACTTTTGTTTCTGCACATAAATAACACCATGGTAATTCTGCTGAAAACAGCGTCAGTCCAGGTTAGTTCCATTCAAATCATGCAAGTTAGAGTCCAAAACAAGGGAAAAAGTGTTTGGAAAAGTAGATACGACGGAGACGTATGAACTCCCCCAAGCTTAAACCTTTGCTTGTCCTCAAGCAATCCAGTTGACAAACTGAAAGTGATATAGAAAAACTTTTACAAACTTTGTTTGCTCTTGTTGTTGTAAATATGCAAAGCTAACATTCAAGTTTTCAGCAAATATTATGAACTAACCATATTCACAATAACGCTTAGGTCTCATGTTTACTCATATCAATGGCATAATCAACTAGCGAGCAATAATAATAAATCTCGGATGAAAACACTTTCTCAAAACAATCATAATATGATATAACAAGATGGTACCTCGCTAGCCCTTTCTGAGACCGCAAAACATAAATGCAGAGCACCTTTAAAGATTAAGGAATGACTAGAGATTGTAATTCATGGTAAAAGAGATCCAGTCAAGTCATAGTCAATGTAAACTAACAGCAATGAATGCAAATGACAGCGGTGCTCTCCAACTGGTGCTTTTTAATAAGAGGATGATGACTCAATATGAAAGTAAATAGATAGACCCTTCGCAGAGGGAAGCAGGGATTTGTAGAGGTGCCAGAGCTCGGTTTTGAAATAGAGGTGAATAATATTTTGAGCAGTATACTTTCATTGTCAACATAACAACCAAGAGATGGCGATATCTTCCATGCTACACACATTATAGGCGGTTCCCAAACAGAATGGTAAAGTTTATACTCTCCCTCCACCAACAAGAATCAATCCATGGATTGCTCGAAACAACGAGTGCCTCCAACTAACAAGAGTCCCGGGGGGAGTTTTGTTTGCAATTATTTTGATTTAGTTTGCATAAAGCATGGGACTGGGCATCCCGGTGACCAGCCATTTTCTCGTGAGTGAGGAGCGGAGTCCACTCCTCTTGAGAATAACCCGCCTAACATGGAAGATACGGATAGCCCTAGTTGATACATGAGCTATTCGAGCATACAAAACAGGATATTTATTTGAAGGTTTAGAGTTTTGCACATACAAATTTACTTGGAACGGCAGGTAGATACCGTATATAGGTAGGTATGGTGGACTCATATGGAATAACTTTGGGGTTTAAGGGGTTGAATGCACAAGCAGTATTCCCGCTTAGTACAGGTGAAGGCTAGAAAAAGACTGGGAAGCGACCAGCTAGAGAGCGACAACAGTCATGAACATGCATTAAAATTAATCAACACCGAATGCAAGCATGAGTAGGATATAATTCACCATGAACATAAATATCGTGAAGGCTATGTTGATTTTGTTTCAACTACATGCGTGAACATGTGCCAAGTCAAGCCACTCGAATCGTTCAAAAGAGGATACCAGCCTATCATACCACATCACAACCATTTTAATAGCATGTTGGCACGCAAGGTAAACCATTATAAGCTCCTAGCTAATTAAGCATGGCACAAAAAACTATGATCTCTAATTGTCATTGCAAACATGTTTATTCATAATAGGCTGAATCAGGAACGATGAACTAATCATATTTACAAAAACAAGAGAGGTCGAGTTCATACCAGCTTTTCTCATCTCAGTCAGTCCATCATATATTGTCATAATTGCCTTTCACTTGCACGACCGAACGATGTGGATAATAATAATAGTGCACGTGCATTGGATTAAGCTGGAATCTGCAAGCATTCAATAAACAGGAGAAGACAAGGCAATATGGGCTCTTTTGTCAGATCAACAATAATGCATATAAGAGCCACTTCAACAATTTAATCATGGTCTTCTCCTATTGACCCCCAAAGAAAAGAAAAGAAATAAAACTATTTACACGGGAAAGCTCCCAACAAGCAAAAGAAGAACAGGAAATCTTTTTGGGTTTTCTTTTTAATTACTACTACAAGCATGGAAAGTAAACTAATTAAAAGCTACAACTAATTTTTTTGGTTTTTCTTAAGATTTATTAAACACACAAGAAGAAAGCATAAAAAGGGAAATAAACTAGCATGGATGATACAATGAAAAAAGTATGAGCACCGACATCTAGCAATGAGTGTGTGAACATGAATGTAATGTTGGTGAGAAATACATACTCCCCCAAGCTTAGGCTTTTGTCCTAAGTTGGTCTATGGCCATGGCTGGCCTGGCGGATATCCATAATAATAGTTGGGGTCGTACTGAGATGCAGCGGCTATCGCCTCCTGAGCTGTAGCATGGCGACGAGCGGCCTCCGCCCTCCTCTCGTACTCATCTGCCTCCTCTCTGGTGATAACATATCTTCCTTTTGCCTGATAATTAAAGAAGGCAGGAGCAGGGAGAGTAATACGGACAACACGACGTCTGTCAAAGATTAAGCGATACTGGAGAGGTGATTCATTCCTCTCGACAAACTGGTGGTGAATCACAACCTCATAATCCAAATAAGCAGGAGGCAACTCAAATCATCTTCACGTATGCCTATACCAAGAAAATTGGCTATGCGGGTTGCATAAATTCCACCAAATAAATCTCCATTAAATCTATTAAGATGCAACCTACGTGCAACAATGGCTCCCAAATTATAAGATTTATCTCCTAGCACAGCACTCCTAAGAATATCGAGGTCAGGGACACACATGTGACATGCCTCATCTTTACCATTAATGCATCTACCTATGAAGAGAACAAAATAATGTATAGCAGGAAAGTGAATGCTCCCTATGGTAGCTTGTGTTATATCTCTAGATTCCCCCATAGTTATACTAGTAAGAAAATCTCTAAATTCAGATTTGCGAGGTTCCCTAACACTACCCCATTGTGGAAGTTTCCAAGCAGTGGTAAAATCCTCTAAGTCCATAGTGTAAGAATTTTCATAAAGATCAAACAGGATGGTTGGAGAATTACGTGAAGATGAAAATTCAAACCTCCTCACGAAGGAACTAGTGAGATAGTGATACTGGCTGCACTTTTCTTTCTCGAAGCTCACAAGATCAGCGTTACACAAATATGCGTTAAATTCTTTCTTAATTCCTGCTCGATCCATAAAGTTTTCTGAAGGCCATTCACAAGGACGCACTGGAGCGTCTCTTGGTGGTTCTTCATCAGCATCATGCATTGCAAGCCTGGGTCCTTGCTTCCTTGAAGAACCACCTTGGTACATTTTCCTAAGCACATTTCTTCCTCTAAAAAATTTCTGAAATTTTTAGTAACTTCAAAATAAAAGTAAACCAAACTCAACAAAATTGATAGCAACTACTCCTACAAGTGCCCAGAGCCTATATCATGCATCAAAACTACTTGGAACCATATAAATTTGACATGCAAGCTCAAGAACAGGGTCACCTAGGCAGCACCAAATTTCAATGAATAAAGCACTAGAACAAAAACTAATTGGACTAATGGAGGAGTCACATACCAAGGAACAATCTCCCCAAGCAGTTTTGTGAGAGGTGCTTTGAGCAAGGAGATCGAAAATGGCAGCAAAATGAGCTTGGACTCGGGTTTGAGCTGGATATTCGTGTTTGTGGGAGGAAGAAGGAGTGTGTGGGTGCAGGAATAAGTGGAGGAGAGCCACCATGGGCCCACGAAGCAGGGGGGCGCCCAGGGGGGGTAGGGCGCACCCTCCACCCTCGTGGCCAGGTGGATGCCCCCCGTGCTGTGTTCTTGGTGCCAAATATTCTCAAATATTTCAGAAAAAATCATATTTAAATTTCAGGGCATTTGGAGAACTTTTATTTTCGGGGTATTTTTATATTGCACGGATAATTCAGATAACAGATGGAAAATACTTATTTTTATTTTATTTATTATAAATAACAGAAAGTAAAAGGAGGGTACAAAAGGTTGTGCCTTCTAGTTTCATCCATCTCATGCTCATCAAAAGGAATCCACGAACAAGGTTGATCAAGTCTTGTTAACGAACTCATTCCGAATAATACGGAACCGGAGAAATTTTGAATGACACTATGTTACCTCAACGGGGATATGCACATCCCCAATAATAAGAATATCATATTTCTTCTTGACAGTAGGAAGAGGAAATTCAAAACCTCCAAATATAATCGATGGAATTTTTCCAATAGAGTTGATACTATGAACTTGAGGTTGTTTCCTCGGAAAGTGTACCATATGCTCATTACCATTAACATGAAAAGTGACATTGCCTTTAGTGCAATCAATAACATCCCCTGCAGTATTCAAAAAGGGTCTTCCAAGAATAATAGACATACTATCGTCCTCGGGAATATCAAGAATAACAAAGTCCGTTAAAATAGTAACGTTTGCAACTACAACAGGCACATCCTCACAAATACCGACAGGTATAGCAGTTGATTTATCAGCCATTTGCAAAGATATTTCAGTAGGTGTCAACTTATTCAAATCAAGTCTACGATATAAAGAGAGAGGCATAACACTAACACCGGCTCCAAGATCACATAAAGCAGTTTTAACATAGTTTCTTTTAATGGAGCATGGTATAGTTGGTACTCCTGGATCTCCAAGTTTCTTTGGTATTCCACCCTTAAAAGTATAATTAGCAAGCATGGTGGAAATTTCAGCTTCCGGTATCTTTCTTTTATTAGTAACAATTTCTTTCATATACTTAGCATAAGGATTCATTTTAAGCATATCATTAATCGCATACGCAAAAAGATAGGTCTAATCATTTCAGCAAAGCGCTCAAAATCCTCATCATCCTTTTTCTTGGATGGTTTGGGAGGAAAAGGCATGGGTTTCTGAACCCATGGTTCTCTTTCTTTACCATGTTTCCTAGCAACAAAGTCTCTCTTATCATAATGATTCTTTGATTGTGGGTTATCAAGATCAACACAAAAAAAATACACTTCCGTGATGATACGTGTTTGTCACAGTAGGTCGCGTTTTCTGTCATGCATGTACATCCATGACAAATTTATGACAGAATCAAGATAGTCATACCTGTGCTGTCGTAGAAGTGTTCCATGACATTGCCAAAATTATCATCACGGAAGTGTCCACTTCCATGACGATAAATCGCGCGTCACAGAAGTGCTTTCGTCAAGGGTGACCGACACGTGGCATCCACCGTAACGGAACGCCGTTAAGCTATCGGGTCGGATTTTGGATCCGATAACCCGTTAACAGCCACGACCAATGCCGATTTTCCACGTGTAAAATTCTCATTGGCTGACGGATCCACGCGTCAGCTCCGCGTTGGCACAGGTGTCACTCATCCAACGTCGAGATGGGCCTATGATATGTTGACACGTGGACCGGCCCAAAAGTGGCCCACAAAGATTAAATGGGCCGGCCCAACCGAAGGCCCATAAGATTTAGCGGACCATAATGGGCCGGCCCAGCTAAAGGCCCACAAAATTTAGCGGACCATAATGGGCCGGCCCAGCTAAAGGCCCACACGATTTTGCAGACCATAATGGGCCGGCCCAGCTAAAGGCCCACAAGATTTTGCGGACCACAATGGGCCGGCCCAGCTAAAGGCCCACAAGATTCTGCAGACCATAATGGGCCGGCCCAGCTAAAGGCCCAACATTCTCTGTCAAATCGGCCCGTCAACGGCCTGTCCTAAACTTGTCATCAACGTGGCCCATGGTCACTTCTGGCCCGTTAACAGTCCGCTAAGTAATTGGGCCGAATTACGGCCCGGTGTATTTCCGGCCTGTTAAAGGTCGCTTCATTTGGGCCCATTTACAGGCCATCAAAACTTTCGGCCCATAAACGACCGTGAAGGATTTGGGTCATATTCGGCCATGTCTGACATTCGGCCTGTTAGAGGCCCACTATAGCTTTGGGCCACTTTCGGCCTGTTGTCATTTTCGGCCTGTTAACGCCGGACGTAAACCATGGGCCATATGTGGCCCAACGTCATATCGGGCCCATTAACGACCCATATAAAAATGACGATAATCTAGCCCGACCGAAGTTCCGGCCTGTTAAAGGCCCGTGTATTAGGTCGGCGCATTTACGCCCGTCCGAATTTCGGCCTGTCAAAGATCCGCATCGTAAATGGGCCACCATTTCGGCCTGCTAAGTCCAGTGGGTTATTTGGCACAATCAGGGCCCAATCTCACTTTCGGTCTATTAAAGGCCCATGTTTTTTATGGGCTCGAGATATTTACACCTGTAAACGGCCTATTTTTACTGAGGGCCCAAATTATGTTTAGGCCTGTTAAAGGCCCACTATGGGCACAGGCCTACCAGAAAAATATGAAAGCTTATGCTGATTTAGGCCCAGATATTTTTAGTGGGCTACATGCCAATTTCGGCCCGTAATCGTTTTTAGCCCAATTGGAATGGGCCCGACGAATGTTGGCATGTTGGGCTCCTACGAAGCTTCCGACAATACATTACTAAGATAAACCTACACTATACAAAAATAGCGTCGTAATTACTGCAGCCTGAGGCAGCATCATAAATGTTGTATCACAACAAAATAAATTACAGTCCTCCAGATAAACACCATCAAGATGTATAGAAAGACAACATTTGACCTATCTAATTCAGCTATAGAATTGATGGAGCACATAACTCCACTTTTCCCCGCCATTCGCTCCTTGCAACAACAAGCGAATGTCCTATATACACGGTTCAAAACCATTCCCTATCCTTTGAGACATTCTCAATCACTATCTGTCCCCGAACAACGAACGCCAAATTAGGGATGGACTGTTTCCCTGAGCACAAGGATATATCACTCTGTCCTAAGCAGGAAACATTTGTTCATAGGGCGAATTTTGGACCGAGGTTTACCATTGAAACCCAACCCAGAAGATTACACAGAAGGTGCGTTTTGCACTGTTAGTGGAGAGATACTGACGCACTGCAGCAAGAGGTGACATTGCCTGTATGGTAGCCTCGTCACCTTCAGGTGGTTGTGGCTGTTCAATCATTTGTTCCATAGCTTCCTGAAAGTTTGAACTTGTAGATTAGTGTACCAGATAAGTTACAAAAGAGACAAAAACAAACAAAGTAGGTTACACGTTTATACATAACTTATTTTGGTGAACTACGTATAATACATTAGCATGTATTGTAGTGCCAACTACATAATAAAATCACTTTCGGAACATATGTCCATGTAGCATGCCTACTGTATTGTCTATTTCCTCACATTTGTTGACATCTAAGGATAAAGAGACATGGTTTAAAGTAGGATGAACATAGTATGACATCATTCATATCATGGGCAAACAGATATAAAACAAACAGGCTATTTTATCATTGTGTGCGCACGTGAATATAACAACTAGATTACAGATCAAGACCAAAAGAATATCCTTCATCTCTTTTAAACCATGTAAGGTGAAATGATACGTTAAGACAACTATGTATAAAAGTGAACAGAGTAACTGACACTGGCTGCAAACCAAGTAGTTAAATGAACACATCACAGTACCAATCAGTTCAAAGGCAGGAGGAGTAAGGACTTACAACAGCGGCTTGAACTGGTGTGCTCATGCCCTTCATCTTGCTGGTGTGGCAATCCTTGAAGATTTGCACTGCATTCGGTTCAGGTTCTTTTTGGTCCACGGCTTTCCTCTGTATTTGGAACAAGTCAATATAGATACGATAATATGGCACAAAAAAAAGAAGGAAGTAGCAGCTATTTACAAGAGCCTCGCAGTGTGCAATATAGCTACGAGATCCTGTGGTCTGTTGGAATTTCACTTTAGAACGGTTGGTTTTGTTCTTCAAACAGTTAGCCTAGAAGAAGATACACTTGTAAGGCACATACATAAATACAAGTTCAATATGTGGTCTGATCAAATACATATAGCCTACCTGATACTTTGGATCAGACCAGTGTTTAACGAGGGCTGTCCAGTCTTCATCTGTAATATATTCCACTGGAGATGTTTGGGCGATTTCATTGTTAGCCTTGCCTTCAAAGTGAGATTTTCTAAGGTGGTACCGATACTGTCGCAGAGCAGACTGAAAAACATGAGTGCATGCTTGTTTAGTTGCATCATCTTTCGGATCCAACTTGAACCTCTGTTGAAAAAAGAATGTGAGTCTTATTAGGAGGAAGCTAGAAAGTATGGGACAGAGCAAGACAATATTACTAATTGCGATGAATAACATTACTTACGGATAAATGGTCAAGGAAGGTGTTAAACTGGGTATTGTCTTTCTCATTCCTGTACTGGATCCACGTTGGGAGGATACGTGCATGACACCTAACGGCAACGGCTGCCTCTGATACTAACTTGGCTGACTCTGTAGCATCACGTGGCCTTTTTAAACCTGCCTCAAAATGGATCTCCATTCTTCCTCCTTTAGATTTTGTTAATCTGTCAAGCATTATCCCTGATGTCTGTTTCCGCTTGCGCCGTGGTGCTAGTTCAACAACGAATATGGAAAGTGTTAGTGTACATCAAACTGTGAGAGTACATATAAAGGAGCATGCAACTGCAACTTGACTCGGTCAGGTACCGTCTTGGTGTTGATGCTCATGAGGTTCATCTGATCTTGCCAAGTCCTGTTGTGTCAGCAGTGCTTCGGAAGTAGTGTTAGGTGTGAAGGCAGCTTGGGAACTGGCCAGTTCCGGAGCAAACGAACGAGTAACTGGTTGAGATGCTGGTACAGTTGAAGCGGATGCTGCAGCTGGTGGAGCAGGTGATACTGTGTTTGTAGATTTAGGTGGACTTGGACCTTCTACTGCACTATAAGTACCAGCAGAATCTCGACGGCAGAACCTTTTCCGTTTCACCCGACGAGTAACAGCACTCCCTACTATATTATTTTCCTTGCTCTTTTTTGACTTTGCCATGTCAAGCTGTACCCACAACACAAAAGAATAAAATCACTCTTCAGAACTCATTGATGCATGATACAGACAAGCAATACTTTGATGTAAGACAACCGTATGAGGATGGAATATGTAAGAAAAACAGGACGGCATGACATATTCACAGCTACGATGTGCAAACTAAGCAGAAGGATTTTCAAGAAAATAGAAGTAATGCAAGCTAGACACCATATGAAAGATGCAACCAATATTACTCTGCCAAGTTAAAAGTGTCTTGTCATAAGTGGCAATTCGAAAAATTAGAAGCAGTACAACGTAGAAATCAATGCAAGATGCAACCACTATCAAACTGCCATGTTAAAAGCGTCCAATCATGAGTGACTGATGCGGGATACACAACAGCAGTACTTTGATGTAAGAACATGGTATGATAGATAGATGCAGTGTATTCTAGACACAGAAAGCCATGTCATATGCACATGTATAACGTATAAACTCAGCAGGTGCAATTTAATCAAAATAGAAGAAATACAGGCTAGACAACATATGCAACATGAAACCAATTATCACACTGTCAACTTAGAGCAAGCACCTGCGATGGTGGAGTACGGGAGATGAACTCATCATGTAGACTTGGGACTTCAACTTCATTAGCAGTAGCAGTGGCAAATCTAGAGAGTCTCTGTTTGCGTCGGTGCGGAGGACCACCAACATCCCCTAACTTACTCTTTTCCTTCCTATTTTCTGATATTGCCTTATGAAGTCAAAACCACAAGAAGATGAATAAAATTAGCTCTGCATAACTGGTTGATGCATGATACAGACGAACACTACTTTGATGTAAGGCAAGCGCAGGATAGGAGGATGGAATATATACAAAAAAAGACAGCGTTTCATATTCACACGTACGATAGGAGGATGGAATATGTATGAAAAAACAGTAAGCGGAAGGCATTTCAACAAAATTAGAAGAAATGAAAGCTAGGCACCATATGAACATGCAACCAATATCACTCTATCAGGTAAAAAGTGTCTCGTCGTAAGTGCCATTTCAAGAAATTAGAAGCAGTACAAGCTAGAAGACAATGCAAGATGCAACCTACATCACAGTCCCAAGTTAAATGTGTCTTATGGGTAAGTGATGTTGCAGGTATAAGTTGTAAGCTACGCAGATGCAATTCAACATAATCAGAAGCAATACAAACTAGACATCATATGGAAAACAACCACATATACTAGTTCCAAGTTAGAGCAAGCACCTGTGATGGTGGAGTAGGGGAGATGTGCTCATCATCTACATGTATGTTCTAGAAATAGGAACACGGTGTCATATTCACAGGCATTATGTGTAAAGTAAGCAGATGCAATTCAACAAAGTTAGAAGCAATACAAGACTAGACATCATACGCAACATGCAACCACATATAATAGTCAAGTTAGAGCAAGCACCTGTGATGGTGGAGTAGGGGAGATGTGCTCATCATCTACACAGCTACGTTGACTGTCCAGCCTTGTGTTGTCTTGCGAATCTTGTTGGGAGGATGGCGGAGTAGAATCTGTAGAGACCCCCTGTTTGAGTTGCTCCGAAGGACCACCATCATCCACTGCCGGACTAATTTCCTTCAGTTAATGATTTTGCATTGTGAAGTCAAACCGATAAGAAAAAGGAATAAAATCTCTTCAGAACTCATTCATGCATGATACTGACGAACACTACTCGGATGAAAGGCAAACACATGATGCGAGGATGGAATATGTATGAAAAACAGGATGGTGTGACATATTCACACCTATGATGTGGTAACTAAGCAGAAGGCATTTCAACAAATTAGAAGCACTGCAAGCTAGACACCATATGAAAGATGCAACCAATATCACTCTGCCAAGTTCAAACTGTATGGCGTTTCAACAAATTAGAAGCAGTACATGCTAGAAATCATATGCAAGACACAACCAATATCACAGTGGCGACTTAAAGGTGCCTTATCATAAGTGACTGATGCGGGATATGCAAGAATAGTAGTCTGATGTAGAAACAGGAACACATGTCATATTCACAGGCATTATGTGTAAAGTAAGCAGATGCAATTCAACAAAGTTAGAAGCAATACAAGCTAGACATCATACGCAACATGCAACCACATATAATAGTGCCAAGTTAGAGCAAGCACCTGTGATGGTGGAGTAGGGGAGATGTGCTCATCATCTACACAGCTACGTTGACTGTCTAGCCTTGCGTTGTCTTGCGAATCTTGTTGGGAGGATGGCGGAGTAGAATCTGTAGAGAACCTCCGTTTCAGTTGCTCGGAAGGACCACCATCATCCAATGCCTTGCCAATTTCCTTCAGCTTTATTGATTTTGCATTGTGAGGTCAAACCGACAAGAAAAAGGAATATCATTCGCTCTTCAGAACTCATTCATGCATGATACTGACGAACACTACTCTGATGAAAGGCAAAGTCATGATACGAGGATGGAATATGTACGAAAAAATGGACGGCTTGACATATTCACACCTATGATGTGGTAACTAAGCAGAAGGCACTTCAACAAATTAGAAACACTGCAAGACACCATATGGAAGGTGCAATCAATATCACTCTGCCAAGTTAAAACTGTCTCGTCATAGGTGGCGTTCATCAAACTAGAAGCAATACATGCTAGAAATCATATTCAAGACGCAAACCAATATCACACTGCCAACTTAAAGGTGTCCCATCATAAGTGACTGATGCAGGATACACAAGAAGAGTAGTTTCATGTAAGAACATGGTGTGATAGACAGATATAGTATGTACCAAAAACAGGAAAGCGTGTCATATTCACATGTATCATGTGTAAGCTAAGCAGATGCAGTTTACACTAATTAGGAGCAATAGACACCATATGCAACATGCAACCAGATATCACACTGCCAAGTTAGAGCAAGCACCTTGGATGGTGGAGTAGGGGAGCGGAGACTTGGACCTTGTAATGCACTATCAGTACAAGGAGAATCGGTACAGATGCTCCGTTTTCGTTGCTGCAGAGGACCACCATCATCGCCTTCCTTACTCTTTTCCTTCCTCTTTCTTGATTTTGCCTTGTCAAGTCAAACCCACAAGAAAAAGGAATAAAATTTGCTCTTCAGAACTCATTGATGCATGATACTGACGAACACTACTTTCATGTAAGGCAGCCGCATGATAGGAGGATGGAATATGTATGAAAAACAGGACGGCGTGACATATTGACATGTATGATGTATAAAGTGTAAACTAAGCACAAGGTGCTTGAACTTGTTAGAATCGATGCAAGCTAGAAACCATATGAAAGATGAAACCAATATCACTCTGCCAAATTAAAAGGGTGCCCTAACAAATGTATTTGACCAAATTAGAAGCAATACATGGCAACAGGCTAGAAATAATATGCAATATGCAACAAATAAAGGTGACTCATCGTAAGTGATTGATGCAGGATACAGAAGAGAGGTAGTTTCATGTAAGAACAAGGTTAACACATAGATGTAGTGTGTACCAAAAATAGGAAGGCATGTCATATTCACAGGTATAGTGTGTAAACTAAGCAGATGCAATTTACCCTAATTAGAAGCATTACAAGCTAGACACCGTATGCAACATGCAACCACATATCACACTGCGAAGTTAGAGCAAGCACCTGTGATGGTGGTGTAGGGGAAGTGCGGTCTTCAGGTACAGAGCTACGTTCAATATCTTCATTTAGGCTTGCTGTTTCTTGAGAATCATGTGGAGAGGATGAAATTGCATTCTTTATAAGAGTATTGCGTCTCATATTAACCCACGCGCGTGACTGTCTCATCATAAGCGATAGACGCAGGATACACAAGAACAGTAGTTTGATGTAAGAACATGGTGTGATAGGCAGATGTAGTATGTACCAAAAACAGGAAGGCGTGTCATATTCACATGTATAATGTGTAAGCTAAGGAGATGCAATTTAACAAATTAGGAGCATTGATGAGGGATACACAAGAAAAGTAGTTTGATGTAAGAACATGGTTAATAGAAAGACGTAGTATGTACCAAAAACAGGAAGGCATGTCATATTCACAGGTATAATGTGTTAACTAAGCAGATGCAATTTACCCTAATTAGAAGCATTACAAGGTAGACACCATATGCAACATGCAACCACATATCACACTGCCAAGTAAGAGCAAGCACCTGCGATGGTGGTGTGGGGGAATTGCGGTGATCAACTAGAGAGCTACGTTGACTATCTTCATTTAGCCTTGCTGTTTCTTGAGAATCATGTGGGGAGGATGACACTGCACTCTTTAAACGAGTAGGGCGTCTCACAGTAACCCACTCGGGTGACTGTCTCATCATAAGTGATTGACGAGGGATACAAAAGAGCATTAGTTTGATGTACGAACATGGTTAATAGACATATGTAGTATGTATCAAAAACAGGAAGGCATGTCATTATCAAAGGTATAATGTGTAAAGTAAGCAGATGCAATTTAACCAAATTGGAAGCAATACAAGCTAGACACCATATGCAACATGCAACCACATTTGACAGCGCGAAGTTAAAGCAAGCACCTGGGATGGTTGTGTGTGGCAATTGAGATCATCAACTGCAGAGCTACATTTACTGTCTCCAACTGCTGACACTGCACCCACTTAGAGCGCTGAAACGCTTAGTGCTTATCTTCGAATTACACTGGAGCGACTTCTGTCTTTTCTTTTCTGCATTCATCAACACTGTCAGAGTCTGAAATACCCATGCATAAAAAACAATAGTGTGAGTATGGGTGAAGTGTGTGCACAATTAGTACAGTGTAAAGGTAGCAGATAGCAGGTCGGTGAGAAATAAATGACGGGAGACATATGATAGCTCTACAACATGCATGGCACACTAAATTACTACAGGATTCTATGAAAATAACAGTCGACTGAAAGCAAATAGGCAGTCCATTTTTTCTGCACCGTCCGATGTACAAAGAACGGGCAGATCGCCTTCATCTACCTCCAGCAGTCAGTGTTGACGATCTTCCTCGAAACGCCAGCGACCACCGGCCCAGTATTCCTCCCCTGCCTGCGCCCTCCCCTCGACCTCACCGCACCGCCGTGCTTGGCACCGCCCCCGGCCATCCATTCAAGCCCCGCCGACCTCCAGATCGGGCGCAAGCAGCTCCTGCGCCCCACACCCCTATGATAGACACCGATGCGCCGCTTCCCCGGAACAGGCGGACTAGGTGCTCCGCGCCTAAGCGGGTGCTGCTTCTTTTAATTGCGGTTTCGACTGACCCTGAATTGAAATCCAGGCGGGCTACTGACCTCTAGCAAAGGTGAAATAGTAAAAGGGAGGAAACCTTGTGCATTTAGTATCACGAAGAAGATGCAGTAAGAAGCGCTCAACTAGTTTCTTTCGTGGGATGAATACGGTGTGAGCGGAGACGTAAGATTTGCACGAATAAGGGAAGAGGAGTACCTCTTTCTGCTGGCAGTGCTCCTTCTGTTTTTCCGACGATCTTCTTGTTGTTCGCCGGAAACCAGAAGTTGTGGAGGACGGTGCAGCCTTGGACGAACCCATGGCCAAGTTGTTGAGTGTGGTGCGGTGGCCGTCTGTCGGCGGCGGGGAAGCAGATCCGAGGCGGCGAACGACGAGCGTAGCGGGAACAGCTCCGGTGCGGTGGACGGTTGCGACAGTGGAGCCGCAGCAGTGAGGCGCAGGACGGCGTGGTCGGAGTGGTTCTGGTACGGCGCACGTCGGCGTCGGCGTCGTGGAGGCAGCTCTGCCTCGGCTTCAGCTGCTAAGTCCTTGAGGGCATTGCGGTTGCGGTTGCGTTGGACGACGACGTCGGGGTACCGGCTCCGGCGTGATGGAGGAGCGGCGGTGGATTGGCCGCTATGGGGTGGAGGACGGAGGAGGCTGGGGTTTCGCGGCTGGTGGAGAGGGCGTTTTCACGCCCACGGAGTATGAATGGGGAAACGGAGGGAGGCGGGGAACTAAGGGGGAACAATGTTTCGGTTTGAGACGCGCTTGTTTGAAATTTGGGGAAAGTTACAAACTTTCCCATCTAAAATTTCGGACATATTGCGGGTTGGGGGTAGGACAGTCATGTCAGGTGTCCCAAATGTGGGCGGGATAGATTTCGGCCGAGCGCATGGGTAGGCGCCCACGGCGTATGAATGCTTCTGAGGCGGCTGGCGTCTTGGTGAAGTTACAAACCTACCGGTTTAGACCTTTGGACATCGGGCCGATAGGCTACACGGGCCAGAGTCAGGACAGTAATTTCCTACCACCAAAACATTAGTCTCGCGCGGTTTCGGGTGACCAGAGGCCTATTTGGCGCTTCGTTCAATATTTGGGAGCAGAAGCATTAACGTTTTCGGTTCTCTTGAATTGAACTTTCAGGATTTGTCAAACTTCACAAATCTTTACTCTTGAAAATCCTAAAGCTACGATTATTTTGGAATGGAGGGGGTACATTTGAATATACATTGTACACGAGTATATATTAAAAAATATGCAACTTACCTCAGTTCATGCATGGTTCCAGATATAATCTCCTTGGTTGCAAAAAAAGTTAGATATGCGTATGAATATATATAGCATGTTCAAACTCACAACAAAGATTGATGCCCCCTTTTACATCTGATTTACAAATGCCATTATCTCGGGTTCAAATAGATGAATGCACTTCCTATGAATTCGAATCTTCGAAACCCCCTTTATGTTGAATTCGACATGTATTCTATTTCGTAGCTAGCAATTTGGAATGTATCCATGCAAGTGACAAATGTATAAAGTGCTTCACACTAACAACATGGAGTGCACTAATTAATGTTTATATATGAATTGCAAAAGCATCCATTGCCTGTATTTCAAACCGCTCTCACTCTATGGATCGATAATATGAAATAAACACATGCACATGCTAGAATTCAATAGAGTATGGGTGTCTGATAGACCGATTTTCGTCCATACGCAATTTGCAAAATTCATGATCTCATCCAAAAATAATAATGCCATTTATATTTTAATTTAATGCGTAGAACCGCCTTTTACACGTAGATGCACTATGCCTCGGCCCGTTCTCACAAACGCGCTATATATCTCTCTATCTAACATAAGTGCACACACTTTATATGCATCGGCATTTCTCTTTCACACATGCTCACAATCTCTCTCGGGTGTCGGGGTGTCTCACGCACATGCTCTCTCTATTTCTCTCTCTCTCTCTCTCTCTCTTCTCTCTCTCTCTCTCTTTCTGACTACTATGTACCACTCTTTTCACTAATCTCAGTTGGAAAACACTATTTCTCTCACATGCATATATACACATGCACGGTCTCTACTAGCCCTCTATACGCACATATATGTGCCTACGTGTCTCCCGCACGCACATTATCTTTAGGCCTCTCTCGCACACATTGCCCGACACACCTCTCTCTTAGTAGTTGGCAGATATGATTTCATCATATCATTCGGTAGGATATCCCTGGCTGTTAGGCTGGATGGTAATACGAGGCAAAGTTTTACCCTAGTTCGGATCGGACCCTTGCAGTTGAAGAAAGAGCCTACTCCTGGTACTGTATATTAGTGATAGGGGTGTGTACAAAGTACACGTGAATACCAGGCATTGTGCGTGTGTGTATACTATCGACGAACTAGCCCCCAAGCTTGTATAACATACTAAGGGCCTAGGGTTACAAATCATATATAGTCGGCTTATCACCAGTGGGGATAGAGTCCTCCGCGACTCTGGTAGCTTCGTGTTGTACGCCGAGTCCTCCACATGGGTCTTCGTATAACACGTCTCGGTCCAACCTATATTGGGTGCAGGATGGAACCGACCCATGAGTCTTCATGTTGACCCACCACAACTAGAAATGATGTGCCCACCACACCACACACGCAATCGCACTAAGAAAATAAGCATATACAATAGTACAACGGTATCTAGCTCACGATACGTCTCCATATTTTGTTGATGACACTGACGGACTTTGCATTTGATGCGTGCTCCGTATTTTGTTGACGACACTTACGGTCATTGTATTTGAAGCGAAAGCACGATATGGTCACTGGACTTCAGAATAAGCTCATCACGGTCACCACATACATTTTGTCGTGCTAACCAACATGTGGTTGGATGGTTAGAGGACAGTGGTTTCTCGAGCCCACCAAGGTTAAAGTCCCGGTGCTCGCATTTATCTTGTGTTAATTTCAGTATTTTCCGCGTACGTTCAGTGGGAGGAGACGTTCCACTCGACTACGAGGCACCTATGGTGACTTCGTAAAATCTCAAGATCATATATGCTGGCCCACTCTCTCGAAGGTGCTCATAGGGGTAGGGTTCGTGTGTGCGCTTATAGCGGTGAGTGCTTGCGCGTATATATGAGCCCTTGCGTCTGTACCGTGTTAAACAAATACATATCATGATTATACGGTCACTGGCTCACCCGTACAACTCCGTATTTTGTTGATGACACAATCAATTGACCAGTCAAACGTTCCACGCGGCGCAACTAGTGTTGCACCATCGGGGCGCGTAACCGTGGGGCCCACCTGTCAGCCCGTATATGAAAGAAAGAAATGGTAGTTTGAGTCTGTACTGTGTTAATAAAATAGGAGTACATTTTAGGGTGATCATACGGTCACTGGCTCACCATACAGCTCCGTAATTTGTTGATAACACGATCAATTGACCAGTCAAACGGTCCACATTCAGCAGCGCACATTACCATAGGGCCCACCCGTCAGCGCGTATATGAAGGACAGAAATGGTAATAAATTAGTGGTCGGTGGGTATTCGAAGTCGTGAGACCTCTGGTTGGCAGTCACCGGCGGTTGGGGGGGTTCATTGGGCGGTGGGGTGGGGATCCCCGGAGAAAAAGCTCGGCGGGGGGGGGCTAGAGGGATGGCCGGTGCGGCGGCGGACCACGGCGGTGGGGAGTGGTTTCGGGGAGGGCGGGCCGGCCGCGCGGGCGGGGGCTGGCGGTTCGGGCCGGTGGTGGCTGGCGGCTCAGGGGGTGGAGTTTGATGATAAACTGGAGGCCCTTGATTTCGTATCCAACGGCTGGAAAATCTAATGACAAGAGATGAAAAAGTCAGTCGACTGACGTGTAGCCTCACCCCGCACGTACACATGCACGCACGCAGACACGCACGCATGTAGGCGTGCAACACTGACACGTACACACGCACACATGCTGGCGTGCAACACTGACACGTACACATGCACTCACGAACACATGCACGTATGCACCCATGCATGCAACACTGAAACGTACCCTTGCACGCACGCAACACTCGCACGCCTGCATGCACACAACACATGACGCAAGACACACGCTCAACCTATATGTGCATACACCCTTTGTTAAGGACATTGATTGTTACAGGTATTAATCAATCTTATCTGTGATAAGCAGAACATTGATGTTTGCAGTGGTCTTTATGAATCACAACGTATCGAACATGATATCAACATAGTAGGCTTATCTACATGAAAAATATGACGTCACACTCAATGAACAATCATCGGTTTATGAAATGCCCGCTTCTGACCGCCCTGGCCCACCAAAGGTTCCTCTGCTGTGCGCTGCCTGCGTTGGGTCACTGACATGCAGGCCATGCACCCAAAGAGCCCACATGTTAGTGGAAGAACGGCGCGGTGTCCTAGGTCAGAGTCGAGGGCGCCACTCGCGGCATGCCCGACTGAACACGCCTCCGTGCCCCATTCAAACGCCTCCATGAAACCCGCCCGTGTGGAAGCCGAGAAACCCACTCTGGACACACGTCCGTTCATGACCAGGCCGGCATTAAATGCAATGCCAGCCGAGCTCCTCCCGTCCGCCGTCTATTTAATCTCCTATTTAAACGAGGCCAAACGCCGGCCAAGAATCGCACACCTCCGCCGCTCCCCTATCTCCTCCACCATTTTGTCCACTCTTACAATGGCTTACGAAGAGTAGTTATTCCGCATCCAAGCTGGCTGGGTAGCCCACCGGATACGAGCTATGCAGCTTGCTGATCCACCTCCCTCCCCTCGCCCGACGGAGCCAGTTGCCGCCCCAAGCCGGCGCGGTTCAGCAACTCGCCGCTCCAGGCCAGCTCGACGAGGAGCGGCACACGGGCGTCGTTGCTGCCGTCCACGTCGCCGCCTCGTACCGCGTCTCCCGTTTCTGTGGCCGAGACTCCCATGCCGGCGGCCGCGCCATGCAAGCAGCGACAGAAGCCGGGTGCGCGGAGAGTGACGAGTCGGTGGCCAGCACCTCCGCGTCCGCCGCCATCATCAAGGAGAAGTAGAACACGGGAGGCCGCCGCCGCTTGGGTCCCATGAAGGCCACCACGGAGGCGACGCCGACGTACACAATAGGTGTCTTGACGAATCCTTTTGTTGCGAGGACCTTGGTCGACCCCGCGTGGGCTCCACAGAAGAGGGGAATGTTAGGATGAACTCGAGCCGGTGCCGGCCATGGCGAAGTAGTGGCCGGTGATGAACTCAAACCGGTGCCGGCCACCATCATCTTCGGCACCAGCCAATGATATCAGTTGGGCAGTGGGGAAGCGAGCCGTCCTTCGTGCTGAAGCATATACCTCTGGGGCTCCCGGCAGTCCGGTGATCGTGCTGCCGGACATGAGGAACACAAATCGATCGGCAGGCGACCATTTAGGCCAGGTATTATATACCTGTGCTGTCCAGAACTAGCACCGCGCAGTTCATTTGAATGTAGTGAAATCTGTCATGTTTGTATGAAAATCCGGTATTTTATATGATTTCCGTTGTTGTTTATATGAAATATCAGTTTGTCTACGTGTTTGCGTGAATTTCGTCCGGTTGGTTGAGTTGCTGTCATAATGTGTGCGGCTACGGTTGGATGGCGTAATTTGTGGGTCGCCGGTCGGTCTGCGGGCGGCTCGGGCGGCGTTGTGGGACAAAAGAACACAGCTCGTGCGAGCTCGTCTCCAACGTGCGCGCTGGAGGATGCATGACAACATGAGCACCCGAGCCATTCCTCATTCATCGGTGGCAAAGGCACCGGTGGACAAAAGGGTCGCCAATATTTTGGCTACCCCGGGCAAGATCCAAACAGCCCCTCCCAACAGATTCAAATCCCTCGTTCGCCATAGAATTTTGCCATGTGTTGTTTTCATGGACTAGCAAGATGCCTGTGCATTGCACGGAACATCAAGATGCATTTTTTTACAAACTCCCGCCTGCATGCAAGGGATAATTAATGTCCTCCTTTGCTAGTACCACGAGGCAAACACCATTAATATTGCATTGATTAGTGTTAGTGGCCTTGTATATCTGCAAATTGCAATTTTGATAGTGGCCCCTTGTATATAAAAATGGAGGGAGAAAGATGAGAGATAAGGTGAGGAGGAGTGGGGCGTGGTGGTGACTGGTGGTCGGACTGACGGAGGCATGGGAATGGACGGCGCATTATGTCTAGGTTTGTATCTCTCTCACACACACCCACGTAGGTGGGGGACGTGCACAAAGAGAAGAGGTGCACGCACGGCGCACGTAGGGGCTGTTTGGTTCTCAGCCTAAGGTTGCCACGTCTAACCTTAGTCATGCCACAACACCTTAGGCATATGTTTGGTTTATTGCCACACTTTTCTAGTTATACGGCCCACAAGTCATAGGCTCAAATTTTTGCCAAATCTTGCCACACTTGTGGTGGCCATTTTGTTAGCCACACTTTTTGTGGCAGCCACAGTTTGCCTAAGATTAGTTATGGCAAAGTTAGTCATGAACCAAACAAGCCCGTACTCCCATCTCTTTCCCAACCACACCCGCGCGGGTACACGGTGGAGCTCATTTCTGTACGAAAAAGGCAGCCCACGTGGTAATTTGGCACGTGTACTGGTTGTCCACTTGGTGGAGGGAGGATCGTCTACCACGGTGAACAAACAAATTGCGACTTGACGCGTTATGTTAAATTAAAAAAAGAGGCAAACCATGTGGGGCCTACCTTAGAGGCAAGGCTCTATACACTGGAGTACTTTTGATGTGTCCCGTCAACTCGCAGAATGAGGAGAAGCTTGCTTAGTATGCCGTCTCCCCCGCCCACGGGCGCGGTGGCTCGCAGGATAGGTGAAGCTTGCTTACGAGTAGTAGTAGTAGTAGTAGTAGTAGTAGTAGTAGTAGTAGTAGTAGTAGTAGTAGTGTACGCCTTTACGCCCGCTCCCTCGCCCATGCGCGCGGTGGCTCGCAGCACGAGGAGAAAATTTTACTACTCCCTCCGTTTACTCCTCGTCCCTACTACGTACTTTGGTTAGTACTCCCTCCATTTACTTATACAAGGCCACTATAAAAAATACATTTTGCATCTATACAAGGCCACAAATAGTAATCGAGACAAAAGTTACTACTCCCTCCTTTCCAGTTTATGGCTCAATTTCAAAATCTCTCCAACCAAGGTAGACGGTGAGTGGTCGAATTCTTTCGTAGTTTGCACAAGTAATTAGTACGCTCGTTTTTCTCAAGAAGTTATGTTTACCGAGGCATTAATTAGAATGAATGCATGAATGACCACTAAATTTCCATGAACTTGTACATGCATTGGTTAGTTTCCTCTTGACACTACTTGCGTCGGGTGATCTAACGCACCTCAAAATCCAACATGTAATGGTACTACTACTAGTATACTAGAATTGAGACTTATCAAACGGAAAAACGAATGTTTTTTAGATGAGCCCTATAAACCCTAGTGGGTACGTATTCCGTAAAAATAGATTTTCCCAAAACTAAGTCGCTCCCTTTCATGAATTTTGTAGTATACTCCTCCATCGACGCTCCCTTTCATGAATTCTGTAGTTCCCGTCGCCGACATGTGGGACATATAGCAACCGGCTCGACGTGTCAAGCACCAAATAATAGTGCAAAACAGCAGGGGGGACGCACCCCACTCGTACCGGCCCAGTAGTAGTAATGAGCAATGAGACGTCAAATCACAACGCCGCACCTTCCCAGACGGAGGAAGCAACCATTATTTCACACTTCGGTTCGCCATCATCTCAAACCACGTAGTATTGCTTCTGCCTCAAGAGGGACACGCGCATCGCCTTGGTACATCATGACACATGGGACCACATGACAGGCCATGCTCCCCCGCCGATCGCTCGGTAAAATCACCTCATTTTTTACTATACTTCCTCCGTATCGGTTTACTACATGGCATGCACGTCGTTCTAGGTTGAGAATTTAACTGGCTATATATGTGATGAACAGTACTCGAGCCTTTTAAAAAATGTATACTTTTGTACAGTAGTACAATCGATGGATTGCGTCATGGAGCAAAAATTGAAATTAAAAAAAGGTGGTACATATAGAGAGCGCTCGTCGCCAAATTATGCATATAGTACTATTAAAAAAGCTAGTACGTGCTTAATTGGGGTGCTAAATTCTATTAAAGAAATACTAGTAGTATGTACATACTGAAGAGTTAAAGTAACAAGAAGAAACATAACATAGTTCTGCTGGGGGCTCAGCACAACACACCCCTCAAATTAAACTAAGCATTGATACGTCCATTTTGCATCATGCTTTTATATCGATATTTATTGCATTATGGTCTGTTATTTCACATTATGTCACAATACTTATGGCTATTCTCTCTTATTTTACAAGGTTTAGATAAGGATGGGGAATGCCGGCAGCTGGAATTCTAGGCTGGAAAAGGAGCAATTATTAGAGACCTATTCTGCACAACTCCAAAAGTCCTGAAACTCCACGGAACACCTTATAATAAATAATGAAAAATCCTTGCCAAAGATGAAGACCAGGGGGCCCACACCCTTCTCACGAGGGTGGGGGGCGCCCCCCAGGGCGCGCCCCCTGCCTCGTGGGCCCCCTGGTGGCTCTCCGATGACCATCTTCACCTATATGAAGTCTTTCGTCGGGAAAAAATAAGAAGCAACCTTTCGGGACGAAACTCCGCCGCCACGAGGCGGAACCTTGGCGGATCCAATCTAGAACTCCGGCAGAGCTGTTCTGCCGGGGAAACTTTCCTCCCGAAGGGGGAAATCATCGCCATCATCATCACCAACGCTCCTGTCATCGGGAGAGGGCAATCTCCATCAACATCTTCATCAGCATCATCTCATCTCAAAACCCTAGTTCGTCTCTTGTATCCGATTCTTGTCTTCAAGTCCGGGATTGGTGCTAGTAGGTTGCTAGTAGTATTAATTACTCCTTGTAGTTGATGCTAGTTGGTTTAATTGGTGGAAGATCATATGTTCAGATCCTTTATGCATATTAATACCCCTCTGATTATGAACACTAGTCGTCAACCCGTGCTACTGCACGGGCTAGTAATTATTAAAAAATTATAATAATACACATAAATTTTAAGTAATTATTTACTTTAAATCCCATACAAATTAGAACTACAGAGTTTAAAAAATTATTTTTACTACTTATTTTCATGGCGTATAAAATATTATATTTTCATACGCCCTACAGTTAAAACATGGTGGATAATCATATACTACCTATGAATTTTTCGTAATCGTCTTTGTGCCATACCAAATATAGTCACACCATTCGACATATTTAACGTCTCCTAAATTTAACAATTGCTAAATGCATATGAAGATGTCCTCTGTTTTTAACACTACTATACATATAACATGTATGCTTTCACTCTTTACCACTTATTATTGGCCGGTTACCCATGTTTCCACATGCATACACGTGGTTAAAATATTTTTCGAAATATGCATGACCAACATCAATTTTCTCTCAGTAGTTAGTTACGCCGATCACTCTCAGCCCCATCCATGCGTGCTATCGATGTGTGTGTGTGTGTGTGTGTGTGTGTGTGTGTGTGTGTGTGTGTGTGTGTGTGTGTGTGTGTGTTACGCACGTGCATGCGCAGACACACACATAGCCATATCTAACTCTTCGCCACACCCACCAGTCAAGTGATCATCAGTTCAACATGTTGATGAGATGCACAGCTCGCTACGGTCCGTGGCTCGCTCAGTTCATGTGTCTTCTTATACTTTTAAATGTTTGGAAGATTGTTCAACTTCTTGAAGTTTAATATTTTTTGCGAGGGGACTTGAAGTTTACTTTTAAATTCATGGAAGCCTTATATGTCTTTTTAATAATTAATTGTTTTAGGGGATTTAAATAATTAACTATATTTCTACTTTTCTAATCAGATCAAATTTCACTTGGGCTATAACGTTCTAGAATCCATCCGTGTTTATTTTTTAATCTAAACTATAGTCACTATTGAATTTTCACTCGCTCAGTTTGAAGTCTGCTTGAATATTTTTAAATTTCACATATATTTTTAGTGGCTTAATATTTTGTTTTGTCTAAGAATGCCCCTAATAATTGGATGCTTGTCGTAAAGTTATTTAACATTTATTAAAGTTGATCCTTGTAACATCCCACCCTAGCCATTGGAAAAGGAATAATGATGATTTTCATTAGGCCATGACCTCTAGCTCTGATCCTACTCCATTGTTTTCGCGAGAAGCCCGTATCCTATTCCATGATATATAGCTTTATCCATCGCAAAAAATAGCTTTGTTCGCTCACGTCTGTGCCATCAATTTATCCGGATCACATCTCTCTTCTTGACAACTACTAATTTTTATTTTTGTCAAATATAAGCATTCACGTATTGTGTGCTTATTCCTTGAATATATGATAAATATAGAACTTACACCCTGTGTCCAAACTTTAGAAATCAGTCAGTTTCGGATGCACACGTCTCTTTAGCAATTTGAGATTTTCCAATTATCATTTAGGATTTGTCCAGCGAATATATTTGTGACGTAGATTAAAACATTTTCAATACTTATTTCTTCATATTTTCATAAATCTATCATGTGCAAATTTGGGTACTTATTCTTAAGTGTGATTTGTGGGCGTAATTAGTATGGTATATGTAACTTGTACCATGTGTGTGTGAACTTATGAAATCAGTCGGTTCCTGATGCACTCACCCGGTTTAATTATTTTGGATTTTTTTTGAAGATTTTGTTTCACTCGTGCAGTTTAGAAATTTTGGTTTTTTTATATAATCTAGTATTTGTCTATTAAATATATTTCTGGCATAGATTTATAACTTTTCCTAAATTAATATCTTTTTATTTTTAGAAAACACTATCTGCATGTCATCTACAATTTTGGGAATATACTTAAGTTTGTTTTCTGAATGAAAAAAATAGTTCACATACTTAGATTTACAAAAATACACTAAAGTAGTGTACATAGATTTATAGTGAAGAGAATATCGTCCATCTGTGATGTACATATATTCTTTTTTTTAGTGGAATATTGTACATATATGTGTACCTAGCTGTGTTACGCATATGCATGTGTGTTCATCACTACGTTTTCATTCAAAAAATCATTAACTTGCTAGCAGATTTTAATTTGCACGTTTCCTTTGTTTTAGGGTGCTGCATGTTTCCTTCCTCCCTTTTTGACATCAAATATTTCCCTCCAACCGTAACCCCTATGGATTCTTGGGGTGGATTGGATCTGACATTTAAACGCATGGACTTCTAAACACACATTTCCATCCAAGCGTGATGCATATGGACTCTTGGAGAGTTTTCGTTTCTCGTTTAATTCTAAGCGCAGTATATAAGGCTTTTATTTGACGGGCAATCAGCCAGATTGTGTATTCATTCCCTTTTATTATATATTTTTACATTTTCTTGTTGGAGTTTTTAACATAGGCTTTCCTTCTTAATTTGTGTGAACAGATGGAGCCTTTTTTTCTGACGTGAGAGTTCCTTTTCTTACGTGAGGCTTTCCTTGTTTTTTTGGCTTTCCTTCTTAATTTCTGTGAACGGATGGAGCCTTTCCTTTTTTTTTTTCTGCCGTGACACTTCCCTTCTTTTTATGTGTGCTTTCCTTGTTCTATTTTTTTTGACATGAGACTTTCCTTGTATTATTTCACTAACGTTAGTCGTGTCACATGCATTTTTTTGTAACACGGAATCATCGGCGTTATGTAATTTTCCTTTTATCCCGATCGTTAATTTTTTAATCTAACGTTTAATTAATTTTGATGATGTGGATTAATGAGAGATCACGAATGGTGCCTCCAATTAGTAAATATAAGATGTTTATGCTTTGTGAGTAGTTACGTTTGTTCCTGAGGACAAGGGAGAAGTCTTGCTATTAGTAGTCATGTGAATTTGGTATTCGTTCGATATTTTGATGAGATGTATGTTGTCTAGCCTCTAATTGTGTTATGTGAACGTCGACTACATAACGCTTCATCATTATTTGGGCCTAGAGGAAGGCATTGGGAAGTAATAAGTAGATGATGGGTTGCTAGAGTGACAGAAGCTTAAACCCTAGTTTATGCGTTGCTTCGTAAGGCGCTGATTTGGATCCATATATTTCATGCTATGGTTAGGTTTACCTTAATACTTTTGTTGTAGTTGCGGATGCTTGCAATAGAGGTTAATCATAAGTGGGATGCTTGTTAAAGTAAGAACAACACCCAAGCACCGGTCCACCCACATATCAAATTATCAAAGTACCGAACGCGAATCATATGAATGTGATGAAAACTAGCTTGACGATATTCCCATGTGTCCTCGGGAGCGCTTTTCCTTATATAAGAGTTTGTCCAGGCTTGTCCTTTGCTACAAAAAGGATTGGGCCACCTTGCTGCACTTTATTTACTTTTGTTACTTGTTGCTCGTTACAAATTATCTCATCACAAAACTATCTGTTACCACTTATTTCAGTACTTGCAGAGAATACCTTGCTGAAAACCGTTTATCATTTCCTTCTGCTCCTCGTTGGGTTCGACACTCTTACTTATCGAAAGGACTACGATAGATCCCCTATACTTGTGGGTCATCAAGACTCTTTTCTGGCGCCGTTGCCGGGGAGTGAAGCGCCTTTGGTAGGTGGAATTTGGTAAGGAAAAATTTATATAGTGTGCTGAAATTTACTGTCACTTGTTACTATGGAAAGTAATCCTCTGAGGGGCTTGTTCGGAGTATCTTCACCCCGACCAGTAGAGCAAAGAGTTGCTCCTCAACCTACTGAACCTATTGAAAATGAAATTCCTTATGAGTATCCTTCGAGTATAATAGAAAAACTGCTAGCTAATCCTTTTTTAGGAGATGGAACAAAACGTCCTGATGAACATCTAATATATGTGGATGAAGTTTGTGGATTATTAAGCTTGCAGGTATTTCCGATGATGTTGCTAAGAAGAAGGTCTTCCCTTTATCTTTGAAGGGAGACACATTGACATGGTATAGGCTATGTGATGATATGGGATCATGGAACTATAGAAGATTGAAATTGGAATTTCATCAAAAGTATTACCCTATGCATCTTGTTCATCGTGATCGCAATTATATATATAATTTTTGGCCTCGCGAAGGAGAAAGCATCGCTCAAGCTTGGGGGAGGCTTAAATCAATGTTATATTCATGCCCCAATCATGAGCTTCCAAGAGAAACAATTCTTCAAAAAATTTATGCTCGGCTTTCTGATAACAATCGCACCATGCTTGATACTTCTTGTGCTGGCTCTTTTATGATGAATACTATTGAATTCAAATGGGATTTATTGGATAGAATTAAATGCAACTCTGAAGATTGGGACCTCGACAATGGTAAGGAGTCAAGTATGACACCTAAGTTTGATTGTGATAAATCTTTCATGGATACCGATGTTTTCCGTAAGTTTAGCACTAAATATGGACTTGATTCTGAGATAGTGGCTTCTTTCTGTGAATCTTTTGCTACTTATGTTGATCTCCCTAAGGAGAAGTGGTTTAAATATCATCCTCCCATATAAGTAAAAGTAGATGCACCTATTAAAGTTGAAGAAAAGACTGTCACTTATAATGATTCTATTGTTCCTACTTCTTATGTTGAGAAACCACCTTTCCCTGTCAGGATAAAGGATCATGCTAAAGCTTCAACTGTGGTTCGTAAAAGCAATATTAAAACATATACACCTCCTGAGCAAGTTAAGGTTGAACCTAATATTGCTATTGTTAAAGAGCTCTTGTCTGATAATATTGATGGGCATGTTATTTAGTTCTGCGGTGAAACTGCTAGAATTGCTAAACCTTGTGCTAAAGATAAACATAGACCTGTGGTAGGCGTGCCTGTTATTTCTGTTAAAATAGGAGATCATTGTTATCATGGCTTAGTGATATGGGTGCTAGTTCTAGTGTTATACCTTATGACCTGTATAAAGAAATCAAGCATGAAATTGCACCTGCTGAGTTAGAAGATATTGTTGTCACAATTACACTTGCTAATAGAGATACTATTTTAGCAATGGGAATTGTTAGAGATGTTGAAGTCTTGTGCAGGAAAACTAAATATCCTGCTAATTTTCTTGTTCTTAGTTCTCCACAAGATAGATTTTGTCCCATTATATTTGGTAGACCCTTCTTGAATACAGTTAATGCTAGGATAGACTGCGAAAAGAATGTTGTTACTATTGGCTTGGATGATATGACTCATGAGTTTAATTTCTCTAAATTTAGTAAACAACACCGTGAAGAAGAATTGCCTAGTAAGGATGAAATTATTGGTCTTGCTTCTATTCCTGTACCTCCTAATGATCCTTTAGAACAATATTTGCTAGACCATGAGAATGATATGTTTATGAATGAAAGAAGGGAAATAGATGAAGTATTATTTAAACAAGAACCTATGCTAAAACACAATTTACTTGTTGAAATCCTAGGGGATCCTCCTCCACCTAAGGGTGATCCCGTGTTTGAGCTTAAACTGTTGCCTGATAATCTTAAATATGCTTATCTTGATGAAAATTAGATATATCCTGTTATTATTAGTGCTAACCGTTCAGAGCATGAAGAAGAAAGATTATTGAAAACTCTGAAGAAGCACCGTGCTGCTATTGGATATACTCTTGATGATCTTAAGGGCATTAGTCCCACTCTATGTCAACATAAAATAAATTTGGAAGCAGATGCCAAACCAGTTCGTGATCCTCAACGACGTCTGAATCCTAAAATGAAAGAAGTGGTAAGAAAAGAAATACTAAAGCTTCTAGAGGCAGGTATAATTTATCCCGTTGCTGATAGTCAGTGGGTAAGTCCTGTTCATTGTGTCCCTAAGAAGGGAGGTATTACTGTTGTTCCTAATGATAAAGATGAATTGATTCCACAAAGAATTATTGCCGGTTATAGGATGGTAATTGATCTCCACAAATTAAATAAGGCTACTAAGAAAGATCATTACCCCTTACCTTTTATCGATCAAATGCTAGAAAGATTATGCAAACATACACATTACTGCTTTCTAGATGGTTATTCTGGTTTCTCTCAAATACCTGTGTCCTAAAGATCAATCAAAGACTACTTTTACATGCCCTTTTGGTACTTTTGCTTATAGACGTATGCCTTTTGGTTTATGTAATGCACGTGCTACCTTTCAAAGATGCATGATGGCTATATTCTTTGACTTTTGTGAAAAGATTTGTGAGGTTTTCATGGACGACTTTTCCGTCTATGGATCTTCTTTTGATGATTGCTTGAGCAATCTTGATCGAGTTTTGCAGAGATGTGAAGAAACTAATCTTGTCTTGAACTGGGAAAAGTGCCACTTTATGGTTAATGAAGGTATTGTCTTGGGGCATAAAGTTTATGAAAGAGGTATTGAAGTTGATAAAGCCAAGGTTGATGCTATTGAAAAGATGCCATGTCCCAAGGACATCAAAGGTATAAGAAGTTTCCTTGGTCACGCCGGATTTTATAGGAGGTTCATTAAGGACTTCTCAAAAATTTCTCGGCCTCTGACTAATTTATTACAAAAAGATATACCATTTGTCTTTGATGATGATTGTGTAGAAGCATTTGAAATACTTAAGAAAGCATTAGTCTCTGCACCTGTTGTTCAGCCACCTGATTGGAATTTACCCTTTGAAATTATGTGTGATGCTAGTGATTATGCTGTAGGTGCTGTTCTAGGGCAAAGAGTTGATAAGAAATTAAATGTTATCCATTATGCTAGTAAGACTCTAGACAATGCTCAAAGAAATTATGCTACTACTGAAAAAGAACTTTTAGCAGTTGTATTTGCTTGTGATAAGTTCAGACCTTATATTGTATATTCTAAAGTAACTATCCACACTGATCATGCTGCTATTAAATATCTTATGGAAAAGAAAGATGCTAAACCTAGACTTATTAGATGGGTTCTCTTGCTACAAGAATTTGATCAGCATATTGTTGATAGAAAAGGAGCTGAAAACCCCGTTGCAAACAACTTATCTAGGTTAGAGAATGTTCTTGATGACCCACTACCTATTGATGATAGTTTTCCTGATGAAAAATTAAATGTCATATGCTGATTATGCTAATTACATAGTTGCTAAATTTATACCACCTAGCTTCACATACCAACAAAAGAAAAAATTCTTCTATGATTTGAGACATTACTTTTGGGATGACCAACATCTTTATAAAGAAGGAGTAGATGGTGTTATTAGACGTTGTGTACCTGAGCATGAACAGGAACAGATCCTACGCAAGTGCCACTCCGAAACTTATGGAGGACACCACGCGAGAGATAGAACTGCACATAAGGTATTGCAATCCAGTTTTTATTGGCATACTCTCTTCAAGGACGCCCGTAAGTTTGTCCTATCTTGTGATGAATGTCAAAGAATTGGTAATATTAGTAGACGTCAAGAAATGCCTATGAATTATTCACTTGTTATTGAACCGTTTGATGTTTGGTGCTTTGATTATATGGGACCTTTTCCTGCCTCTAATGGATATATACATATTTTAGTTGCTGTTGATTACGTTACTAAGTGGGTAGAAGCTATTCCAGCTAGTAGTGCTGATCATAAAACTTCTATTAAAATGCTTAAAGAAGTTATTTTTCCTAGGTTTGGAGTCCCTAGATATTTAATGACTGATGGTGGTTCACATTTTATTCATGGTGCTTTTCGTAAAATGCTCGCTAAATATGACGTCAATCATAGAATTGCATCTCCGTATCACCCACAGTCTAGTGGTCAAGTACAATTGAGTAATAGAGAACTCAAATTAAATTTGCAAAAGACGGTCAATAGGTCTAGAAAGAATTGGTCCAAGAAACTTGATGATGCATTATGGGCCTATAGAACTGCATATAAAAATTCCTATGGGTATGTCTCCGTATAAAATGGTATATGGAAAAGCATGTCACTTACCTCTCGAACTAGAACATAAGGCATATTGGGCTATTAAAGAGCTCAACTATGATTTCAAACTTGCCGGTGAAAAGAGGTTATTTGATATTAGCTCACTTGATGAATGGAGAACCGAAGCTTATGAAAATGCCAAGTTGTTTAAAGAAAAGGTTAAAAGATGGCATGACAAAAGGATACAAAAGCGTGAGTTTAATGTAGGTGATTATGTATTGCTATACAACTCTCGTTTAAGATTTTTTGCAGGGAAACTTCTCTCTAAATGGGAAGGCCCCTATGTTATCGAGGAGGTCTATCGTTCCGGTGCCATAAAAATCAACAACTTCGAAGGCACAAATCCGAAGGTGGTAAACGGTCAAAGAATCAAACATTATATCTCAGGTAATCCCATAAATGTTGAAACCAATATTATTGAAACCGTAACCCCGGAGGAATACATAAGGAACACTTTCCAGAATGTTTCAGACTCCGAAAAGGAATAGGTATGTGGTACGGTAAGTAAACCGACTCCATAACAATTTTTAAGGCAATATTTCTCCGTTTTGGAATATTTAGAAAAATAGAAAATTAAGTAGCAGTCCGGGAAGGACACGAGGGCCTCACGAGGGTGGAGGGTGCGCCCCCTACCTCGTGAGCACCTCGTGTGCCTTCCGGACTCCGTTTTCTTGCATGATACGTATTTTGGTCGGTAAAAATTCATTATATATTCTCCCGAAGGTTTTGACTCCCGTATCACGCAAAAATCTCCTGTTTTTGTTTCGAGATGTTTTTCTGACAGATCTAGATTATCATGACGTCCCCAAGTGCTCCCAAGGACAAGTTCTTCGAGAAGGTCATCAACCCTTACCTCGCGGAGGTGTTGCGACACCCTCAAACCATTGAGATGCGTGATGGGTTGCTGCACATCCGCGATGTTGAGGGGCCCAAGGGAATCAGAAGCGTGGAGACGAGGCTCGAAGCAATGGAGCAACAAGTTTTCAAGTGCCAGGGGATGGTGGAGCGTGGAATTAACGCTAGCCACATGATGCTCATGGAGTTCACTAACAACTACAAGCCGGATGCCAAGAACACCGAGGAGGCCATCTTCAAGCTACATGAGAAGATCGAGCACTTCCAAGCCCAAATCTATGACCTGCAAAACCAAAACTGTGAGTATGAATATAGATTCAAAAAAATGAGTTTGGCTGCAGATTCAAGGATTCCGGAGACTCGATCGTCCTTCTATGATGGTGAACCCATGCCTTGGAAGATGGATGACAAGCCCGCATCATCAACAACACCTCCACCGTCTCCTCCAACAAAGAAGAATTGAGTATCTGGTATGGGCACTCCCCTTGGCAACTACCAAGCTTGGGGGAGGTGCCCCGGTATCATATCACCATCACTTTTATATTTACCATTTATCTTAGTTCGATCTTATTAGTAGTATTTTAATCTAATAGAATAGATTTTGTGGCATGATCTAGTTGTGAGTTTTGCTTTATTATCCTTCTATGTAATCGAGTCCGTGAGCTATATAATAAAGATTAGTGTCGAGTCAAGGCCTTGATTGTTTTGCCATGATCCTAAGTGAATAAAATAAAAGAGAAAGAAATAAAAAGAAACAAAGAGATCATATGGATCTCATGGAGAGTAATGAGCTCACATAGAAAAAGTATGATGAATAAAAGTTGTTGAGAGTTGACAAGCATAGTTTTGGTCATCGTTGCAGTTAATAGGAAGTAATAAAGAAAGAGAGGTCTTCACATATAGATATACTATCTTGGACATCTTTTATGATTGTGAGCACTCATTAAAATATGACATGCTAAAGAGTGACATTGGACAAGGAAGACAACATAATGGGTGATGTTTTTTACATCTGAGATAAATTATATTGTCTTGGATCTTCCAACATGTTGATCTTGCCTTTCCCCCTCATGCTAGCCAAATTCATTGCACCAAGTAGAGATACTACTTGTGCTTCCAAATACCCTTAAACCAGTTTTGCCATGAGAGTCCACCATATCTACCTATGGATTGAATAAGATCCTTCAAGTAAGTTGTCATCGGTGCAAAGCAATAAAAAAATTGCTCTCTAAATATGTATGATTGATCGGCGTGGGAGAAATAAGCTTTATACGATCTTGTGATGTGGAAGTAATAAAAGCGACAGACTGCATAATAAAGGTTCATATCACAAGGGGCAATATAAAGTGATGTTCTTTCGCATTAAGATTTTGTGCATCCAACCATAAAAGCGCATGGCAACCTCTGCTTCCCTCTGTGAAGGGCCTATCTTTTATCATTATCTTCTACCTTATGCAAGAGTCATGGTGATTTTCACCCTTCCTTTTTACACTTTATCCTTTGGCAAGCACAGTATGTTGGAAAGATCCTGGTATATATGGCTAATTGGATGTGAGTTTTCATGAACTATTACCGTTGACATTACCCTTGAGGTAAAACGTTGGGAGGCAAGACTATAAGCCCCTATCTTCCTCTGTGTACGATTAAAACTCCATACCCATAAGTATTGCGCGAGTGTCAGCAATTGTGAAAGATTATATGATAGTTGAGTATGTGGACTTGCTAAAAAGCTCTTATACATTGACTTTTTCCTATGTTATGATAAATTGCAATTGCTTCAATGACCGAGATTGTAGTTTGTTAGTTTTCAATGAAGTTTACGATTCATACCTGATATTGTGATTGAATTATTACTCTAGCATTAGAGATCATATGACAAAAATTATATAAGTTGATGTTATAAGAATGATCATGGTGCCCTCATGTCCGTATTTTATTTTTATTGACACCTTCATCTCTAAACATGTGGACATATTTTTCGATTTCGGCTTTTCGCTTGAGGACAAGCGAGATCTAAGCTTGGGGGAGTTGATACGTCCATTTTGCATCATGCTTTTATATCAATATTTATTGCATTATGGGTTGTTATTTCACATTATGTCACAATACTTATGGCTATTCTCTCTTATTTTACAAGGTTTACATAAGGAGGGAGAATGCCGACAGCTGGAATTCTGGGCTGGAAAAGGAGCAATTATTAGAGACCTATTCTGCACAACTCCAAAAGTCCTGAAACTCCACGGAACACCTTATAATAAATAATGAAAAATCCTCGCCAAAGATGAAGACCAGGGGGCCCACACCCTTCTCATGAGGGTGGGGGGCGCCCCCCCTAGGGCGCGCCCCTGCCTCATGGGCCCCCTGGTGGCTCTCCGATGACCATCTTCTCCTATATGAAGTCTTTCATCGAGAAAAAAAATAAGAAGCAACATTTCGGGACGAAACTCCGCCGCCACGAGGCGAAACCTTGGCGGATCCAATCTAGAGCTCCGGTAGAGCTGTTCTGTCGGGGAAACTTCCCTCCCGGAGGGGGAAATCATCGCCATCGTCATCACCAACGCTCCTCTCATCAGGAGAGGGCAATCTCCATCAACATCTTCATCAGCACCATCTCATCTCAAAACCCTAGTTCATCTCTTGTATCCGATTCTTGTCTTCAAGTCCGGGATTGGTGCTAGTAGGTTGCTAGTAGTGTTAATTACTCCTTGTAGTTGATGCTAGTTGGTTTAATTGGTGGAAGATCGTATGTTCAGATCCTTTATGCATATTAATACCCCTCTGATTATGAACATGTTTATGCTTTATGAGTAGTTACTTTGTTCCTGAGGACAAGGGAGAAGTCTTGCTATTAGTAGTCATGTGAATTTGGTATTCGTTCGATATTTTGATGAGATGTATGTTGTCTAGCCTCTAGTGGTGTTATGTGAACGTCGACTACATAACACTTCACCATTATTTGGGCCTAGAGGAAGGCATTGGGAAGTAATAAGTAGATGATGGGTTGCTAGAGTAACAGAAGCTTAAACCCTAGTTTATGCGTTGCTTCGTAAGGGGCTGATTTGGATCCATATGTTTCATGTTATGGTTAGGTTTACCTTAATACTTTTGTTGTAGTTGCGGATGCTTGCAATAGAGGTTAATCATAAGTGGGATGCTTGTTCAAGTAAGAACAGCACCCAAGCACCAGTCCACCCACATATCAAATTATCAAAGTACCCAACGCGAATCATATGAATGTGATGAAAACTAGCTTGACGGTATTCCCATGTGTCCTCGGGAGCGCTTTTCCTTATATAAGAGTTTGTCCAGGCTTGTCCTTTGCTACAAAAAGGATTGGGCCACCTTGCTGCACTTTATTTACTTTTGTTACTTGTTGCTCGTTACAAATTATCTCATCACAAAACTACCTGTTACCACTTATTTCAGTACTTGCAGAGAATACCTTGTTGAAAACCATTTATCATTTCCTTCTGCTCCTCGTTGGGTTCGACACTCTTACTTATCGAAAGGACTATGATAGATCCTCTATACTTGTGGGTCATCAAGCACACCTGAAATTAAACTATGCAACTAATCCGGTAGACACTGCATTAGAAGTTTATAACCACCATGAGCAACGACACTGCTACCTTACTCGGAGTCCTCGTCCACGTCCTCGACTTCGTCCTTGTCCCTCTCCCTCTTGGACGATACTTCTTTGCTTGAACCGCACACTTGGCTGTTGCTCTTCATCCAACCCTTGTAGATGTTGAAGCAAAGGTAGCCATCCATTGCAGCGTAGTGGATGTGGTCTATATCTAGTACATTCTGCTGCCATGCATGATGATGAAACGTGTATGGAGGTTTCTCCAGTTTACCGTACGAAGGATGAACCATGGCTCCTGCCAGGGTCAGCATTGAAGGCTGACGAGAGGACACCAGCCGATTCTTCTGGAGGTCGAAGGGGTTGCCTACAACGAGACCTATCCGATGCAGGACATCCCTGTCGTTCTTAAAGTCTACAGTAACGAATTTCACTGTTTTGTCCTTGAGGAAGTTCTTAAAATCCTGACACTCAACGTCGGCATGGCATATGTGGTAGACCAAGCAAACATTATGTACACAAACCTGGATCACGGCGGGCTTCTTCCTCTCTTCGTCCTTTAGATCCTTCTCTGGTCCCAGGACTGTGGTGTACTCAACATCTAGCCCAGTGACCCACTCATCATCTGAGTTTTCGAACATGCGTCTGAAGCGAGAAAGGCATCCTTTCACCGTCGCGGAAGAACGGGTGTAGATGATGTCAAACTCATCGCCGGTGATGGTTCTAACCTTGTACTCACCGCCGATCGTGGAGATTTGGGATGCCATGGATTTGGGAGGAGGGCTAGGATTAGTGGAATTAACGTAATGTGAATGTACGGGACGACTAGGAGCGAACCGCCGTAGTATTGAAGGATGTGCGGGGACGAGTAGGAGCGAACTGCCAGCGTGCGAACGGCAGGGTAGTGGCTTTCCATTCTCCCA
This sequence comes from Triticum urartu, assembly GCF_003073215.2. Taxonomy (NCBI): domain Eukaryota; kingdom Viridiplantae; phylum Streptophyta; class Magnoliopsida; order Poales; family Poaceae; genus Triticum; species Triticum urartu. The sequence goes on from NC_053027.1 coordinate 82,113,534, forward strand.
TGATACGGGCTTCCGAGAGCCCTTGGATCTGAGATCGAATGGTTGCATGGCGTGATTCTAGACCTATGGTGAATATCCTATCCTGGAGGGTTATTCTGCAAATTTTCAGCAACTTAGCATGCGACCGTTTGATCTCAGATCCAAGGGCTGCCAGCAGCCCGTATCATGGTCGCGCCTACCACGACCGTCGCGTCGCTCGCGCGGTCGCGCCCTTGGAGATTTAACACGGTGCGTTAGGCTATCTGATGTTGGCATGTCATACATAGTCATCACTTAGTCACTCATACTACAACAAGGTTGGCTATAAGGTTGGCTATAAGTGTATTTTTTTACTCCTCTCTATCTCTTTCTTCGTAATGGAGGTGGTCAGGAATCGGGAGACTCACGCCGGTCGTAGCGCCGCAGTTAAAATGATAATGACAAGTCAAATCACGGGGCCCCACCTGTCCAGCAGTAACTCGCTGTCAAATCACACAGCCTTACGTTTGTAGCAGCCTACTCCCTCGTCTTCTCGCGTCTCTGTCGAACCGACTAGGCGGAACTTCCCCGCCTACCGCACAGGAAAAGCACCGCCCTCGACTTTTAAATATAATTACATCCGCTTAAGAATCCAATGATATACTTTTTGTGACATAGTAACTCATATTTAGTTAGTCAAATGGATGACCTAGAACTACGTGCAGGCCCTATAAACCGAGACGCCTAAAAATAAAAAAACGAAGACGGAGAGGGTAGTTCAGCACGTACCTTTTTAGATCAATATAGTCGGGATTCACCAAGGAGCAAAACCAAGTGGTAGGCTGCTCCTGTCGTGTTGGCGTAGCAACTCAAGCAGGGTCAGTCCGCACACGAAATGGCGACACACTTAACAGGACCCCTTTGGACGACATGTGGCTCATCCACCATCTTGTTCCACGTGCGATGCACCAAATTACAGTTCGGAGCAGCGGTTGGAATTGGAGGCACCCCGGTCGTAACGCCGCAGTAGTAGAAAATGAGCGATGAGGGGTCAAATCACAAAGCCCCACCTTTCCCGCATTAAGCTGGATGGACGAAGCAACCATCATTTCACTCTAGGGCGCAAGAGCATAAAGAGAAGAGAAAACAATGATGCGTGCGGCAGCTACCTAGGGCACCCTAGGGTAGGGGTCTCCACTACAGATCCTTTTTTTGAAAGCGCCTCCACTACAAATCGGCTTCTCCCTCGTCCTCTTGAAGAAAACCGATGATGAGTGCGGCGGTAGGGTTTGTAGGAGTACTACGGCGTGCGGGGCCACGTCGTAGTAAACGGGTTCGAGTCGATGCCTTAAATATGTGTGGGCCGCTTGGTTTTACGGGAACGAGGCAGCATTTTGGGTTCGGGGACCAGTGGAGATATAGTACGTACAAAAAATTGTGGACGTAGGTTCGACCGAAAGGCAATGATGCATGGGCCCTGCATTTTGATATACCCGGGGCCGCGTGAAATTTGCTACTCTACTCAAAACTAGTAAGGTACACATGTATTGAACGCATGAGATTTCGAAACCAAATTATGAATAAATACACACTATAGCATGTAAAGCTTTGAGTCATATATGCATGATGTAGATGTTCGTTTAGTTCTTATAGTTCATCTCATTCAAAATCAATTAGTTTTATAAAAATGTTAAGATTCATGGGGTTGTGCATTGTAAATCATAAAGTAAAAAACAAATAATGGCTATTCATTTAGAAAAAAATAATCAATTATGATACAGAAGATTCTAGAACAAAGGAGAAGTGCTTGTGTTTTGAGGTTTGTGCATTATGCTTAAGTTCAATCATGGAGTCTTCTAAATTGTACATGTGGCAGATCTGGTGGAATGTTGATGATATCCAACGGCCAGTAGTGCTCGGATTTGCCTATCTCTGCACTGTCGGGTTAGCTTCATCCAGCGACCATCTTTCAAAGTTATTGGCACACTATATAGTTCTTGTGCCATAGTTGCATGTTCTGGAAAAAAGCTACTAGTGGGTTGTACTATCTATTTAGGAATAGAAGATGTATACATGGAAGTTGTAGGGAAAGAGATGACATGGAGCATCTCAATTCCTATGAGTAGGGATTGGAAAAGAGATGTCATTTGGTTCACATCATAGGAACTTTTCTATTGAATCTAGAGATGACATGTATCTCAATTCCTATGAGGAGGGATTAGAAAAGAGATGTAATTTGGTTCATATCATAGGAACTTTTCTATTGAATATACACTAATGTTTATTTTCCTTTGAAATCAAGGGAGTATAGGAATCCATTCATATGAACCAAGTGGCTCTAAAGCTATAGAAATGATATCATGTTTATTTCCTTAGAAATGTGGAGTATATGAATATATTCCTATGAACCAATTGTCTCTAAAGGAAAAAATCCTATAAAAATCATATCATATAGAGTTCCTATGATATTCCTCGACACTAAAGGATGCTTGAAATTGCTGTCGGTGATACGATGGTATTTCTTTGTAGACTCCTCACCCATCTTTATACTTACCTCTCGAACATGAATGAAATGATATATACATGGTATTCTACATGTGCAATTTGGTACACGAAAACTCGGTAAAATTTTGCGAGGTTTGAATTTTCAATAAAGCTATATGCACTGCATTTCGGAACGGAGGGAGCATACGGCAGTTGCTAACACTCACGTGGAAGATTTGTGTGTAGGAGGAGTGGCTGTTCTGTTAAATGACATGGCAAAACTGACACTGTCGGATGCCGATCTAACGGTTCTTACGGCGTTCGTCAGGAAAAGGCTTGTGGGGAACGTTTGTCGGATAATGATTTACGGACACATGCATTGCATTGATACGTGCCCCCCTCTCTCTCACGCACACGCACCCTCACGAGTCACGACTCTCCCAAGTCCTCTCGTAGACTCGCACGTCGCACCCACCGTCTATCTGCAAGTAGACGTCACGCACATATGTGCTCTTCACACCCTACCCTCAGAACTTCTAAAAAACAAAAGACGGCGCGCACATTTTATTTTAGCTCACACGTCACACACTTATACTATTACTCTTGCGGTGAACGTTCTTTGGGCATAGTATATTGTACTCTCACGAAGAGAAGCGGTGCACGCACGCACTAGTTCTCTCACACCCACTCGCGGGTACACGTAGGAGCACATTTTTTGAAGCTGGCACAACAAAATCACTCCACTATATATAAAAGCAGGAACCTTAGCGCTTGCTTTACTAGGATTCCTCTCGTTCACTCTCTCATGCTCTCCAGATCTAAGCAACACATAGGTGGCCACACTCTCTCTCAGCTCACGGCTGGTCACAAATCCGGCCGGACAACCTCGACCGGGGCAGGGTTGTAGGTGCATCATTCACGCTGTCGTCGGCGGCGAGGGAGGAGACCAACGGCTGCCCGCGCGTCCCGATCGGCGGCCGTGCCGTTCTCTCCGAGAGAGCGCCGGCTCGGGAGGGCCTCCGACCCCTTCTTCCTCCCTGCGGTATTGTGGCCAAGATGTGGCCTCCCGATGCCGTCTTTGCCACTTGCCGACGACCCTCAGGTATATATTCCTTCGAAACCTGCCTTGCTCTACTGCCCCAGCTCCCTTCGTGTGGATCCTTTTCTACTTCCGTCCGCTGTTCCAAAGCCACCTAGACTTCTACTATTATTAGAAGTAAAGCTAGTTCATACAGTCGACTCAAAGCGTTGGTTCAAACAGGGAAGAAAGTGGGAAAGCTGTAGCATGAATCTAGGACTTGGTTCTAAGAGGAAACGGGGGAAAGTAGTAATATCTGTCACTGTTTAAATAACCGTATTTCGTATTTGCGCAAACAGGGATGTCTGTCTCCATATCATTTCGGGATGTCTGTCTCCGTATCGTTTCTATCCGCGCAATCAAAAGCACACACCTCAGTTTTAGTACAACTGCGCAAAATGAGATGGCTATCCCTCGTTGCCGTCGTCTAACCTCCCGTCCTCAAGGTATCCCTACATTGGTAGTACCTAAGGTAGAATGACCAACGCAATCTAAAAGAAGCTGATTCGTACGTTTTACTTCCTGATTGCAGTGCAGGGACGAGCGAAAACAACTGCATGCTAGTCCGGAATGCACTTTCTACCAGTTCATCCATGGACCGAGGACTAGCTGGCATGGCTGCATGGCGGTTTTTTGGACAGGTGCGCGGACAAGAGGCATTATGGTCTGCTTATTTCTGCAAATAGCGGTGCTTAAATTTAGTGGAATGCACAAGCATTTCAGCTGGTCAGTACACTGCATGGTTCAGTTCAGCATTCCAGCTGAGACCACAATTATAATTGGTTATTCTGGAATGAGAGAACCTAACCCTGAATGGTGGCAACAAGAAAAAACCAGAGTGAACTCCAGGAAATTCAAGCCTGCCGGGAGGCCCTTTGCTCAGAGAAGCCTTGCTTGTTTTTCCTGATTTGTAAACCTTCTCACAAGTTTGTCTTTTGCTGTGAACTAGTATATGTTTGTTATGTTCTATGCATCATTGAGATGTATAAAATTGCTTAACTTATGCTTTTCAAGTTTTTTATGAAGACGAGTTTAATGTGAGTGTTCCACATGAGCGCTGGACTAGCATGTGAACGTTTGGAATTTATTACATTGTGGCCTCAATTAACTGCATGAACCACTGTAACAAGATACGTAGTTGCTTATATGTCAGACAACAAATTGTTGATTGTTAGCTGGTCGATAGCCTAGTGTTGAAGCGAGCTGAGCCAATGTGCCGTGTTTTGCACAACTGCTTACAAGTGGGGTAGCACCAACAGTGTTTACAAGTACTTATGTATACGTCGGCGCATGGTTCTCGAACGAGTGCTCTATTTCATCAAAACACACACTGCTCGTATGATAAACTGTGACAACTTATGTCTTACCATGCCATATTCATGAAAAAACTAGTGAGGACGCATTTGTTTCGGCAACAATTACGATGGTTCTCACATGATTCACGGGCACACAAAAGTAGCAGCAGTTCCCATAGACGGATTCAAACAGAGTACTAGCCCCAGAGGGGTCGATAACAGGCAAGGTTCGGATAATTAGACACAATCCAAACTACTATTAAACACTAGCTGGGGAAACTATTTCATGCCTCGATCTAATTTGGGCTGGACACAAGATGGACCTTGCCATGAACATCATCGAGGACGTCCCGTAGCAGCTCAATCCTGTGAACCTTCATGAAGACAACCTTGTGGCCTTGCCACTAATAAACTTGTTTGTGGAGGCATGCCACGTCATCTTCCTGGATAAGCTTGACAAGAACAGTATGCCTCACAAACGAAGGAGTAGCTTTGAACTTCTTGTGCTTCAGTACACCCTGGATAACACGCCTGACAACAGTGAGGCTGGAATACAATTCTTCATTGGTATAACCGCAAATGGCTTCCAGGATCCAACAGCCTAAGAACTCTGTTTTCCCATTGCGTATATTCAGGTCGTCCGCCTCATAGCGAGTGACATGTACAACCACACAATCCTTGTCTGCATCAGGGCTCTAATTGAAACAGAAACAAATTCTGAATTACTTTTCAGTATAAGAAACACAAGTTATTTAAACCACTATGTATAGCATGGCATCGAAGCTAATAAAATTTTGCATTATTAATCACCACATACTTCCTTTTCTAAAAAACTCACCACATACTTAGATGAAAAACCACAATCGAGATCGGCAAAGAAGGAAATCACCTTGGGCAGCTCAGCGGGGGGGGGGGGCGGGGGGGGGGGGGGGGGACACATCCTCAAAGGGGGAAAATTGCTCCTGCAGTGCCACGGGGGCTGTAACCTCAAACGGGGCGTTGACCATATCAGTAGTGGCCGTGAGCGTATCTGGGGTCGGCTTGGTGGTTGCCTCCATCTTCTTGGAGCTCTCTGTCTCGTGGGGATCAGCCTCCCGCGTCTGCTCGAATATCAGCAGATCTTTGCCTGGTTCTCCTTGGTCCATCATGAACCTGACGAATACTAGGAGACCACTGAAAGGAAAACACAATCGCAATAACAATGAAACAAAAAAGAGAGTGAGGATCGTTTACTACTTTGCAAAAGTTCTTTTTTTTCTCTGAACGAAAATATACCAACATCACGGATCCGCTTACCTTTCCTTTGTTCGGAGAGAAGAACAGTGCAGATGCGAGTGTTGCCTTTCTTGAAGACGGTGAGGGAGAAGGGGATTCAGCGAAGAGTGAAATGATGGTTGCTTCGTCCGTCAAACCTAGACTGCTGGGAGGTGGGGTTTTGTGATACGACGGCTCGTTACTGCTGCGCTACGACTGGGGTGACTCTCCGCCTGCATACTTCCTTCTAATTTGGTGGATGGCATTTGGGCCCGCGCGCTGCATGGCCCGCATGTCGGTGAACAAAAGTATAACGGCATTCAGTAGAGGGAGACGTTTCAATGACCTAGGAGGAGCCATAAGCGGTAGAGTGTCTCCACTGTACTAGTAGTAATTGTTTTTCTGGGTAGCTGTAGAGTGTCTCCACTTTACTAGCAGTAATTGTTTCTTTGGGCCCAAGACAAAACAGCCCATCCACACTAGTGTAACGCCCTCGATGCGGCTATAGCTCCCACGTGTCGAGGCACGACTTAGAGACATAACCGCATTGAAAGCAATGTCGCAAGTCAGGCAATCATTACAACATCCCATGTAATATATAATAAAAGGGGGAGATACATAGTTGGCTTACACTCGCCACGTCACATCAGAGTACATAAATAACATCCATCATGCAAACACTCATGGCCCGACTACGGCGCCAAAATAGAAGAAAACCCAACATGCGACAAGGCCCTGAATCGAACCCCAACTAGGCACCACTACTGATCATCAGGAAAAGACACGTAGTATCGCTGAGAGTCCTCGTCGAACTCCCACTTGAGCTCGTACTCGTCACCTGGAGCGGAATCACCTGGACCTGCATCTGGAGTTATAGTATCTGTGAGCCACAGGGACTCAACAATCTCACATCCTCACGATCAAGACTATTTAAGCTTATAGGGAGGGTAAGGCAATTATAAGTGGAGCTGCAGCAAGCGACTAGCATATATGGTGGCTATCTTATTCGCAAAAGAGAGCGAGAAGAGGAGGCAAAGCGCGAGCGAGAATCTAGAGGAACAACCTGCGCAAACATAACTCCAACACCGTGTCCACTTCCCGGACTCCGCCGAGAAGAGGCCATCACGGTAACACACACGGTTGATTCATTTTGAATAATTAAGGTTCAAGTTATCTACAATCGGACATTAACAAATTCCCATCTGCCCATTACCGCGGGCACGGCTTTCGAAAGTTCAATCCCTGCACGGGAGTCCCAACTTAGCCCATGACAAGCACTCACGGTCAACGAAGGAATAGACCTCCACCCGAGACACACCGATCAGGCTCGGTAACCCGGTACAACAAGACAATTCGACAGGTTAAAACAAGACCAGCAACACCGCCCGAATGTGCCGACAAATCCCGATAGGAGCTGCACATATCTCTTTCTCAGGGCACACTCAGATGAGACATCCTACGAGTAAAACCAACCCTCAAGTTGCCCCGAGGTGGCCCCGCAGTCTACTCGGTCGGACCAACACTCAGAGGAGCACTGACTCGGGGGGGGGGGGGTTTAAAATAAGATGACCCTTGGGCTCCGGTAACCCAAGGGAAAAAGAGGCTAGGTGGCGAATGGTAAAACCAATGTTGGGCATTGCTGGAAAAGCTTTAATCAAGGCGAACTATCAAGGGGTTCCCATTATAACCCAACCGCGCAAGGAACACAAAATCCAGGAACATAACACCGATATGACGGAAACTAGGGCGGCAAGAGTGGAACAAAACACTAGGCGAGAGGCCGAGCCTTGCACCCTTTACCAAGTATATAGATGCATTAAGATAACATAGCAATATAATGATAATCCCGACAAGTAAGTAAATGTTCCAACGAGGAACGGCTTCCAGTCTTCACCTGCAACTAGCAACGCTATAAGAGGGGCTGAGCAAAGCGGTAACATAGCCAATCAATGGTTTGCTAGGACATGGGGGGTTAGAGGTTCAACATGGCAATTGGGAGGCTGACAAGCAAATGGTAGGCATCGTAGCATTGGCATAGCAAAGAGTGAGCAAACTAGCATAGCAAAGATAGTAGTGATTTAGAGGGTATGATCATCTTGCCTGCACAGTTGTCAGAGTTGACTGGATACTCACAAGCAAACTCAACGGGCTCCTCGGTAGCGAACTCGTCTCCCGGCTCTACCCAAACAAGACAAACACGCAACAAGGATACAATCAACCATGTGCAAGACCAAGCAATAAGATGAAATGATGACATGCTATGCGGGATGCAAAATGCAAGATATGACAGGAAATGCATGAACCTGGCCCCAACTTGAAAAACCAAGTGTGCCACTGGATAGAGGGTATGAAATCACTTGAAAACTATATAAAGACCATTGGAATCGGAGTTACGGTTTGGAAATGGCAATCGTTTTAAGATATGACACCGGTCTGCGATTTACAGCAAGTAGGCATCTAAACGCAATGCAACGAACATGCTACAGCCACCAAACATGACAACAAAATACATGGTAGGGATGCACACATGATGCTTAACAAAATACTAGCACTGAGCCACGGCCAATTCATCCATTATGAGGTTCAAACAAGCATGACAAAAACGCAAATGCAAAACAGATTCCAGACTTAGTGAAATTAACACTTGTCTAAAATTCAGATCACGAAGCCCTCTTCGGAGCATCAAAACAACATGATACATGACCTGATTATGACAAAGAAGAACATGGAATGGAGCTACTCAACAAGCTTAACAAAAGACCCAAAGTGACCTGGGGCCAAAAGGGATCACAAAATATACTAACGGGCACACGAACATAGCAAAAACACAATCAGTTTTCAGACTTAGTGAAAACTGAGACATGCTGAAATATAACTCACGAAGGCATGTAAACGAGCTCGATGCACTCACCACGGTGCAAGTAATGGCAAGGCAGGCATACATCCATTAATAAGGCACAAAATACAAGCTATACATGGCAAGAACAATGGCATAGCACGCACGGATCAACTACAATAGCATCGGCAAAATCGCAAACGAGTTGACGATCTGCCCAGATTCACAACGAAGCGAAAGTAGAGCTCGATTGACTCAAGCTAGGGTGGTCCATAATTTCAAACAAAGACATTGATGGATAGAGAATAACATGATTAACAAAACTCCTTTACTGATCATCCTCAAAAGAGGCACAGATCACTAGGAAACAAGCTGAACATATGGCATCCTGAACTAAAATATCTTAGACTTAGTGAAAACAACTAAGTCCCTGAAAACAGATTTACCGGGTGCCTTACTTTGCAAGCTTGCACAAGTCACCACACACATCCTAAAAATTCATGGGTTGCACCTCTGGAAAGAAGACAAAATCCTTAACAAAACATATGAAGGACTCACAGGCATAGCATGCACACAATAATCATGGCAAAAATGACAAAAGTCTAAGATGAATTAGCAGATCTGTCAATTAACTCATGAAGCCTCCTTCTAACAGCATTTTGGGCATCAAGATGAGCTCAAATGAAAATGATGCAATGGAATTAAATGATGTACTCGTTGAGGCGAACATTTTGATATACTATATGTCCAAATCGGAGCTACGGATGCAAAGTTACGGGGCCTCGAACAGAAGCATATGGAGTAAAAATTCTGAGGACTTAGTAAAAAAAGAGGGGTCAACCCTAGTCTCTCCTCAGATCCAGATCGGGGCGCGGTTCCCGAGGCGGCGGCCGGCGACGAGGCGGCCGGCGGAGGCGGGGGCCCGGCCGCGGCGGCGACTTGGCGCGGTGGGGCGGCGCGATCTTCGAGGCGGCCGGTGTCGGGCTCTCCTCTCGCCGGCGATGAGGAATGGGGCGGCCGGCGCCGGACTCGGGTGCGGGCGGCGGCCGGTCGCGGAGGGGGCGAAGGCGGCGCGGGCGGCAGGGTAGGCGAGGCTGGCGGCGACGACTTCGGGCCGCGGGGGCCGGGAACGGGCCTCCCGGGCCGGCGGCTGAGAGGCGGCGAAGTGGGGCGCTCGCGCCACGTGGCGCGCCCCGGTAGGCGGCGGCGAAGTGTGCCGGGGGGGTCGGACGGGTTGTCCGGCTCGCCCGAGAAGATCTGTTTTTTTGGCTAGGGTTTCGGGGGGAGGAGAGATCCGAAAACGGGGGGTGTATATATAGGCATAGGAGGAGCTAGGAGAGTCCAAATGAGGTGCGGTTTTTGGCCACGCGATCGTGATCGAACGCTCTAGATGATGGAGCAGAGTTTGGTGGGTTTTGGGCCAAATTGGAGGGGTGTTGGGCTGCAACACACACGAGGCCTTTTCGGTCCCTCGGTTAACCGTTGGAGTATCAAACGAAGTCCAAATGATACGAAACTTGACAGGCGGTCTACCGGTGGTAAACCAAGGCCGCTTGGAAAGTCTCGGTCCAATCCGGAAATGTTTAATCCCCACACACGAAAGAAAGCTAGAAATGGCCACCGGAGGAGAACGAAGCGCCGGAATGCAAAACGGACAACGGGGAAAATGCTCGAATGCATGAGATGAACACGTATGCAAATGCAATGCACATGATGACATGATATGAGATGCATGAAAAAGAAAACAACACACGGAGACAAAGACCTGAACCCGAGAAATAAATATAACTTAACACCGTAAATGGCAAGAGTTGGAGTACAAATAGGGAAAGTTACATCCGGGGTGTTACAACTCGGAAATAGTAAAATCAATTCAAAGGCCCATATATTTACTGAATTGACGGATGGGTATGTCGAAGAGCAAAAAAAGGAGTTTCAGGTGGGCAAAAGAGCTTCTGAACGTGCTGGGCTTCTATTTACAACATATTGTGGTCATAATCGAGTACATTTTACGACCCAGGATGTTCATTCTATGGACCTGATCGATCCATTTGACTGTGACTGCCGAAAACAGTGCTGGAGTTAGATGTTGTTGCCCTTTTCAATCTGGTTTTTTTGTAAACCTGATGAACAATTAACCCTCGTGCTTTTGTACAGTTTGTAAGCTGGAGTTAGATGTTCCTGCCCTTTTCAACTCGGCTGTGACTGTCATATTTTCTTTGAAACAAGGCAAATGGCTTGCCATTCGTTTAATTTAGAGTGAAATATTGTAACAAATCCCAACCAAGGGAAATAACATCACTCTCGCCGGCTGCTTGAGCTCACTGTGCATTACAGAAGCCAAGTGATTAGCCCCCACCAGCACCCACAAACTTATTTTGAACTAGCACATCAAATGGGCTGTAAATTTTCATAGGAAAGGCTGCATGACCGTGACAGATTTGGATTCTGACATTTAGGACCCGTGAGGAAATATCCTATCCAAGGTGGTGTCGACTTACTAGCCAGTCAACAAACGATTCTGCCTACCAGCCGTTGGATTGACATCCAACATATGTCGTGTATCTTCTATCTCTTGCCTTCTTCTTCCTCTAGCAGCCCAAACCAAACCACCCCATCGGCTCCGCCTGCTCCCGCCTCCCATGGCTGGCTGCGCCTCTGCTGCCCTACCGTACGTACCCTCCAACGTTGGCCAGTCCCTCCCTCTATTCCCCCACACGTCATGTTATTCTCCGACGACGTCAGCCCCAACACGCACCCATGCCTGAACCAGTCAACCCTCGTACTCCCCTTTGCCTGCGACTGGACCGGCGCATCTTCAACGGCTCCTGTTTGTTCCGTCTGAGGCCTCACCGTCGTCCTCCGCCTTGCGGCCTTGGTTCGCTCGCCGTGCGCGGTGCGCCACCCTCTTGCGTTGTCAACGTCATCAACAACTGAGAGGAACAAGGAGATGCCTGTACGTGGAGAGGATGACAGTAGGGACCCACCAGCGTCATGGCAGTACGCAAGCAAGTGCCTCTATAGTACAAGCCCAAAAATATGGTTCCTCCTAATGGTTGGACATCTGGGGCTCACGCCATTGTCAACGTAGTCAATAAACGAGAGAATTACACTACGAGCGGCTGACACCAGGGACCCAGCAAGTCACGCACTTTTTTGAGGAACAAGCAGTTGTTATTTATACTAGTTTTAGCGACGGATCAGGGTAACAACGGGGCTGTGCGGGGGCTGTGGCCCGTCTAGCCAGGGTTTTATTTATGTTTACCACATCATGAGCCCAGTTGTGTTTTTTTCTTGCTAAAAATGGCTAGCCCAGTTCTATTTTTTAAAGAAATACCCAAACAAGGCCTACTTGCTTTATCGGCCCTGCTGGGCTGCAAATCTTTCAAGACGAGGAGAGTTTCATTCGGTTTGCCCAGAAATGGGCTGTACATTTTTAAAACATTTTTTTTCATTACAAGATCTTAAATTCCATTGATTTTTATGCGTGGAAAATTATTTGGATTTTATATTTATATAAATTATTTTCAAAATAGTTTGAATGTGAATCGATATTTCTGGATTAAAAACAGTTGACCACACCGAAATATGCAAAATTCCGTATACTTTTTAACCGTGGCCACAATATGGGGTGTAATGCTAACAAAAAAAAGATGGGCTCCAAAAAAATTCTTAAGAATTAGCAAATGGGCTGTACATTATTAGAAATAATGGCAGATGGGCTGTATGCTGTTTTCCACAGATTTGAGGCTGACTTGTGCGCCTACTACAGGTTGACGCGTATGCTTTCATAAAAAAGGTTGACGCACACGCAACGCCCTGTCAACTTAGTCAACACACGAGAGAGTGACTGTTGGATGTCCATCCAACGACCGTCGTGCTTCTTCAATCTCTGCTCTTCATGCTCTAGCCGCTCAACCAAGCGCCGGCGGGACTGCCTGCTCCCTCCTCCCGCGGCCGGCTATGCTGCCGTGCAGGCCTCACGGCCCCACCGTATTCCCATCGCTGGCCTAGCCATCCCTCTACTCACCCACACATGCTGTTATTCTCCGACAACGGCAGACGAACCAGTAAACCCTCGTACTCCTCCACGTGGGAAACAACTGCCAAGTATTCCCTGGCTCCATGTTGTTCCCTTCCTAGGCCTCGCCGTCGTCCACCGCCCTGGTGCTCTCGGCACGGCCTGGTCAACGTGGTCAATGAACGACATCCATCGGAAGTGGACTATACGTGGAGAGGCTGACAGCTGGGTCCACGGCCGCACGCAAGGAAATGCCTCCTTATTACGTGCAAAATAATGATTCCTCCACCTGACAGCTAGGACCCACAGGAAGGGCCTCTGTATTTCACGAAAAAACGTTCCCCCCGCTGATAGGTCGGACCCACCAGCTATATCTTCGCACGCAAGGAAGTGCCTCCTTATTACGAACAAAAAATGAATACCCCTTGCTAGCTAGGACCCACCATATTGTTGGGCTGACTTGTGGGCCTACTAAGTTGACGGGGGCGGAGGGCTTTGTCAATACTCCAGTGACCGTATGATGTCCATCCAACGGCCATAGTGCTTCTTCAACCTCTGGTCTTCTTGCTCCAGCCGCCCAAAGCAGCGCCGGTCGTGCCGCCTGCTCCTGCCTCCCGTGGTCGGCTGTGCTACCGCGGAGGCCTCACCGCCCCCATACTACTCCCACCACTGGCCAGGCCATCCCTCCACTCACCCACACCCCCTGTTATTCTGCGGCGACGGCAGCCTCACACCGCAGCCGAACCAGTGAACGCTCGTACTCCTCTCCGCGTGGGCATCCACTGCCGCGTCTTGCCCGGCTCCGCGTCGTCCCCTTCCTAGGCCTCGGCGTCGTCCACCGCCGTGGTGCTCTCGGCGCGGCGTGGTTAATGTGGTTAACGACCGACTTCCATCGGAAGAGTACTGTACGTGGAGAGGCTGACAGCTGGGTCCACGGCGGCCGCAAGGAAGTGCCTCCTTATTACGCAGAAAATAATTATTCCTCCACCTGATAGCGGGGACCCACCGGACGGGCCACCAGTATTTTGCGAAAAAAATCGTTTCCCCCTGACTGCTGGGACCCATCGGACGGGCCACCGTATTTCGCGAAAAAAACATTCCCCCCGCTGTTAGCTCGGACCCACCGGAAGTGCCTCCTTATTACGCACAAAAAAAATGAATACTCCCCCGGCTAGCTGGGACCCACCTTGGTGGGAGGCTGACTTGTGGGCGTACTAAGTTGACGGGGATGAAGGGCTTTGTCAACTTAGTCAATATGAACGATTCTAGCTCCAGTGACCGTACGATGTCCATCCAACGGCCGTAGTGCTTCTTCAACCTCTGGTCTTCTTGCTCCAGCCGCCCAAAGCAGCGCCGGTCGTGCCGCATGCTCCTGCCTCCCGTGGCCGGTTGTGCTGCCGCAGAGGCCTCACCGCCCCTACTATTCCCACCGCTGGCCAGGCCCTGTGGCGACGACAACCTGATAACCCACAAGTATAGGGGATCGCAACAGCTTTCGAGGGTAGAGTATTCAACCCAAATTTATTAATTCGACACAAGGGGAGCCAAAGAATATTCTCAAGTATTAGCAGCTGAGTTGTCAATTCAACCACTCTGGAAACTTAGTATCTGCAACAAGGTGTTTAGTAGCAAAGTAATATGATAATGATGGTAATGGTAACAAAAGAGTAATGAAAGCAAAGTAATGTTTTTAGTATTTTGTAGTGATTGTAACAATAGCAACGAGAAAGTAAATAAGCGTAAACCAGTATATGGAAAGCTCGTAGGCATCGGATCAATGATGGATAATTATGTCGGATGTGGTTCATCATGTAACAGTCATAACATAGGGTGACACAGAACTAGCTCCAATTCGTCAATGTAATGTAGGCATGTATTCCGAATATAGTCATACGTGCTTATGCAAAAGAACTTGCATGACATCTTTTGTCCTACCCTCCCGTGGCAGCGTGGTCCTAATGGAAACTAAGGGATATTAAGGTCTCCTTTTAATAGAGAACCGGAACAAAGCATTAACACATAGTGAATACATGAACTCCTCAAACTACGGTCATCACCGATAAGTATCCCGATTATTGTCACTTCGGGGTTAACGGATCATAACACATAATAGGTGACTATAGACTTGCAAGATAGGATCTAGAACTCTCATATATTGATGAAAACATAATAGGTTCAGATCTGAAATCATGGCACTCAGGCCCTAGTGACAAGCATTAAGCAGAGCAAAGTCATAGCAACATCAATCTCAGAACATAGTGGATACTAGGGATCAAACCCTAACAAAACTAACTCGATTACATGGTGAATCTCATCCAACCCATCACCGTCCAGCAAGCCTACGATGGAATTACTCACGCACAGCGGTGAGCATCATGAAATTGGTGATGGAGGATGGTTGATGATGACGACGGCGACGAATCCCCCTCCCCGGAGCCCCGAACGGACACCAGATCAGCCCTCCCGAGAGGTTTTAGGGCTTGGCGGCGGCTCCGTATCGTAAAACGCGATGAATTCTTTTCTCTGGTTTTTTTCTCCTCGAAACACAATATATAGAGTTGGAGTTGGAGTCGGGGGGTCTCCAGGGGGCCCACGAGGTAGGGGGCGCGCCCTAGGGGGGCGCCCCCCACCCTCGTGAGAAGGGTGTGGGTCCCCTGGTCTTCATCTTTGGCGAGGATTTTTTATTATTTATTGTAAGATATCCCGTGGAGTTTCAGGTCATTCCGAGAACTTTTGTTTTCTGCACATAAAACAACATCATGGCAATTTTGCTGAAAACAGCGTCAGTCCGGGTTAGTTCCATTCAAATCATACAAGTTAGAGTCCAAAACAAGTGCAAAAGTGTTTGGAAAAGTAGATACGTTGGAGACGTATCAACTCCCCCAAGCTTAAACCCTTGCTTGTCCTCAAGCAATTCAGTTGACAAACTGAAAGAAATAAAGAAAAACTTTTACAAACTCTGTTTGCTCTGGTGGTTGTAAATATGTCAAGCTAGCATTCAAGTTTTCAGCAAAGATTATAACTAACCACATTTGCAATAATTCTCAGGTCTCATGATTACTCATATCAATAACATAATCAACTAGCAAGCCATAATAATAAATCTCGGATGACAACACTTTCTCAAAACAATCATAATATGATATAACAAGATGGTATCTCGCTAGCCCTTTCTGAGACCGCAAAACATAAATGTAGAGCACCTTTAAAGATCAAGGACTGACTAGACATTGTAATTCATGGTAAAAGAGATCCAATAATAGTCACACCCAATATAAATTAACAGTGATGAATGCAAATGACAGCTGCGCTCTCCAGCTAGTGCTTTTTAATAAGAGGGTGATGACTCAACATAAAAGTAAATAGATAGGCCCTTCGCAGAGGGAAGCAGGGATTTGTAGAGGTGCCAAAGCTCGGTTTTAAAATAGAGGTGAATAACATTTTGAGCGGTATACTTTCATTGTCAACATAACAACCGAGAGATGGCGATATCTTCCATGCTACACACATTATAGGCGGTTCCCAAATAGAATGGTAAAGTTTATACTCCCCCTCCACCAACAAACATCAATCCATGGCTTGCTCGAAAGAACGAGTGCCTCCAACATACATCAGGTCCCAGGGGGAGTTTTGTTTGCAATTATTTTGATTTAGTTTGCATAAAGCATGGGACTGGGCATCCCGGTGACCAGCCCTTTATCTCGTGAGTGAGGAGCGGAGTCCACTCCTCTTGAGAATAACCCGCCTAACATGGAAGATACAGACAGCCCTAGTTGATACATGAGCTATTCGAGCATACAAAACATGATGATTATTTGAAGGTTTAGAGTTTGGCACATACAAATTTACTTGGAACGGCAGGTAGATACCGCATATAGGAAGGTATAGTGGACTCATGTGGAATAACTTTGGGGTTTAAGGAGTTTGGATGCACAAGCAGTATTCTCGATTAGTATAGGAGAAGGCTAGCAAAAGACTGGGAAGCGACCAACTAGAGAGCGACAACAGCCATGTACATGCATTAAAATTAATAAACATTGGATGCAAGCATGAGTAGGATATAATCCACCATGAACATAAATATCGTGAAGGCTATGTTGATTTGTTTCAACTACATGCGTGAACATGTGCCAAGTCAAGTCACATAAATCATTCAGAGGAGGATACCACCCTAACATACCACATCATAACCATTTTAATAGCATGTTGGCATGCAAGGTAAATCATTATAACTCATAGCTAATCAAGCATGGCACAAGCAACTATGATCTCTAATTGTCATTGCAAACATGTTTATTCATAACAAGCTGAATCAAGAACGATGAACTCATCATATTTACATAAACAAAAGAGGTCGAGTTCATACCAGCTTTTCTCATCTCAGTCAGTCCATCATATATCATCATAATTGCCTTTCACTTGCACGACGGAATGATGTGAATAATAATAAAAGTGCACGTGCATTGGACTAAGCTGGAATCTGCGAGCATTCAATAAACAGGAGAAGACAAGGCAATATGGGCTCTTTTGTCGGATAAATAATAATGCATGTAAGAGCCACTTCAACAATTTAATCAAGGTCTTCTCCTACTGACCCCCAAAGAAAAGAAAAGAAATAAAACTATTTACACGGGAAAGCTCCCAACAAGCAAAAGAAGAACAGGAAATATTTTTGGGTTTTCTTTTTAATTACTACTACAGCATGGAAAGTAAATTAATTAAAAGCATATCAAATAATTTTTTGGTTTTTTCTTAAGGTTCATCAAACACACAAGAAGAAAGCATAAAAAGAAAATAAACTAGCATGGATGATACAATGAAAAAGTATGAGCACCGACATCTGGCAATGAGTGTGTGTGAACATAAATGTAATGTCGGTGAGAAATACATACTCCCCCAAGCTTAGGCTTTTGGCCTAAGTTGGTCTATGGCCATGGCTGGCCTGGCTGATATCCATAACGCTATGTTTGGATGTACGCATTGAGAGGTAGTATTGACATTGGGCATTTGTAACTACCGAATGCCAGCGTTTGGATGTCTTTAGTATTCGGTCGCGGAATTACAGCCTGATATTGGACACAGCCCGCCAAGACTAGCGAGTCCCCGCGCGAATTCCTCGCCTCCCCGCTCGGTTTTCGGGTGAAATTGCCCAACCCCGCTCCCTTTACGTCTCCGTCCCTTCCCCAAAACAAAAAAAACAGAGCAGGCGCGCGGAGCAAGGAGAAGCGGCGCTCATATCTCGCCGTCCTCCGCCTTCTCTCCCGTCTCTGGTAGGTCTCCTCCTTCCCCGCCGCCCTCCTTCTTCTCCTCTAAATCTGAATCTGGCAGGCCTTCTCCCTATGGTTCACACCCCCCCTCACGACCCCAATCCTCCCCAATCTCCTACCCGCCTCTGTCCCCTGCGCCCCCGCCGCCGGTCAGCCATCCCCTGAACGGCCCTCCCCCAGCCCTGTTCCTCTCCCACCCATATCCCTCTTCTTTCTCTCTGACCCATCCCTAATCCCATAGCCCTCCCTCCCGGTCAGATCCAATGGCCTCCCCTCCCTGTTCCCCATCAGTTGTCCCTCCCTCTGCCCCATGGTCGCCCCTCCGCCTGTCAATCGTTGCCTTTCCCTTTGCATACATCCAACTTTTGCATGCTAAGATACTAGCTTACTAATTGTCTCTCTTAATTTAATTTTGCAGGTTATTTGGCTTGGTTTGGCACATCCCTGGGCTGACTGAAGGTATATTAATCAGTAATTTGTGCTTTTCACAAGGAACAAATATTTTCAGTTTGGTCATGCCTTCATATGATGTATAGAAAAAATCAGTATACCTCATAGTGAAGGCTTCTTGTACCATGTCTTATATGACTGAATGCTTGCTGAAATTTTGATACTTGTTGTAGCACACATTAGTACATCAGTCTTAGCTGCAGCATATGACTGAATGCTTGTCTTTCATGGCTGATTGATTGCTTGTTTTGGCATAATTTTAGATAGCTTGTTGCACGGTGTCTTGCTTATAGCTATTCATATATGAACGATTGATAGCTTGCTTGATTGCTTGTCTCCCGCTGATTGATATCTTGCTTGCTGAATTTTTGATGGCTTGTCTTTCATGGCTAATTGAATGAGGCATTCATGTCTAATTTCTGAAATGTAATGTAGCTGCACCATGTCTGACTTGGATTTGGTTGCTTACATAAACGAGGAGAACAAAAGAAGAAAGAGGAGGCGAATAGTTTTGACCAAACTGTACTTTGAATCGTTTCTTCTTGGGATAGCATATCTTAGTACGCAGAGGGCACCAAGGGATTTAGGAAGCTTTACTGACGATGAGGAAAAAAACATTCATCGGAAGTATTTGCTAAAAGGATTGTATGATGGGGCAGAAGTAACATGCTATGATCAGCTACGTTTAACTAAAAGAAACTTCCATGACTTATGCACCATGTTGCGTGAGAGGGCTGGTCTTTGTGACAGTGTCTATGTTTCCGTGGAATAAAAGGTGGCAATGTTCTTGTTGGTAGTTGGCCATGGTATCAAAATGAGGATTCTGGGTGGCACTTACAAGCGCTCCTTATGGACTATTGGTACACACTTTGACGATGTATTAACAGCGATTCTATCTCTAACCGGGGAGTTCATTAAGTTTCCCGATCCTTCTACTCAGCCACCTGATGATTACAAATGGAAGTGGTTTGGTAATGCACTTGGAGCGCTCGATGGGTGTCATGTTGATGTTTGTGTGCTTGTGTGTGACCAAGGGAGATATAGGAACAGGAAGCAAGATATCACCACTAACATGCTTGGTGTGGTTGATTGGAATATGAAATTTATGTATGTCTTGCCTGGCTGGGAGGGTTCAGCTTCTGACTCAATAGTCTTGCGTGATGCAATGAGGTTGAGCCGCCAAGATGCATTTGTCGTACCACATGGTATGACACTTTCTCTTGGTAATTCATTTCTCCTATGTAATTGATAGCTAACTCACTTGCTTGCCACACTAGGGAAATATTATTTAGTTGATGCTGGTTATACCAACGGTCCTGGATTTCTTGCTCCATTCAGATCGACTCGATATCACTTAAAAGAGTGGGTATCAAGTCAACAACAGCCCCAAACTCCTAAAGAGCTGTATAACTTGCGTCATTCCCGAGCTAGAAATGTAGTCGAGAGAACATTTGGGTTGTGGAAGAAAAAGTGGGATTTTCTACGTTGTCAATCTTTCTTTGACATAAAGGACCAGGTATGATGTGTCCATATGGTGGTGAATAAGATGCAAACTAAATGGAAAATGCTTACGATAAACAAATATTATTGCAGGTTCGAATTATTAATGCTTGTTGTGTGTTACACAACTTTGCAAGGGATAGGCATCATGTGATGGATGATTTGTTGTTGGTGGAAGTGGATAATGAAATAGCCTCTTCTGAAGATGATCCTCTAGATGATGCCAACTTAATTAGGAGTGTTCAAGTCAGCACTTCATGGACCAACTTTAGAGAGCAGCTAGCTAATGACATGTTTGATGAGTACCTCGTGAGACATGCTGAACTAGAGTTGGAGTAGGATGTGTGGGTCAACTAGATAATGGTGTACGTTCTCTTTTGTGCTAGCTAGTTGATATGGCTTTGCTAGGATGTGTGGGTCAGCACTGCATGGACTTTGCTTGTGTGATAGCCTAGCTTGCTAATGGTACCTTTTGGGTATTTTGTACATGCCTCATATTAAGAAATTAATATAATATATATATGTGTGTGTGATATTACCTTGCTGTCTTTGTGTTTTAATTTACATGCATCTTACGTTGTCTTTGTGTTTGGATATTATGTGCATGCATTTTCTTGTAGGACCATGGCTGAAGAAGGTGGAAAAAATTTGGTAGAAATTACCTCACATGGACAGATGAAATGGACATTGCACTACTGGAGGTCCTTGTTGAGCATCACAACAATGGTGATCATGCCCAGAATGGATGGAAGTCCCATGTCTACAGTGCTGTTATAGGTAATGTGCGTGAGAAGTGCAATGTGACCATCACAAAGGAAAACATAAGTTCAAGGTGCAAAACCTTTGAAAAGCACTATGAGGCCATTAGCAAGATGCTTTCTCAAAGTGGATTTGGGTGGGATTGGATCAATAACAAGCTGTCAATTGATAGTGAAGATGTGTGGATTAAATATGTCGCGGTAAGAAATTTATCCGTTCCACATTTTGATTGTATTGCACATATGTAAGATATACCTTTCTTTGACAACTCTCTTTGTGTGTGTGTGTGTGTGCAGGCTAACAAGAAAGTGGGATTTTACAAGAACAAGGTCATTAAAAATTTGGATGCTATCACCACCATATACTCAAAAGATCATGCAAATGGTGAAGGTGCTGTCACAAGTGCTGAAACTGTTGTAGAACCAACTATGGAACCCAATGAAGCCTCTCCTGAAGTGCCACACAAAAAACAGCGGACCGATGATGCCATCCTGTGCCTACTTGGGGATATGAAAGGCTCATTTAATGATGCTTTGAAGTCACTTGAGACTTTACCTCTGCCCCAAGTTACGCCTCCTGCTGAAATCCTTGCGACACTTGACATGATCCTTGATTTGGCTCGTGGTGACATATTGCGATCTTATGGTAAGTTGATCCTTAGCGAACGCTTGTACCAAGCACTTCTTGAGCTTCCCATGAACTTCAGGAAGGAATGGTTGTTGATGTTGGAATAGTAGAATGGCTCTTGATAGATAATATGTATGTGTACTGCTACTTTTAGTTCTCCTAGTGTGTGTGAGACTTTTGAACTTGTCCTAAAGTTGCATGGCTGATGCATAAGACTTGTTATGTGTTCTGGATGATGTGAGACATGTTATAATGTGTAAGGGTGTTGGCAAGGCTATCATAATATGCTGCTGCTACCTACAGTTTTGAGCCTATTTTTCACGCTTTTGAATAGTTCATATTGTCCAATGCATGATTATATGGTCCTGTTGCCTATCTACACTTTTCAGCCTATTTTTCATGTATTTTGGACAATTGATGTTGTCTGTACCAATTTTTAAATTATTTGCATGCGATTTTATTGTATTATAATACATAATCTCAAGTATATGGCATGACGATCAGATTTCATTTCGAAACTTGTACAAGCAATTATTATATTGTTCATACACTTCACAATGTCCAATTCTACACTATGGTCATCCAAACAAGATTTGGCATTGCTCCGTCCCTTGAATTCCAAGTGCCCAATACAAGAACATCCAAACACAAAGTGTGGCATTGCAGCTCAATACCAATGCCTTGGGATATTAGGCATTGGAGCCAATGCAATACCAAGGTCTTCAATGTCTACATCCAAACATAGCGTAATAATAGTTGGGGTCGTACTGAGATGCAGCGGCTATCGCCTCCTGAGCTGCAGCGTGGCGACGAGCGGCCTCCGCTCTCCTCTCGTACTCATCTGCCTCCTTCTGGTAATAGTATATCCTCCTCTTGCCTGATAATCAAAGAAAGCGGGAGCAGGGAGAGTAATATGGACAGCACGACGTCTGTCAAAGATTAGTCGGTACTGGAGAGGTGATTCGTTCCTCTCGACAAAGTGGTGGGAAACCATATAATCAAAATCTAAATAAGCAGGAGGCAACTCCATGTCTCCTTCACGAATGTCTATCTCAAGAAATTTGGCTAAGCGGGTTGCATAAATTCCTCCAAAGAAATCTCCATTATGTCTATTATGATGCAACCTACGAGCTACAATGGCTCCCATATGATAAGATTGGTCTCCTGACACAGCACTCCTGAGAATGCTAAGGTCAGGGACACACATGTGACATGCTTCATCCTTAGCATTTATGCACCTAACTATGAAGAGAGCAAAATAATGTATAGCAGGAAAGTGAATGCTCCCTATGGTAGCTTGCGTTATATCTCTGGATTCCCCTACATTTATACTAGCAAGAAAGTTTCTAAATTCAGATTTAGGGGGATCCCTAACACTACCCCATTGTGGAAGTTTGCAAGCAAGAGTGAAATCCTCTAGGTCCATGGTATAAGATTTATCATAAAGATCAAACATGACTAAAGGAGAATTACGTGAAGATGAATACTCAAACCTCCTCACAAAAGAGCTTGTGAGCTCATGATACTGGGGGCATTTGTCTGCCTCAAAGTCCTCAAGATTGGCATTACGCAAATATGCGTTAAATTCTTCTTTAATTCCCGCTTGATCCATAAAATTTTCAGAAGGCCACTCACAAGGACGCACTTGAGCGTCTCTTGGTGGCTCTTCGTCAGCATCACACATTGCAAGCCTGGGTCCTTGCTTCTTTGAAGAACCACCTTGGAACATTTACCTAAGCATATTTATTTCTCTGAAAAAATCTGAAAAAAATTTAGTAACTTCAAAATAAAAGTAAACCAAACTCAATAATATTGATAGCAACTACTCCTACAAGTGCCTAGGGCCTATATCATGCATCAAAGCTACTTTTGACCATATAAATTTGACATGCAAGCTCAAGAACAGGGTCACCTAAGCAACACAAATTTTCAATGAATAAAGCACTAGAACAAAAACTAATTGGACCAATGGAGGAGTCATATACCAAGGAACAATCTCCCGAAGTAGTTTTGTGAGAGGTGCTTTGAGCAAGGAGATCGAAAATGGCAGCAAAACAACCTTGGACTCGGGTTTGAGTTGGCTTTTCGTGTTTGGGGGAGGAAGATGAAGTGTGTGGCTAGAAGAATAAGTGGAGGAGGGCCACCGTGGGCCCACGAGGCAGGGGGCGCGCCCTAGGGGGGTGGGCGCGCTCTCCACCCTCGTGGCAAGGTGGTTGGCCCCCCTGGTGTGTTCTTTGTTCCATGAATCCTCAAATATTCTATAAAAATCATATTTAATTTTCGGGGCATTTGGAGAACTTTTATTTTCGAGGTATTTTTATATTGCACGGATAATCAGATAACAGACAGAAAATTATTTATTTTTACTTTATTTCAACTAAATAACAGAAAGTATAGAGAGGGTACAGAAGGTTGTGGTTCTAGTTTCATCCATCTCATGCTCGTCAAAAGGAATCCACTAACAAGGTTGATCAAGTCTTGTTAACAAACTCATTCCGATTAACATGAAACCGGAGAAATTTCGAATAACACTAGATTACCTCAACAGGGATATGCACATCCCCAATAATAAGTATATCATATTTCTTCTTGACAGTAGGAAGAGGAAATTCAAAACCTCCAAATATAATCGATGGAATTTTTCCGATAGAATTGATACTATGAACTTGAGGTTGTTTCCTAGGAAAGTGTACCGTATGCTCATTACCATTAACATGAAAAGTGACATTGCCTTTGTTGCAATAAGTAACAGCCCCTGCAGTATTAAGAAAAGGTCTTCCAAGGATAATAGACATACTATCGTCCTCGGGAATATCAAGAATAACAAAGTCCGTTAAAATAGTAACGTTTGCAACCACAACAGGCACATCCTCACAAATACCGACAGGTATAGAAGTTGATTTATCAGTCATTTGCAAAGATATTTCAGTAGGTGTCAACTTATTCAAATCAAGTCTACGATATAAAGAGAGAGGCATAACACTAACACCGGCTCCAAGATCACATAAAGCAGTTTTAAAATAGTTTCTTTTAATGGAGCATGGTATAGTAGGTACTCCTGGATCTCCAAGTTTCTTTGATATTCCACCCTTAAAAGTATAATTAGCAAGCATGGTGGAAATTTCAGCTTCCGGTATCTTTCTTTTATTTGTAATAATATCTTTCATGTACTTAGCATAAGGATTTGTTTTGAGTATATCAGTCAATCGCATACGCAAAAATATAGGTCTAATCATTTCAGCAAAGCATTCAAAATCCTCATCATCCTTTTTCTTGGATGGTTTGGGAGGAAAAGGCATGGGTTTCTGAACCCAAGTTTCTCTTTCTTTACCATGTTTCCTAGCAACAAAGTATTTCTTATCATAACGTTGATTCTTTGATTGTGGGTTATCAAGATCAACAGCAGGTTCAATTTCTACATCATTATCACTACTAGGTTGAGCATTAATATGAACATCATCATTAACATTTTCATTAGGTTCATGTTCATTACCAGATTGTGTTTCAGCATCAGACATAGAGATATCATTTGGATTATCAGGTGGTTCAGCAATAGGTTCACTAGAAGTTTGCACAGTTCTATCATTTTTCTTTTTCTTCTTTTTAGAAGAACTAGATGCATCAATTTTATTTCTTTGAGAATCTTGCTTAATTCTCTTAGGGTGGCCTTCAGGATACAAAGGTTCCTGAGTCATTCTACCAGTTCTAGTAGCCACTTTAACAGCATAATCATTTTTCTTACTATTCATCTCATTGAGCAATTCTTTTTGAGCTTTAAGTACTTGTTCTACTTGAGTGGTAACCATAGAAGCATGTTTGCTAACAACTTTAAGTTCACCTCTAATATTAGCCATATAATCACCCAAGTATTTAATCATATCAGCATCTTGTTTTAATTGTCTACAAAAATAAGCATTGAAGTCTTCTTGCTTAAACATAAAATTATCAAACTCATCCAAGCATTGACTAGAAATTTTAGTAGGAGGGATTTCAGCTTTATCATATCTATAGAGAGAATTTACCTTTACTACCTTTGTTGGGTTATCGAGGTCTGGAGGTTCTTCAATAAATAAAGGATTAAAATCATATATTTCTTCATCAGGCGGTAAATTAAGACCATGTATTTCTTCAATAGGAGGTAAATTCTTAACATCTTCAGCTTTAATACCTTTTTCTTTCATAGATTTCTTTGCCTGTTGCATATCTTCAGGACTGAGAAATAGAACACCTCTCTTCTTCGGAGTTGGTTTAGGAATAGGATCATTAATTGGAGCAGGAGCTGGCTCAGGAGCTGGCTCAAGAGGTGCCCAATTATTTTCATTTGTCAACATATTATTCAATAAGATTTCAGCTTCATCCGGTGTTCTTTCCCTGAAAAGAGAACCAGCACAACTATCCAGGTAATCTCTGGAAGCATCGGTTAGTCCATTATAAAAGATATCAAGTATTTCAATTTTCTTAAGAGGATGATCAGGCAAAGCATTAAGTAACTTGAGAAGCCTCCCCCAAGCTTGTGGGAGACTCTCTTCTTTAATTTGCACAAAATTGTATATTTCCTTTAAAGCAGCTTGTTTCTTATGAGCAGGGAAATATTTAGCAGAGAAGTAGTAAATCATATCCTGGGGACTACACACACAACCAGGATCAAGAGAATTAAACCATATCTTAGCATCACCCTTTAATGAGAACAGAAATATTTTAAGGATATAAAAGTAGCGAGATCTCTCATCATTAGTGAACAGGGTGGCTATATCATTTAATTTAGTAAGATGTGCTACAACAATTTTAGATTCATAGCCATGAAAAGGATCAGATTCAACCAAAGTAATTATATTAGGATCAACAGAGAATTCATAATCCTTATCAGCAACACATATGGGTGAAGTAGCAAAAGCAGGGTCAGGTCTCATCCTAGCATTTGGAGATTGCTTACTCCATTTAGCTAATAACCTTTTGAGTTCATATCTATCTTTGCAGGCTAAAATAGCTAAAGAAGCATCTTGATCAAATAAATAACCCTCAGGAATAACAAGTGATTCTTCATCATCACTTTCATCTTCATAATCAGATTCAATATTTTCAATCTCTCTAGCCCTAGCAAGTCGTTCCTCTAGAAAATCACTAAGTGGCATAGTAGTATCAGGCATAGAGGTAGTTTCATCATAAGTATCATGCATAGCAGAAGTAGCATCATCAATAACATGCGACATATCAGAACGAATAGCAGAAGCAGGTGTAGGTGTCGCAAGCTTACTCATAACAGAAGGTGAATCAAGTGCAGAGCTAGATGGCAGTTCCTTACCTCCCCTCGTAGTTGAGGGATAGATCTTAGTTTTTGGATCTCTCAAGTTCTTCATAGTGTCCAGCAGATATAAATCCCAAGTGACTCAAAGAATAGAGCTATGCTCCCCGGCAACGGCGCCAGAAATTAGTCTTGATAACCCACAAGTATAGGGGATCGCAACAGCTTTCGAGGGTAGAGTATTCAACCCAAATTTATTGATTCGACACAAGGGGAGCCAAAGAATATTCTCAAGTATTAGCAGCTGAGTTGTCAATTCAACCACACCTGGAAACTTAGTATCTGCAGCAAGGTGTTTAGTAGCAAAGTAATATGATAGTGATGGTAACGGTAACAAAAGAGTAATGAAAGCAAAGTAATGTTTTTGGTATTTTGTAGTGATTGTAACAATAGCAACGAGAAAGTAAATAAGCGTAAACCAGTATATGGAAAGCTCGTAGGCATCGGATCAATGATGGATAATTATGCCGGATGTGGTTCATCATGTAACAGTCATAACATAGGGTGACACAGAACTAGCTCCAGTTCGTCAATGTAATGTAGGCATGTATTCCGAATATAGTCATATGTGCTTATGGAAAAGAACTTGCATGACATCTTTTGTCCTACCGTCCCGTGGCAGTGGGGTCCTAATGGAAACTAAAGGATATTAATGTCTCCTTTTAATAGAGAACCGGAACAAAGCATTAACACATAGTGAATACATGAACTCCTCAAACTACGGTCATCACCGGTAAGTATCCCGATTATTGTCACTTCGGGGTTAACGGATCATAACACATAATAGGTGACTATAGACTTGCAAGATAGGATCTAGAACTCTCATATATTGATGAAAACATAATAGGTTCAGATCTGAAATCATGGCACTCGGGCCCTAGTGACAAGCATTAAGCATAGCAAAGTCATAGCAACATCAATCTCAGAACATAGTGGATATGAGGGATCAAACCCTAACAAAACTAACTCGATTACATGGTGAATCTCATCCAACCCATCACCGTCCAGCAAGCCTACGATGGGATTGCTCACGCACGACGGTGAGCAGCATGAAATTGGTGATGGAATATGGTTGATGATGACGACGGCGACGAATCCCCCTCTACGGAGCCCCGAACGGACTCCAGATCAGCCCCCCGAGAGGTTTTAGGGCTTGGCGGCAGCTCTGTATCGTAAAACGCGATGATTTCTTCTCTCCTATTGTTTTCTCCCCGAAAGCAGTTATATAGAGTTGGAGTTGGAGTTGGGGGGTCTCCAAGGGGCCCACAAGGTAGGGGGCGCGCCCTAGGGGGGCGCCCCCCACCCTCGTGAGAAGGGTGTGGGCCCCCTGGTCTTCTTCTTTGGCAGGATTTTTTATTATTTATTGTAAGATATCCCGTGGAGTTTCAGGTCATTCTGAGAACTTTTGTTTTCTGCACATAAAACAACATCATGGCAATTCTGCTGAAAACAGCGTCAGTCCGGGTTAGTTCCATTCAAATCATACAAGTTAGAGTCCAAAACAAGGGCAAAAGTGTTTGGAAAAGTAGATACGTTGGAGACGTATCACAGCCTCACACCGCAGCCGAACCATTGAACCCTCGTACTCCTCTCCGCGCGGGCTTCCACTGCCGCGTCTTCCCCGGCTCTGCGTCGTCCCCTTCCTAGGCCTCCCCGTCGTCCACTACCGTGGTGCTCTCCGCGCGGCGTGGTCAACGTGGTCAAGGAACGACTTCCATCGGAAGAGTACTGTACGTGGAGAGGCTGATAGCTGGGTCCACGGCCACAGCCTAGTTTTTTTTGTGATTTTCCAAGTAAGTCACTTTGTCAGGCCTGTTGGGTTGCTAATCTTTCAAGACGAGGAGAGCTTTCATTCGGCTGGCCGAGAAAATGGCCCATCAGTAATGAGAAATGGGTTGTACATTTTTAAAACACATCAAACCAGCAATTAGTTTCAAATATCTTTTTTTTCATTTCAAGATTTTAAATTACATTAATTTTTATGCGTGGAGAATTTGTTGGATTTTATATTGATATACATTTATTTTTAAAATCAATTTGAATGTGAGTCGAAATTTCGGGATTAAAAACAGTTCGGACCGCACCGAAATATGCAAAATTTCATATACTTTTTTAACCGTGGCCACAATATGGGCTGTAATGCTAACAAAAAGAATATGGGCTCCAAAAAAACCTTAAGAATTAGCAAATGGGATGTAAATTATTAGAAATAATTGCAGATGGGTTGTATGCTGTTTTCCACAGATTTGAGGCTTTCCTAAAAAAAGGTTGACGCACAAGCACTGACTGTTGGATGTCCATCCAACGGCTGTCGTGCTTCTTCAATCTCTACTCTTCCTGCTCCAGCCGCTCAAACAAGCGCCGGCGGGACTGCCTGCTCCCTCCTCCCCGCGGCCGGCTGTGCTGCCGCGCAGGCCTCACCGCCCCACCGTACTCCCATCGCTGGCCTAGCCATCCCTCTACTCACCCACACCTGCTGTTATTCTCCGGCAACGGTAGACGAACCAGTAAACCCTCGTACAGTCGTACTCCCCTCCGTGTGGGAAACAACTGCCGAGTCTTCCCTGCCTTCATGTCGTCCCCTTCCCAGGCCTCGCCGTCGTCCACCGCCGTGGTGCTCTCGGCGCGGCGTGGTCAATGTGGTCAACGATCGACTTCCATCAGAAGAGTATTGTGCGTGGAGACGCTGACAGCTGGGTCCACGGCCGCAGCAAGGAAGTGCCTCCTTATTACGCGCAAAATAATTATTCCTCCACCTGACAGCGGGGACCCACTGGACGGGCCACCGTATTTCGCGAAAAAAAATGTTTCCCCCTGACTGCTGGGACCCACCAGCTACACCTTCGCATGCAAGGAAGTGCGTCCGGGCAAAAAAAACAAAATGATTCGCCCCCCTGACTGTTGGGACCCACCATCTACATCTTCGCACACAAGGAAGTGCCTCACAGACGGGACCCACCTGGTCGAAGCGTACGTAGCGTTGTCATTCTAGTCGCGAACGTGTACATACATATATACTGGTGGATGTAGAGGCACGCACGTGTCGTAGTAGAGGCGCGCACGTAGCATGTACATGTACTAACAACGGCTAGGGTGCAAGAAAGAAAATACGGCCACGTATGCGTACATACGGGCAGGGTCTCGAACGCCTACTCGCGCATACGTACGGCCAGGGCTCGTTGACATGGCTGGGTCGGAACGGAGAAACAGCGTCGTCGTCGTGTTCATGGGGAGGCAACGGAATGCGTCGTGTTCATGGGGAGGCAACGGAATGCGTTGTGTTCATCGGGAGGCAACGGAACACGTGGGAGCCAACCGGCTGGGTCGGAACGGAATGCATGGTCGTGTTCATCAGGAGGGCTTGGACGGAACAGGCGATGGAAACGAGGCCTGGCGTACCGCACAACGGAGGAAACGGCCTTGTGTTCAACCAGCTATGTTCGAAACAGGATCCTGTTCATCGGGAGGGGTCTGGCGTACCGCAAAACGAACAAAACAGACCTCTTACGGTCGAAACGGGGGTCCTGTTGATCGGGAGGGGTGTGGCGTACCGCAAAACGGACGAAACGGACTTGTTTTGGAGCGCTACGGTCGAAACGGGGGTCCTGTTCATCGGAAGGGGTGCGGCGTACCGCAAAACGGGACTCCACAGGATACTGCTCATCTCCACTGTCGACCTCCTCCAGCCTCCACGGGCTACCGTTGACCTCCTCCAGCCTCCACGGGCTACCGTCGACCTCCTCCAGCCTCCATGGGCTCCTGTTCATCCAGCCTCCACCGCGCGCTACTCCACCGGCTACTGTTCAACCACCCCTCCACGGGCACCCCTCCACCGTCTACTATTCATCCAGCCCTCCACACCATGGGGTCCTGTTCAACCACCCCTCCACGGGCACCCCTCCACCGTCTACTGTTCATCCAGCCTTCCACCACACCACGGGGTCCTGTTCGTCCAGAGGCAACGCCACCGCTCATTGTTCATCCAAACCCCCCGCAATGCTCACTTTTCATCTCAGAGGCACATCGATCGGCTTCAGTTAGCAGCAGTAGCGAAGGAATTGCTTGATCGGGTTCAGTTAATAGCCATCGATCGATCGCTCAGGTTCAGTAATGCGTAGCCTGCAGTGCAATCTCTCAGGTTCAGTTAGATCCCAACGCCTCGCTTGGGTTCAGTTAGAGCCAACGCCTCGCACACACGCGCTTACGTGTACGAGAGAAACACGCATCGCTCGGCCCCCGACCTCCCACCGTAACCGGGAACTCCCCGAAAGTTTCCTCCCCCTCGCTTCTACCATGGTTTTTTCTGTCATGGACGGCCCAAAGAATGTCATGCAGGTGCGTCTCTGGCCCGCCAGGACGAAAAGCCCATTTTCTGTCATGATTTTTTGTCATAGAAGTAGGAGCCCACTACATCTATGATGATACCGGGTTTTGTCAATATTATCGTCATAGAAGTGTCATATGTATGACAGAAAAAAATATCGTTCGGCCCAAAATGTCACGGATGTGTCTTTTTTTTGTAGTGCAAGATCAACAGCAGGTTCAATTTCTATATCATTATCATTACTAGGTTGAGCATCATCATGAACATTATCATTAACATTATCACTAGTTTCAGGTTCATTACCAGATTGTGTTTCAGAATCAGAAATAGAAATATCATTTGGGTTCTCAGGTGGTTGAGCAATAGGTTCACTAGAAGCATGCAAAGTCCTATCATTTTTCTTTTTCTTCCTTTTAGAAGGACTAGGTGCATCTATATTATTTCTCTGAGAATCTTGCTCAATTCTCTTAGGGTGGTCTTCAGGATACAAAGGTTCTTGAGTCATTCTACCACCTCTAGTCATAACTCTAACAGCATTATCATTATTCTTGCTATTTAATTCATTGAGTAAATCATTTTGAGCTTTAAGTACTTGTTCTACTTGAGTGGTAACCATAGAAGCATGTTTACTAATAAGTTTAAGTTCATCTTTGACATTAGCCATATAATCACCCAAGTGTTTAAGCATATTTGAATTGTATTTCAATTGTCTACCAAAGTAAGCATTAAAATCTTCTTGTGTTAGCCATAAATTTATCAAACTCATCTAAGCATGGGCTAGCAAACTTAGTAAATGGGATTTCAGATTTATCATATCTATAGAGAGAATTTACCTTTACTACCTGTGTCGGGTTATCAAGACCATGAGTTTCTTCAATGGGTAAAGGATTAAGATCATATGTTTCTTCAACAGGCGGTAGATTAAGACCATGTATTTCTTCAATATGAGGTAAATTCTTAACATCTTCAGATTTAATACCTTTTTCTTTCATAGATTTCTTTGCCTCTTGCATATCTTCAGGACTGAGAAATAGAATACCCCTCTTCTTCGGAGTTGGTTTAGGAATAGGCTCAGGAATTGGCTCCGGAGGTGTCCAATTATTTTCATTTGTCAACATATTATTCAATAGAATTTCAGCTTCATCCGGTGTTCTTTCCCTGAAAACAGAACCAACACAACTATCCAGGTAATCTCTGGAAGCATCGGTTAGTCCATTATAAAAGATATCAAGTATTTCATTTTTCTTAAGAGGATGATCAGGCAAAGCATTAAATAATTGGAGAGGCCTCCCTTAAGCTTGTGGGAGACTCTCTTCTTCAATTTGCACAAAATTATATATATCCCTTAAAGCAGCTTGTTTCTTATGAGCAGGGAAATATTTAGCAGAGAAGTAATAAATCATATCCTGGGGACTACGCACACAACCAGGATCAAGAGAATTAAACCATATCTTAGCATCACCCTTTAATGAGAACGGAAATATTATAAGGATATAAAAGTAATGAGTTCTCTCATCAGTAGTGAATAGGGTGGGTATATCATTTAATTTAGTGAGATGTGCCACAATAGTTTCAGATTCATAGCCATGAAAAGGATCAGATTCAACCAAAGTAATTATATCAGGATCAACATAGAATTCATAATCCTTATCGGTAACACAGATAGGTGAAGTAGCAAAAGCAGGGTCAGGTTTCATTCTAGCATTTAGAGATTGCTTGTTCCATTTAGCTAATAACATCTTGAGTTCGTATCTATCTTTGCAAGCTAACATAGCTAAAGAAGCTTCTTTATCGAAAACATAATCCTCAGGAATAACGGGCAAGTCTTCATCATCAATTTCATCAGTATTATCTGATTCAATATTTTCAATCTCTTAGCCCTAGCAAGTTGTTCATCAAGAAATTCACCAAGTAGCACAGTAGTATCAAGCATAGAAGTAGTTTCATCATAAGTATCATGTATAGCAGAAGTGGCATCATCAATAACATGCGACATATCAGAACGAATAGCAGAAGCAGGTTTAGGTGTCGCCAGCTTACTCAAAACAGATATAAATCCCAAGTAATCTTGGTTCCCCTCGTAGTTGAGGGATAAATCTTGGTTCTTGGATCTTTCAAGTTCTTCATAATGATAAGCAGATATAAATCCCAAGTAACTCAAAGAATAGAGCTATGCTCCCCAGCAACGGCGCCAGAAAATAGTCTTGATAACCCACAAGTATAGGGGATCGCAACAGTTTTCGAGGGTAAAGTATTCAACCCAAATTTATTGATTCGACACAAGGGGAGCCAAAGAATATTCTCAAGTATTAGCAGCTGAGTTTTCAATTCAACCACACCTGGAAACATAGTATTTGCAGCAAAGTATTTAGTAGCAAAGTAATATGATAGTAGTGGTAACGGTAGCAAAAGGTAACAGTAGTAAAAGTAATGTTTTTGGTATTTTGTAGTGATGATAGCAATAGCAACGGGAAAATAAATAAGCGAAGAACAATATATGGAAAGCTTGTAGGCAATGGATCGGTGATGGAGAATTATGCCGTATGCGGTTCATCATGTAACAGTCATAACATAGGGTGACACAGAACTAGCTCCAGTTCATCAATGTAATGTAGGCATGTATTCCGAATATAGTCATACGTGCTTATGGAAAAGAACTTGCATGACATCTTTTGTCCTACCCTCGCATGGCAGTGGGGTCCTAGCGGAAACTAAGGGATATTAAGGCCTCCTTTTAGTAGAGTACCGGACCAAAGCATTAACACATAGTGAATACATGAACTCCTCAAACTACGGTCATCACCGGTAAGTATCCCGATTGTTGTCACTTCGGGGTTAACGGATCATAACACATAATAGGTGACTATAGACTTGCAAGATAGGCTCAAGAACTCTCATATATTGATGAAAACATAATAGGTTCAGATCTGAAATCATGGCACTCGGGCCCTAGTGACAAGCATTAAGCATAGCAAAGTCATAGCAATATCAATCTCAGAACATAGTGGATACTAGGGATCAAACCCTAACAAAACTAACTCGATTACATGATAGATCTCATCCAACCCATCACTGTCCAGCAAGCCTACGATGGAATTACTCACGCACGGCGGTGAGCATCATGAAATTGGTGATGGAGGATGGTTGATGATGACGATGGCGACGGATTCCCCTCTCCGGAGCCCCGAATGGACTCCAGATCAGCCCTCCCGAGAGGTTTTAGGGCTTGGCGGCGGCTCCGTATCGTAAAACGCAATGAATTCTTTTCTCTGGTTTTTTTCTCCCCGAAACACAATATATAGAGTTGGAGTTGGAGTTGGAGGAGCTCTAGGGGGCCCATGAGGTAGGGGCGTGCCCTAGGGGGGCAGGCGCACCCCCACCCTCGTGGACATTTGGTGGGCCCTCTGGCCTTCATCTTTTGAAGGTATTTTTTATATTTTCCAAAAAGTTGCTCTGTGAAGTTTCAGGTCATTCCGAGAACGTTTGTTTCTGCACATAAATAACACCATGGTAATTCTGCTGAAAACAGCGTCAGTCCGGGTTAGTTCCATTCAAATCATGCAAGTTAGAGTCCAAAACAAGGGCAAAAGTGTTTGGAAAGTAGATACGACGAAGAGGTATCAAATAGCACTTTCCAAATAAAAATGGCAGCAGTTCTCGTGAGCGCTAAAGTTTCTGTTTTTTACAGCAGGATTAACAAGACTTCCCCAAGTCTTCCCAACGGTTCTACTTGGCACAAACACTAATTAAACACAAAAAACACAACCAAAACAGAGGCTAGATAAATTATTTATTACTAAATAGGAGCAAAAAGCAAGGAATAGAAATAAATTGGGTTGCCCCCCAACAAGCGCTATCGTTTAACGCCCCTAGCTAGGCATAAAAAGCAAGGATAAATCTAGGTATTGCCATCTTTGGTAGGTAATTCTTCAATGAGACATCTATCATCCTTAGGAGTTTCTTTATTTTTATTGATTATCAAACTTTTAGGCACAAGATCAAAAAATTCATTTGTAACAAATGGTTCCTTAATGATAGCAAAAAGATTGGGATGAATACTTATAGATTTAAGATCCGCAGTTTCCTTACTAGAGGATTCACCCTTATTTTTAGGAACATACATAAGCTTGGCAATTTTAGTAGGAGGACTTGGAGTATTCTTTACAGAAGAAAAAGTGGTTCCCAAGTTGGTAATAATACCCTCAAGTTTATCGATTCTAGTGGAATCCTGATTTATTTTCTCATTAACTATAGGTTCCTTTTCTTTAATATTTTTCAAAGTGACTCCTACTTTAGATCCATATTGAGTGATTCGGTTGTGGATCTTTTTATCCAAATTTTCAATTAACTCTATAGTAGAAACCTTATTTTCAATAATTTCAAGTCTTTGCATTACATGCTCCAAAGTTAACATAGTTCCATTAACAAAAAGAGGTGGTGAGCCAAACAAATCTATCATAGCGTTATAAGAATCAAAATTATGGCTACCCAATAAGTTCCCTCCGGTAATGGTATCAAGGATATATCTGTACCAAGGAGTAGCGCCTACATAAAAATTGCGAAGAAGAATGGAAGTGGATTGCTTCCTGGTAGATCTATTTTGAGCATTGCAAATTCTATACCAAGCGTCTTTTAGATTTTCTCCCTCCCTTTGCTTAAAATTTAGAACTTCATTCTCTGGAGACAACGGAGAAGATAGAGGACTTGCCATAACGACAAGCAAACGGAAAAGAGGCGAATGGAAGAGAGAGAGAGGATAGAGAGGGAGAGGGCGAATAAAACGGTAAGGGTGAAGTGGGGGAGAGGAAAATGAGAGGCAAATGGCAAATAATGTAATGCGGGAGATAAGGGTTTGTGATGGGTACTTGGTATGTTGACTTTTGTGTAGACCTCCCCAGCAACGGCGCCAGAAATCCTTCTTGCTACCTCTTGAGCACTGCGTTGGTTTTCCCTTGAAGAGGAAAGGGTGATGCAACAAAGTAGAGTAAGTATTTCCCTCGGTTTTTGAGAACCAAGGTATCAATCCAGTAGGAGGCTACGCGCGAGTCCCTCGCACCTACACAAAACAAATAAATCCTCGCAACCAACGCGATAAGGGGTTGTCAATCCCTACACGGTCACTTACGAGAGTGAGATCTGATAGATATGATAAGATAATATTTTCGGTATTTTTATGATAAAGATGCAAAGCAAAGTAAAAAGCAAAGGAAATAACTAAGTATTGGAAGATTAATATGATGAAGATAGACCCGGGGGCCATAGGTTTCACTAGTGGCTTCTCTCAAGAGCATAAGTATTTTACGGTGGGTGAACAAATTACTGTTGAGAAATTGACAGAATTGAGCATAGTTATGAGAATATCTAGGTATGATCATGTATATAGGCATCACGTCCGAGACAAGTAGACCGACTCCTGCCTGCATCTACTACTATTACTCCACACATCGACCACTATCCAGCATGCATCTAGAGTATTAAGTTCAAGAGAACAGAGTAAAGCTTTAAGCAAGATGACATGATGTAGAGGGATAAATTCATGCAATATGATAAAAAAAACCATCTTGTTATCATCGATGGCAACAATACAATACGTGCCTTGCTGCCCCTACTGTCTCTGGGAAAGGACACCGCAAGATTGAACCCAAAGCTAAGCACTTCTCCCATTGCAAGAAAGATCAATCTAGTAGGCCAAACCAAACTGACAATTCGAAGAGACTTGCAAAGATAACCAATCATACATAAAAGAATTCAGAGAAGATTCAAATATTGTTCATAGATAAACTTGATCATAAACCCATAATTCATCGGTCTCAACAAACACACCGCAAAAGAAGATTACATCGAATGGATCTCCACAAGAGAGGGGGGGAACTTTGTATTGAGATCCAAAAAGAGAGAAGAAGCCATCTAGCTAATAACTATGGACCTGAAGGTCTGAGGTAAACTACTCACACTTCATCGGAGAGGCTATGGTGTTGATGTAGAAGCCCTCCATGATCGATGCCCCCTCCGGTGGAGCTCCGGAATAGGCCCCAAGATGGGATCTCGTGGATACAGAAAGTTACGGCGGTGGAATTAGGGTTTTGGCTCCGTATTTGATTGTTTGGGGGTACGTAGGTATATATTGGAGGAAGGAGTACGTCGGTGGAGCAATAGGGGGGCCACAAGGGTGGAGGGCGCGCCTGGGGGGTAGGCGCGCCCCCCTACCTCGTGGCTTCCATGTTGGTTGCTTCACGTAGGGTCCAAGTCTCCTGGATCTTATTCGTTCCGAAAATCACGTTCCCGAAGGTTTCATTCCGTTTGGACTCTGTTTGATATTCCTTTTCTTCAAAACCCTAAAATAGGCAAAAAAACAGCAATTCTGGGTTGGGCCTCCGGTTAATAGGTTAGTCCCAAAAATGATATAAAAGTGAATAATAAAGCCCAATAATGTCCAAAACAGAAGATAATATAGCATGGAGGAATCAAAAATTATAGATACGTTGGAGACGTATCACTTCTCCATACCATTGTTGTGTTTGTTTAATTTAGTTGCTCATGTGCATTGCAACTTATTTTCTTCTCTTGATCCTTCCATCAACCCCATGCTCACTTCCAACTTGGTTTCACCCAAGTTTCAAATCCCTATGCCACTTCCTTCTTCCCCTCTTCTCTATTTATTTGAGTTGCAAATAGTTTTGCTCAAATAAATGTTCATCTTTTGCCCATAAATCATATTTATTATGTAGGGTCATCCTATAAAATTTAAGCCCATTTGGATTCAGTTTGGTTAGGTTATAAATTCATGCAAGTTTGAATTAAATTCGAACATGTTTAAATTTATAGTCTGTAAAAAAATCCCAAACTAATTATATTAAATCGGGCATATTTCATGTTTCCCAGAAATATGTCCCTCCATCCCTACTTCAACCCCAAACCCTCTATAATTTTCTCTCTATTTCTGTTTATGCAATAAATAGAAACGGAAGAGGTAAATCAGATAAGTGAGGGAAGCTCAGCTGGGCCTCCCAGCCTCCCGCGCCGGCCCACCTAGGCCACTTGGGCCTCCTGCAGCCGCACCCTGCTCAAACCCTAGTCCCCGTCATTGCATCTCCATCGATCCCTCTCCCTCGCATACTCCCACACCGCCACACGCACACACACATCGCGCCTCGCCCGATCCCCATCTCCCCCCGCTCCATCTCCTCACCGTCTCGTTCTCCCAGCGTCCCCGCGCGCGCCATGGCGTCCTCCAGCTACGTCGCGTCGGCCCGCCACCAGAGTTGTTGCCGGCTGCCGCCCCACAGCTCCCTGCCTCCCGCTCCCTCCTTGATTCAGTTCGAGAGGAGCTCGAACCCCAAGCCGACCCTGAGCGCTTCCTCAGCCTCGAGCACGCCCCTGCTCGTGGCCTCCCGAGCGCAAGACAAGTAGCGCCGCCGCCAGGAATGGACCCAGCAGCTCCGAATTCGTCTAGTTCCGTCCCTGCCGGAGCTGCGCCTGAGCTCCTCCTCCTCGCCTCGTCCGCGCTGGAAGCGGCCTCCCACTCCCCAGCATCGTCGCCGGCCACCACCATCATCTCCTGCACCGCCTCCTGCTGGTCACCTCCACCCCCTGGACCCGCTGGTCCTCCTCGTCACCGAGCCGTGCGCCTTCTCATCGCCCTGCCTCCATGTCCACTGTATGCGCCAGCGCCCATGTCCGAGCACCACGTTTTCTCCGCTGCCCTGTGCACCTTTGGCTGCTTCACGCCGCACCATCGCCTCCTTGCTGCTGCCCGCCTGAGGCCCTTTTGTCTCGCTAAGTTTTGGATTGGCAAGAACAACACACCAAGACCCGTATCTGGACCGTCAAGCATCTTCTCCGAGAATTTTGCCAAGTGCCACGACACGACGACCCTCAGACGCGTCAAGTAACACTACCGTCAAGTACCTCTTCGCAAGATCAAGTTCCTCTACGATATATGTACGACTACCGACGCGGAAGACCCATGAACCAATAACGTCAAGTTTGACTACCGTCGACGTGCGATTCGCCAAGTACCACGTCATTTCTAGAAGAACCGTGAACATCAAGTTCTCTGCCATGAACGGTTACAGTGTTGTGGATCCGGCAAGTACCCTCTCCTGATCGCCATGTTCGACTACCGATGACATATACCACTACCATCGCCGAGATCACAAGAACCTCTACTCCCCCTTCAAAACGTGTACCACTACCGTCGCTCGAACGTCTACAGAACATGTACCACGACCATCGCTGAAGACCCTGTGGACATCAAGTTCCATGTCATGACCCCAAACATCTATGGACATGAACCACTACTTCCCTCGACGACCCGTGAACAACTACTTCCTCTACGAACCGATCCGCTTCTAAACGCACGCTTCGAAGGTATAACCGCCGAGAACGACCACCCGTGGACGAATGCTTGTGTTGTATGACATGCATGGTTGGTTGTTGTATTCGCCCGTGAACGTTAGTTGTTCCTCCTCGTTGCCATGCCGTCCACCCGTGGGAACCCGGTAACTGGGATCACCCCACCATCTTTTGCACGCTCCCGTCACACTTCCTTTGCACCGGTATCTCCGTGAGCTACCGGAACCGATATGTTGTCGTGGCATCATTTTCGGATTCGTTGTCGTGGCACCCCTTTCGTTTCCGCCACGATGACAAATGCTTCATAACATGCTCTTATCAACATTTTCATAAAACTTGCATAAAACTTGCACATGTCATCCGCATCATGATAATAACATTTAAAACGTTTAAATTGTTGTTTGCTTCAATGGCTAAATGACATGTGGGGAGTTACCGGAATGGGTATTTGTTGTTTCCGGCCTCACTTAAAATTGCCTAAAATGTGTAGTTTACTTTTGCCTCACCCCTTTCCTTGTTAAGAACATTTAATATTGTTGAGTACCTAAACGGGAGAGAACTAAATAATTAAATGTGGAGTTTCTTCAATATGCAACTTGTTACATATTGAGCTCCACTTAATTTCTAGTATTGTTTGTGCATATTGCCATGCCATGCCTCTTTAAACTGGACATGCATCATATTTGATTGTTAATCATGCTATGTTTATGCTTGTTGGTTTACCATGTTGTTTGCTCCTTTCCAGTTGTGCTTCTTCGGGTTAGTTCCGATAACGTCGCGTTTGTGAGGATCCGTTCGACTACGTCCATTTGTCTTCTTCATGGACTCGTTCTTCTTCCTTGCGGGATCTCAGGCAAGATGACCATACCCTCGAAATCACTTCTATCTTTGCTTGCTAGTTGCTCGCTCTATTGCTATGTCGCGTTACCTACCACTTGCTATATCATGCCTCCCATGTTGCCATGTCAAGCCTCTAACCCTCCTTTCCTAGCAAACCGTTGTTTGGCTATGTTACCGCGTTGCTCAGCCCCTCTTATAGCGTTGCTAGTTGCAGGTGTAGATGAAGTTTATTCCATGTTGGAACATGGATTTGTTGGGATATCACAATATCTCTTATTTTAATTTAATGCATCTATATACTTGGTAAAGGGTGGAAGGCTCGGCCTTATGCATGGTGTTTTGTTGCACTCTTGTCGCCCTAATTTCCGTCATACTGGTGTTATGTTCCTTGATTTTGCGTTCCTTACGCGGGTGGGTGTTATGGGAACCCCTTGACAGTTTGCTTTGAAAAAAACTCCTCCAGCAAGGCCCAACCTTTGTTTTACATTTGCCTAACAACCTAAGCCTTTTACCCTTGGGTTTCCGAAGCCCGAGGGTCATCTTTATTTTAACCGACCCCCCCCCCCCCCGGGCCAGTGCTCCTCTGAGTGTTGGTCCAACCTGTCAGTCGCCGGTGGCCACCAGGGGCAACTCTGGGCTGGCCTACCGGAAGCTTGGACAATCCGGTGTGCCCTGAGAACGAGATATGTGCAGCTCCTATCGGGATTTGTTGGCACATTCAGGCGGCTTTGTTGGTCTTGTTTTACCATTGTCGAAATGTCTTGTAACCGGGATTCCGAGACTGATCGGGTCTTCCCGGGAGAAGGAATATCTTTCGTTGACCGTGAGAGCTTGTGATGGGCTAAGTTGGGACACCCCTGTAGGGTATAAACTTTCGAGAGCTGTGGCCGCGGTTATGTGGCAGATGGGAATTTGTTAATATCCGGTTGTAGAGAACTTGACACTTAACTTAATTAAAATGCATCAACCGCGTGTGTAGCAGTGATGGTCTCTTTCCGGCGGAGTCCGGGAAGTGAACACGGTTCATGTGTTATGTTCGACGTAAGTAGTTTCAGGATCACTTCTTGATCACTTCTAGCTTCTCGACCATTGTGTTGCTTCTCTTCTCGCTCTTATTTGCATATGTTAGCCACCATATATGCTTAGTGCTTGCTGCAGCTCCACCTCATTACCGTACCCTACCTGTTGGGGATATTACTACTGGGCGTAAACCGGCCTATCTGGGCCGGGTTAACTTCATCAGTAGTTAAGTATGTTAAAGCCCATGAAGGTAGATGAGGGCTTAAAGCCCATGATCGGTTTAAGGCCTATAGCCGTAAACCGGCGTCGGTATGTAAACTTGTATTGTAAGTTAGGAATAAGTAGAGACCAAACCGAACACGTATATGAGCCAGTGTTGGGACTCTGTAAACCGACAGGCGTCACCCATGTATATAAGGGGACGACCCGGCGGCAGTTCAGGAAGAACAGACAACAATTCGAGACTTAGGCGAAGCTTGTTTGCTCCCTAGTCATCGAAACCCCATCAATTCCATCACAACTAGACGTAGGTTTTTACCTTCATCGAAGGGGCCGAACTAGTATAAACTCTCTTGCGTCCCTGTGTCTGCTTTAACCCCTTCAAGCTAACCCGTTGCGATGGCTCCACGACTAAGTCCTTTCACGAGGACATCTGCCGTGACAAAACCACGATAGTTGGCGCCCACCGTGGGGCTATCGTACGATGGTTTCAAGTTCTTGGAGGGCCGCTTTGAAGGACTCGAGGGCTACGTTGTGGGCCGGATGACTAAGAGTCGTCGCGGCAAGCTCTACATCGATGATGCAGGCTGGGGCCCCGAGGCCGGCTCAGTTGAGTACGGGTACCGGGTCCCCTTTGGTGGCATACATGTTTTCATCGGCAAGATCGGTGAACCGGGCCCTGAGCCGGACATCTGCACGGACCTCGTCGAAACGGCTCAGCATGCGCGATCCGCCCGGGTTAAACCGGCCGTGAAGCGTGCCTTCGTGGGAGTCATCCATGGAGGAAGTTATGGGGATGGATCGGAATCTCGCGGCGAGACCGTCGTTTATTCCGGCGACGAGTCATCAACCGGAGAAACCGAATCTCTATATGAGCTACAAGATGGCCGGATTGGGGGCTGTTCCGATGGCGACAATATTCCTGACCCCTCTGATCTACCCAACCGAGTTGGAATATTCATGGCCGGCACACAAGCAGCGCTTCATTCTTCAACCGCTGCGCCAATAACCTCCGGTTTAGTAGCGGCGACAGCTGCCGGGGCAGGAAGCTCTGCACGCCCGCCGGCTCAAGTTCTATCAGATCTATTTGATGCATTGGTTGTGCTTATGGCAGAAGCTAATCCGGCAGATCAGGAAGTCCACAACGCGGAGATTGCAAAGGTGAAGGAACAGATCACCCAGGCCAAGGCGGACCTGGCAGCTGAGAATGCCAGGATGACCACAGAGCAGGCCGCTTCAGACGCACAAGCCTACAGGCTCATGTTGGACCAGAACACGTCGCATGAAGTCATGAAGAGGAAGTACCGATCCCGTTTGCCTCCGGTTTTCGAGGCCAGAGACCTTTTCAACACCCCAGGAGCAGGAACCAGTAATCCGCTGGAGGGAAACCGGGCGGAAGCTCCTGGGGCCGGCGCGCCGGTTCAGCCCCGTCTGATGAATCTGCCTCGTCAAAACACTGTTATACCTCAGGCTATTTCAACACCTCCGGGTCACTACTCCAACCAAATGGACAATCTCGTTGCCGCTGCTGCACGGCTGGAGGCCATTCCAATTGAAGGTGACTCGCCGCAGGCGGTAGAGACGCGACGGGTCAAGGAGCTTCTTAGGACAGCTTTGGTCCAACAGGAAGCATACTCGTACAGCCGCGACCAGATCCACTCGACCCCTCGTCCAAGCTGGAGCTATAGCAGGCATATGGATGAACCGGTAGTGTCAAGTAATGAACGACGTGGAGCACCCCGCGGCAACAACCCGGCGGGTGGTGCTGATAACGCTCAGGAATTGGTGGACCGGGCCCGAGCGCGCAGGGAGGCCGAGTTAGCCGCACAGTATCAGGCTCGGCAGCTTACGCCGGTTCGTCCAACTATCTCGGTTGAACCTGGTGTTACTTCTAGTTCTTTGGGGGTGCCTTGCCTTGTCCCCGCTTTACGCAATGTGCGCCTGCCCAAGGATTTCAAGGGCCCGCGCAAGGTACCAAATTACACGGCGGATCAACCCCCAGAGACATGGGTGGAGAGCTATGAGATGGCCATGGAGATGCTTGATGTGGATGATGCGGCATGTGCGAAGTACTTCACCATGATGCTTGAAGGAACGGCCCGCACTTGGTTAAAAAGCTTACCGGCCAATTCTATCAGTTCATGGGCCCAATTACGAGCCCGGTTTATCAGTAACTTCAAGGATACATGTAAGCAGCCTATGTCGATAGTGGACTTAGCTGCCTGTGTCCAGGAGGAAGGAGAATCGACGACTCATTGGGTGCGCCGGGTCTCGCAGGTTCTGCATTCATCAGACCACATCAACCCTGACACCACGGTTATAACCCTAGAAGGCAATTGCCGGTTTGGGCCCCTAAAGCTGAAGTTAGGACAGATGAAGCGCCATTGCACTGACATGGGGACCCTCATGGCTGCTTTGGTAAAATATGCTGATTCTGATAGTACCAAGGATCCCGAGTCTGATGATGACAAGACAGGGAAGGGAAAGAAGAACAGAAACTCCAAAGGTCAGCAGCATCACTCGGCAGGTAACGGTAGCGGAGGCAAGCGTAAAGCGGATGGCAACATGGGCTTCGTGGCTAATACCAACGCGCAGGACAAGGGCCAGCGACGCAAGGGTAAACCGCCG
This sequence comes from Triticum urartu, assembly GCF_003073215.2. Taxonomy (NCBI): domain Eukaryota; kingdom Viridiplantae; phylum Streptophyta; class Magnoliopsida; order Poales; family Poaceae; genus Triticum; species Triticum urartu. The sequence goes on from NC_053027.1 coordinate 82,157,751, forward strand.
AATCGCGGTGGAGCGCCTAACCCTAACCCAGACCGCTTAAATTATCTATTGAACCAGCCCTGTCCAAAGCATGGGACGAAGGAGGTGCTAGCAAACCACCTTTGGAAGGATTGCTTCATTATGTAGGAGTTCAAGAATTCTAATGCTTTCCGGTATGATCACGGCTCCGGCGGTGGCTCAAGGTCCGGGCCGTGTTACGGTGGAGGAAATTCCGGTTCAGGATTTAATGATAATTCGGGCGGACATAACAATCAAAATAATCAGAACAACCAGGGTGGTTACAACCAGCAGCAGCAACAGTCAGGTTACCAGAGCAACCCAAAGCAGTTGAATAGTGGGCAGTACCATGTTTTCACCACTAGCTTGGACAAGCGACACCGGAAGGTTCAGAGGCGGGCAGTCAACTCTGTTGAACCGGCCGTGCCCCGTTATCTACGCTAGTCTGAACAGCCGATCATATGGAGCAGAGATGATCACCCTCCCCAGTTTGATAATCCGGGTCAGTTGGCTCTGGTGGTGGCGCCTCAGGTGGAAGGTTACAAGTTCACCAAGGTGCTCATGGATGGAGGGAGCAGCATTAGTATCTTGTACTATGAGATCTTCCGTCGTATGGGACTAACAGATAAAAATCTCAAACCGTCCAATACGGTGTTCCACGGTGTGGTACCTGGCAAGTCAGCATATCCTGTTGGTAAGATAGCTCTGGAAGTGGCCTTTGGAGATGATCATGATTCCAGGTCGGAAACATTGACGTTTGAAGTGGTGAAAATCCAAAGTCCATATCACGCCCTGTTTGGGCGACCGGCCTACGCCAAGTTTATGGCATGACCCTGTTATGTGTATTTGCAGCTCAAGATGCCGGGTCACAAGGGGACAATAACGGTTCACGGAAGCCGTAAAATCGCTTTGGAGTGCGAGGAAGGAGATGCGGCCTACGCAGAGTCGGTTTGTGCCACCGAGGAGCTGAAGTATTATAAGGACAATGTTGATCCGGCAGACATGACTCCATTAAAGAAGCCAACTACGGAGCATGATCCAGCCCTGAAGTTCAAATCGGCAGCAGAAACTAAGCTTGTTGACTTCGTACCTGGCGATTCGTCCAAGCAGTTCAGCATCAGTGCCAACTTGGATCCGAAATAGGAAAGCGCGCTCATCGAGTTCATCCATGAGAATCGGGACATTTTTGCATGGAAGCCCTCTGACATGCCAGGTGTACCGAGGCAACTCGCTAAGCACACCCTTAATTTGGATCCTAAATACAAACCGGTGAAACAGTTCCTCCGCCGGTTTAACGAAGAAAGATGCAAGGCGATTGGGGAAGAGGTAGCCAGGCTCTTAGCAGCTGGCTTTATTGTTGAAGTTTTTCACCCTGAGTGGCTTGCCAATCCGATGCTGGTCCTTAAGAAAAACGGCACCTAGTGCATGTGTGTGGATTACACAAATCTTAATAAGGCTTGTCCAGCAGATCCTTTTGCCCTCCCCCCTATTGATCAAATTATTGATGCTACGGCGGGTTGTGAGAATTTAAGTTTTTTGGATGCATATTCTAGCTATCATCAGATCAAAATGGCAGTTAAGGACTAGGAGAAGACGGCATTCATAACTCCCTTTGGAGCCTTCTGCTATGTGTCTATGCCCTTTGGGCTCAAGAGTGCCCAGGCAACTTATCAACGGTGTGTACAAAATTGTCTTCACAAGCAGATTGGTCGTAATATACATGCCTACGTGGATGATATCGTGGTTAAGTCCAGGGAGAAGGAGACTCTGGTTGATGACTTGAAGGAAACCTTTGATAACCTGAGTACGTACAAGATGATGCTTAATCCGGCCAAGTGTGTCTTTGGTGTACCGGCAGGCAAGTTATTGGGTTTTCTGGTGTCCAACAGGGGAATTGAGGCTAATCCGGAGAAGATCACATCCATCACCTCCCTGGCTAAACCGAAGTGTATCAATGATGTTCAATGCCTGGCAGGCCGGATTGCCGCGTTAAGCCGGTTTATCAGCAGCCTTGGTGAGAAGGCAATCCCTTTGTATCAAATGTTGAAGAAGACGGATCAATTCATCTGGAGTTCTGCTGCTGATAAAGCATTTGAGGACTTAAAGCGGCAATTGGCCAATCCGCCTGTGCTCGCTGCTCCCATTGACAAAGAGCCGTTGCTGCTATATGTGGCTGCTAATGCTCGTGCGGTCAGTGTGGCTATTGTGGTGGAGCGAAAAGAGGCAGGTAAGGAGCATCCGGTTCAACGTCCGGTCTATTATATCAGCGAGGTACTCATTGAGTCCAAGCAAAGGTATCCGCATTGGCAGAAGCTGGTATACGGAGTTTTTATGGCAAGCCGAAAGCTTAAGCAATACTTCCAAGGGCACCCCATTATGGTGGTCAGTTCTGCTCCCTTGGGGGATATCATCCAGAACCAGGAAGCGACTGGCCGGATTGCCAAGTGGGCTATAGAGCTTGGGCCGCACGAATTGAAGTATGTGCCTCGGACGGCGGTTAAGTCTCAAGCACTTGTTGATTTCATTAATGATTGAACGGAACTGCAAGCACCTGAAGAAAAGCCGGATCACACATATTGGACAATCCATTTTGACGGATCCAGGCAGTTGGAAGGCTCGGGGGCTGGAGTCGTATTAACTTCCCCACGAGGTGATAAGTTTTGTTACGTTCTCCGCTTAATGTTCCCTTGTACTAACAATGCAGCTGAGTATGAAGCCTTGCTCCATGGTCTCCGGATGGCTAAGGAGATGAATCTAAGTCGAGTTAAGTGCTTCGGTGACTCGGACCTCGTGGCTCAATAAGTATCTGGCACTTGGGATTCCAAGGACCCACTCATGGCAGCATATCGTCGTGAGGTGGATATTGTTGCAGGTCACTTTAAAGGCTATCAGGTGGACCACGTGGACCGACGGAAGAATGAAGCGGTGGACGCTTTAAGCCGGCTGGGCTCTCAGCGCAAATCGGTCCCGCCCAATGTTTTTCTGGATGTGCTGCACAACCCGTCGGTCAAGCTCCCTGGTGAAGCGGATTTGGCTATTCCTGATCCGGAGGCTCAATTGGTGGCAGCTCTTTATGTCATTCCGGATTGGACGCTTCCTTACCTGGCGTACATGAACCGGGGCGAGCTACCAGAGGATGAGACTCTGGCCCGATAGATAATCTGGCGGTCCAAGTCCATGACTATTGTTAATGGCGAGTTGCATCATTGCAGTGTATCAGGGGCGTTTCAACGCTGTGTGTCTCCTGAAGAAGGCTGTGAAATTTTGCGTGAGATCCACGAAGGAGATTGTGGTCACCACGCCGGTTCAAAATCTTTGGTGGCTAAAGCGTTTCGCCATGGCTTCTATTGGTTAACTGCTCATGCTGATGCGGAGGATCTGGTCAGACGATGTGACGGTTGCCAAAAGTTTTCAAGACGTGCTCATGTGCCGGCTCAAGAATTGAGAATGATTCCAATTACTTGGCCGTTTGCGACTTGGGGGCTGGATATGGTTGGGCCTTTCAAAAGGTCCAAAGATAAGAAGACCCACCTCCTGGCGGCGGTTGACAAGTTTACAAAGTGGGTGGAGGCAGAACCTGTTAGCAAGTGTGATGCGGCCACGGCGGTTCAGTTCATCAAAAAAGTGATTTTCCGGTTTGGCTTTCCACACGGTATCATCACAGATAATGGTACCAATTTGTCCAAAGGGTGCCATGAAGGTGTTCTGCGAACGGGAGCACATCCGGCTTGACGTTTCATCAGTGGCACACCCACAGTCCAATGGTCAAGCAGAAAGGGCTAATCAAGAGATCTTGAGAGGCATCAAGCCCCGGCTTATGGTTCCTTTGCAGAGAACACCGGGTTGTTGGGTAGAAGAGTTACCATCTGTGTTATGGAGCATCAATACTACACCCAACAGATCAACAGGATACACGCCGTTCTTCATGGTCTATGGAGCGGAGGCGGTTCTCCCAAGTGATATCCGTCATGACTCACCTCGTGTGGCGGCTTATGTTGAAGCGGACAACGAGACAGCATGGCAAGACGCTTTGGACCTGTTGGATGAAGAACGTGACATAGCAGCCGCCCGCTCGGCGATTTACCAACATGATCTTCATCGTTATCACAGTCGCCGAGTCAGAACCAGAACCTTTCAGGAAGGAGATTTGGTGCTTCGGCTCATCCAAGATCAGACTGATATGCATAAGCTATCCCCACCTTGGGAGGGACCTTTCGTGGTCAGCAAGAATCTGCACAACGGGTCATACTATCTGATCGATATTCGAGAGCATAAAGACTCACGTACATCAGAGGAGGAGACCAACAGGCCGTGGAACATAGCTCATCTTCGGCCTTACTATACCTAAGCCATTGGCTCTACTTATGTACATATTACGATGATGTATATATTATGGTTAAATATAATAAACCAGAACCTCAGCTAAAGCGGGGTATCTGTTCTTTTACATCATGTGTGGTTACACAGAGTTGTTCTAAAGAGGCCTCCGGTTTACCCCTTGAGTTAGCTTTTCAAAGCATCATGTTATATCACTTGGGGGCTTGGTCGTGTCCGAACCAATGCAACACCTCTTGATAGGCGAGAGCCACCAGATCACTTGGGGACTTGGTCACGTCTGAACCGGTCACGCCTCTTGATCGGCCTAAGGCCACAGAATCACTTGGGGGCTTGGTCGAACCCGAACCATTGCCACGCCTCTTGATCGGCATAAATGCCACGGTTTCATTTGGGGACCTGGCTGACTTGAACCATAGCTACACCTATCGGGAGCTTGGTCGTGTCCGACCATGGTAACGCCATCTGATCGGCTCAAATAAAGCCTCTTTTTGCAAATGGTTTTATCATTGCCTTTGCTTCACATTTTTCTTTGATAGATATTTCTTTCTTTTTGTTGCGTTTTTTAAACCGACAAAGTTTTAAGCCGGTTCAAACTGTCAATTGATGGAACACGGTCCATTTTTAATCCGGAGACTATTTGCCCGGTTTGATTTTTTATAAACATCCTATTACGGAGTAACACGGTGTTTTATTATAACCTGGCACGGTTTACATGGTAAACCGGCATTATATATATACAGGAGCTGCTATCTCCTCCAACAGTGTGGGTTTATAAACCTCCGCTTCAAGATTGGCCAAGCCAACTTCATGCCCAACGATGGCAGGTATTATGTATCCCAAAGATTTGATCATATGCTTAAATTTCAGATATTTTGATTTCATATATGCAGACATCATACTCCGCCTGACGGTACAACCGTGGTGGCACTTTAAGATTTTTTGTATTGTAGAAAATACTTTGGAAAGTGCATCACCCAAAGGAAGAACAAGTTGCAGTAATTATGCACGAAGGCATATCAAAGTCAAGAGTATCGGCTAGCCTATTACAAGGCAACACGGTGCCCAAAAAAGATCATTGTTTTTTCGCAAAGGAGAAGCAGTTTAAACCGGCTTCCGGTTCAAGCTTGGTCACCAGCCTGGCCTGATGGTTGTGGGTCATCCCGCGCCGCTTCAACTTCAGCTTCTCTACCCAGCGGTTGGAAATCAACAGTTGTCCAGTCGATTCCCATTAATGCTTGAAAGACAGCTTCATCATGGATCAGCAACGACGGTTCAATATCGGGAGCGTAAGTATGCTTACGGATGGGAGGGATAAGATTTTCCACTTCAGGAATTGGTGCAGCTACTCGCTTATTTTGGTTGTCATATTGGGCTTGATAATGAGACAAGTCTGCTTCTTCAACCAATTGACAAGCTAGCGGACGCACCTCCCGGTTTATTGCTCGCAGATCCGCTTCACCAAATTCTGACCCGTCTTCCTTCAAGCTAGGATAGCCCTGAGACACTTCAACAGGATCAAAATCTGGCACCCAAGCTTTTGCCCGGATTAAGGCATTGATCGCACCAGTTCGAGCAGCAGATTTCTTTAGCTCTTCAACCCGGGCAGGAAGCATCGACAGTCTCTTCAGAGTGTCCTGAATCAAAGTGGGCGCCGGATTGTTGTGGGATGCAGTACAGATGATCCGCTGTGCACCAGTGTACAGTTGTTCGATCAATGTGTAGGCGGCTTTCAATTTCTTCCGCACGTCTGACCCCAAGTGACCAATGCGTGTCCCTGAAATATTACAAAGGGTTAACAAACCGGCAGCTCTATAAGAAGGCCGAATCAATCCAGAAATCAAGCCAGCTTACCAAAGATAGCAGCGGTCATGGCATGCACATGCCGCTTTATGCTGGTCAGTTCGTCCACCACCGTTTTCAGTGCAGCCTCGGCATCTTCTGCTCGTTTGATTAAAGCGGATTTTTCAGTGGCCCAATCCGCCCGCTCTTTCTTGAAGCCCTTCTTAAGCTGTTCCATGGCGCTTAAAGCGCTGGTTAATTCCTCTTTTGCTTTGGAGGTTTCAGCTTGTTGGGATTTCAGATTTTCTTGGAGATCGGCGACTTGGTTTTCTTTTGTCTTCAGCTCAGCCTGCATACAGACAGATATATGATTCCGCAAGCAGTACAACAATTGAAGTACCAACCACATAACAAGTTATGCACTTGGCCCTTGGGGGCTAATGTATATTTGATCTTAATCTTTCAATAGATTCTAAAGTCCCAAGATCAATACAAGTATTCAACTTGGCACTTGGGGGCTAATGGCTATTTGCTCAAATAAAGATGACAATTACTTAAAGTCCCGGTTTAACTACGCTAAGTTGAACCGGCCCTTGGGGGGCTACATCAGCGAATTCCGAAGTATGGAGATTTATATTAGCAAGTCCTGGTTTGAATGAAGATTCTAAACCGGTCCTTGGGGGCTAGGAGAATTAACAAGATTGAAATGTCCAAACAGGGAAAAGCACATGGAAATTACCTCAAATTTCTCTTTCATCATATTCACCAGACCAGCTTCATAATCATGGCTGGTATACAGCCGGTTCAGATAGCCAGAATGAAGATCTTGGGCATTCAGAGCAGCATAGGTCGCCAAGTCAACATTCCACTTGCCTTTGCCCATGGCAGAAAATTCTTCTTTGGTGGTATGCTTAGATAAAGCAACAGGATTGCTGGGCTCTGTACGGCCAATACCAGTAATTACAACTTCATCATCCTTAGCATCACCGGTTTGCACTGGCGCAGTCGGTTTGTCAGCAGGCTGGGATGGACTGGTGGATCTCCCAAACCGGATGGGGCTTGTGGGCTGGTTGACAGGTCCTGAGGCATCAATAGGCCTTTCTTCAGCAATAAAATCGTCATCCTGCTGTGGTGGATCATTGGGTATATCTTCATGAATAGCTGCTTCAAGATCTGGTGTTTTACCCGGTTCAGGGACGGTGTCCTCCTCGGCCGCTTTATCCAGGCGAGCCTTCTTGCTCGGCCTAGGCTTGGCCCTGAAAGGAATAACAAAGTCAAATACAGCATATGTTACAAGGTGATGTACCAGAATATTATGATAAGTATAGCTTACCCAAGCACCGTTTTGAGCGGTGGCAGCTGAGTAGCCGATGACTCGCCAGAGGATGAGTGGGAAGTAACCTGATAATCGGAGTCAGATGGATTAAGAGTTTGACTAAAACAGCCCGCTTTAGGACAAGCACTGACAAGCAAATTAGATACCTCTGAACGGCGTTTCCGAACCGGACTGTTCGGTAAACCGGTGGAGGTAACTACCTGGCCGATGTGCCGGGTTGTGCGGCGAGCTTCGTGATGTTGGGTCTTCATAAGAAATTTGGGATCCAAGTAAGCAAGAGGATGAGAAAATTTAACCTTCTGGTTTTCCTGACGGATTTTTAGTGAAGGCAAAGGGTCTGAATCGGAAGAGAGAGTAATTACCTCTGCAGCATCAGCATGGCTGGCTTCGGCATCATCCTGACAAATATCATCATCAATAAGGCGCATGAAAAATAAGCCAAGTGAGTCAAGCTCTACCTCAAGGTCCAGATTACCCACATCATCATCAGGGGCCGGATCAGAAGATGCAGTGGTTTTCTTCTTATGAGCAGGCCGTTTCATGACTTTAGTCTTTGGCCGGGTTGGTCGTTTCGGTTTGTCTGTTTTTTCTGGCTTCTCCTGTGGAAGTTTCTTGCTCCAAAACGGATCATTACCCTGTTTAAACATACATTGATATTAAACAATGACCAGATACATCAATAACAGGTTCAGTAAAAAGAAAAATCAAACTCTTACAGCTGGCGGTTTGTTGGTGGCACAGAAGGGAAGCAGGCCGGTTCGAGCACAGACGTGTTCTGGTTCATTCTGCATTTTATTCACAGCCTCTATGATTTCTTCGTCGGTGAGTTGGATGTTAGCATGTCGCAGTGGGTCATCAACACTGCCAGTATACTCGCACATCAAACCGGAGCGCTGACTAAGGGGCAGTATGCTCCACGATATCCAACAGCGAGCGAGATCAACCCCTGTTAAACCGTTGGCCATGAAGGCTCTGAGCTTGGGTAGTTGAGGAGCGTATTTGCTTCTCTCCTTGGCAGTCAACCTTTGCGGAAAGGGGTGTGTATTGCTAAGCCGCTCCGGACGAAAGCCAGGCAAAGGATTTTCACCAGCAGGGGAGGTGTCTTTGCAATAGAACCATGTTTGATTCCACTCTTTGGGATGGCCGTGCAGTTTGGCGTGAGGGTATGTGACCTCTTTCCTTTTCTGAATCGCCACACCACCCAATTCCGTATTGGAACCGTCAGTAAACTCAGTGCGGCGGTTTAGATGGAAGCAGTCTCTGAACAAATCAACTGTGGGCTCCTCTTGAAAGAACACCTCACAAAGCACTTGGAAGTGACACGTGTTTGTAACAGAGTTGGGGCCAGTGTCTTGTGGGCGGAGTTGAAAATCGGCCAAAACATCCCGGTAAAATTTAGAACCGGGCGGCTTAAAGCCCCGGGCTAAGTGATCTACGAAAATGACAACCTCTCCTTCTTGAGGTGTTGGAGGGCATTCTTTGCCAGGGACCCTCCAATGGATGGTGTTTTTGCTGCCTAAAGCGCCGATCAGGACTAAATTGTTCAGTTGAGTCTCTGTGACGCGAGAAGGAACCCAGTTGCACTCATATACTTGCTTGGCCATGATGAAATCTACAAGATAGGTGATTCCAGTTCAAGAATGCATTGATTAAAGTACACTGGTATGTACAATGTTAAACCGGAGACAGCTCTATCTAAACCGGAGTTTTATGAAGCAACAGCATCTGGCGGTTCAACAAGGGGACTAATGGTATATACCGGTTTGTTAATTTTTTTCTACACCAAGTTAAACCGCCGGATCTAAGCATTGAAACAGTTGAGATTGCGGATGGGTAAGTGTATAGAAACAGATTTCACAAGATTTCTCTACAGCGACGGATCTGAAGCAAGTTTAGAAAAGAAGGAAAATATTCAAGGTTCAAAAAAGAACAGTACCGAATCAATGGGCAGAGATACAGGTAGATCTATGGTCTTGAGGCATGTAAGTGAAGGCGGATGCTAAAAACTACCGCTACACAGAGCAAAGGTTCACAGGTTCATCTAAGATCTATCATATGAGTACGAAGCAGACGATGAACATTGAAGAACTTGGAAACCCTAGAACGGATCTACGGAGGAAAAGGTGAAGAACTCACCGGAGCCGAGGAAGAGACAGAAGGTCGCCGCGATGTTCTGGTACAAACAGGGTGATGCAGCGGCCAAGGTTGGAGCAGAGGTCGTTGACGGTGGCGGAGCTCCGAAGCTGGACGACGCGGGGAAGACGAAGCAGAAGGGCACGAAGGGGAAAAAGAAATGACCCTTCGGTCCTATTTATAAGGCAAGGGACATGTGTCAGGCGCGAAAATCAAGGGACCGTGGGCTTGGAAACGAAGCTGTCGCCTCAATTGTCGCAGACCTATTAAACAAAAAAGGTATCATGGATAAGTTTCTTTATAACAGGTGACGTCACGCCGGTTTACAACGACCCGAGAAGATGACATCACGGCGGTTCAACAAACTACAAGAAGATGTTGAAGATGAAGTTTTTTGCTAAAGGATTGACATGAACCTGTTCAAATCAATCTGGGGCCTAATGTTGGGGATATTACTACTGGGCGTAAACCAGCCTATCTGGGCCGGGTTAACTTCATCAGTAGTTAAGTATGTTAAAGCCCATGAAGGTAGATGAGGGCTTAAAGCCCATGATCGGTTTAAGGCCTGTAGCCGTAAACCGGCGTCGGTATGTAAACATGTATTGTAAGTTAGGAATAAGTAGAGACCAAACCGAACACGTATATGAGCCGGCGTTGGGACTCTATAAACCGACGGGCGTCACCCATGTATATAAGGGGACGACCCGGCGGCGGTTCAGGAAGAACAGACAACAATTCGAGACTTAGGCGAAGCTTGTTTGCTCCCTAGTCATCGAAACCCCATCAATTCCATCACAACTAGACGTAGGCTTTTACCTTCATCGAAGGGGCCGAACTAGTATAAACTCTCTTGCGTCCCTGTGTCCTCTTTAACCCCTTCAAGCTAACCCGTTGCGATGGCTCCACGACTAAGTCCTTTCATGAGGACATCTGCCGTGACAAAACCACGACACTACCCATAAGTTTAAATAGTCTTGATCTCACAGGTGTGAGATTGCTGAGTCCTCGTGACTCACAGATACTTCCAAACAATTGCAGGTGCCGACGATACCAGTGCATGTGACACAACCGAGCTCAAGTGGGAGCTCAATGAAGATCTTGTTCGTTGTTATGTGTCTTTTCCTGTTGATCAGTAAAGGAGCCTGATACGTCTCCAATGTATCTATAATTTTTGATTGCTCCATGCTATATTATCTACTGTTTTGGACTATATTGGGCTTTATTTTCCACTTTTATATTATTTTTGGGACTAACCTATTAACCGGAGGCCCAGCCTAGAATTGCTGTTTTTTTCCTATTTTGGTGTTTCGAAGAAACGGAATATCAAACGGAGTCCAAACGGAATAAAATCTTCGGGAACGTGATTTTCTCACCGAACGTGATCCAGCAGACTTGGACCCTGCTCCAAGGAACAAAAGAGGCGGTCACGAGGGTGGGGGCGCCCCCCCTAGGGCGCGCCCCCTGCCTTGTGGGCCCCTCGTTGCTCCTCCGGCGTACTTCTTCCTCCTATATATACACACGTACCCCCAAACAATCAGGAGAGGAGCCAAAAACCTAATTCCACCGCCGCAACTTTCTGTATCCACGAGATCCCATCTTGGGGCCTATTTCGGAGCTCCGCCGAAAGAGGGTCGTCATCACGGAGGGCTTCTACATCATCCTAGCCCCTCCGATGAAGTGTGAGTAGTTTACCTCAGACCTTTGGGTCCATAGTGAAGGAAATATGCCCTAGAGGCAATAATAAAGTTATTATTTATTTCCTTATATCATGATAAATGTTTATTATTCATGCTAGAATTGTATTAACCGGAAACATAATACATGTGTGAATACATAGACAAACAGAGTGTCACTAGTATGCCTCTACTTGACTAGCTCGTGAATCAAAGATGGTTATGTTTCCTAACCATGGACAAAGAGTTGTTATTTGATTAACGGGATCACATCATTAGTTGAATGATCTGATTGACATGACCCATTCCATTAGCTTAGCACCCGATCGTTTAGTATGTTGCTATTGCTTTCTTCATGACTTATACATGTTCCTATGACTATGAGATTATGCAACTCCCGTTTGCCGGAGGAACACTTTGGGTGCTACCAAACGTCACAACGTAATTGGGTGATTATAAAGGAGCATTAAGGTGTCTCCAAAGGTAGATGTTGGGTTGGCGTATTTCGAGATTAGGATTTGTCACTCCGATTGTCGGAGAGGTATCTCTGGGCCCTCTCGGTAATACACATCACATAAGCCTTGCAAGCATTACAACTAATATGTTAGTTGTGAGATGATGTATTACGGAACGAGTAAAGAGACTTGCCGGTAATGAGATTGAACTAGGTATTGGATACCGACGATCGAATCTCGGGCAAGTAACATACCGATGACAAAGGGAACAACGTATGTTGTTATGCGGTCTGACCGATAAAGATCTTCGTAGAATATGTAGGAGCCAATATGGGCATCCAGGTCCCGCTATTGGTTATTGACCGGAGACATGTCTCGGTCATGTCTACATTGTTCTCGAACCCGTAGGGTCCGCGCGCTTAAGGTTTCGATGACAGTTATATTATGAGTTTATGAGTTTTGATGTACCGAAGGAGTTCGGAGTCCCGGATGAGATCGGGGACATGACGAGGAGTCTCGAAATGGTCGAGACGTAAAGATCGATATATTGGACGACTATATTCGGACATCGGAAAGGTTCCGAGTGATTCGGGTATTTTTAGGAGTACCGGGTAGTTACGGGAGAAGTAATGGGCCTTGATGGGCTTTAGTGGAAAGAGGAAAAAGGCTGCTGCGCCCCCCCTCCCCTCTAGTCCGAATTGGACTAGGGAAAAGGGGGCCGGCCACCTTTCCTACTCCTCCACTTCCTTCTCCCTTCCTCTCCTCTTGATGGACTCCTACTAGGACTTGGAGTCCTAGTAGGACTCCCATCCTGGCCGCACCAATGGCCTTGGCCGGCCTCCTCCTCCTCCATCCTTTATATACTGAGGCAAGGGGCACCCCATAGACACAAGTTGATCCACGTGATCTATTCCTTAGCCTTGTGCGGTGCCCCCTGCCACCATATACCTCAATAATACTGTAGCAGAGTTTAGGCGAAGCCTTGCTGCAGTAGTACATCAAGATCGTCACCACGCCGTCGTGCTGACGGAACTCTTCCCCGACACTTTGCTGGATCTGAGTCCGGGGATCGTCATCGAGCTGAATGTGTGCTCGAACTCGGAGGTGCCGTAGTTTCGGTGCTTGATCGGTTGGATCGTGAAGACGTACGACTACTTCCTCTACGTCGTGTCAGCGCTTCCGCAGTCGGTCTGCGATGGGTACGTAGACAACACTCTCCCCTCTCGTTGCTATGCATCACATGATCTTGCGTGTGCGTAGGAAATTTTTTGAAATTACTACGTTCCCCAACAGTGGCATCCGAGCCTAGGTTATTTATGTTGATGTTATATGCACGAGTAGAACACAAGTGAGTTGTGGACGATACAAGTCATACTGCCTACCAGCATGTCATACTTTGGTTCGGCGGTATTCTTGGACGAGACGACCCGGACCAACCTTATGCGTACGCTTACGCGAGACCGGTTCCCTCGACGTGCTTTGCACATAGATGGCTTGCGGGCGACTGTCTCTCCAACTTTAGTTGAACCAAGTATGGCTACGCCCGGTCCTTGCGAAGGTTAAAACGGAGTCTATTTGACAAACTATCGTTGTGGTTTTGATGCGTAGGTGAGATTGGTTCTTGCTTAAAGCCCGTAGCAGCCACGTAAAACTTGCAACAACAAAGTAGAGGACGTCTAACTTGTTTTTGCAGGGCATGTTGTGATGTGATATGGTCAAGGCATGATGCTAAATTTTATTGTATGAGATGATCATGTTTTGTAACCAAGTTATCGGCAACTGGCAGGAGCCATATGGTTGTCGCTTTATTGTATGCAATGCAATCGCGATGTAATGCTTTACTTTATTACTAAGCGGTAGTGATAGTCGTAGAAGCATAAGATTGGCGAGACGACAACGATGCTACGATGGAGATCAAGGTGTCACGCCGGTGACGATGGTGATCATGACGGTGCTTCGGAGATGGAGATCACAGGCACAAGATGATGATGGCCATATCATATCACTTATATTGATTGCATGTGATGTTTATCTTTTATGCATCTTATCTTGCTTTGATTGACGGTAGCATTATAAGATGATCTCTCACTAAATTATCAAGAAGTGTTCTCCCTGAGTATGCTCCGTTGCGAAAGTTCTTCGTGCTGAGACACCACGTGATGATCGGGTGTGATAGGCTCTACGTTCAAATACAACGGGTGCAAAACAGTTGCGCACGCGGAATACTCAGGTTATACTTGACGAGCCAAGCATATACAGATATGGCCTCGGAACACGGAGACCGAAAGGTCGAGCGTGAATCATATAGTAGATATGATCAGCATAATGATGTTCACCGATGAAACTATTCCATCCCACGTGATGATCGGACATGGTTTAGTTGATTTGGATCACGTGATCACTTAGAGGATTAGAGGGATGTCTATCTAAGTGGGAGTTCTTAAGTAATATGATTAATTGAACTTTAATTTATCATGAACTTAGTCCTGGTAGTATTAGCATATCTATGTTGTAGATCAATAGCTCGCGTTGTTGCTTTCATATGCTTATTTTGATATGTTCCTAGAGAAAATTGTGTTGAAAGATGTTAGTAGCAATGATGCGGATTGGATCCATGATCTGAGGTTTATCCTCATTGCTGCACAGAAGAATTATGTCCTTGATGCACCGCTAGGTGACAGACCTATTTCAGGAGCAGATGCGGACGTTATGAACGTTTGGCTAGCTCAATATGATGACTACTTGATAGTTTAAGTGCACCATGCTTAACGGCTTAGAATCGGGACTTCAAAGACGTTTTGAACGTCATGGACCATATGATATGTTCCAGGAGTTGAAGTTAATATTTCAAGCAAATACCCGAGTTGAGAGATATGAAATCTCCAACAAGTTCTATAGCTAAAAGATGGAGGAGAATCGCTCAACTAGTGAGCATGTGCTCAGATTGTCTGGGTACTACAATCGCTTGAATCAAGTGGGAGTTAATCTTCCAGATAAGATAGTGGTTGACAGAATTCTCTAGTCACCATCACCAAGTTAGTAGAACTTCGTGATGAACTATAATATGCAAGGGATAACGGAAACAACTCCCAAGCTCTTCGTGATGCTGAAATCAACGAAGGTAGAAATCAAGAAAAACATCAAGTGTTGATGGTTGACAAGATCACTAGTTTCAAGAAAAGGGCAGAGGGAAGAAGGGGAACTTCAAGAAGAACAGCAAGCAAGTTGCTGCTCAAGTGAAGAAGCCCAAGTCTGGTCCTAAGCCTGAGACTAAGTGTTTCTACTGCAAAGGGACTAGTCACTGGAAGCGGAACTACCCCAAGTGATTGGCAGATAAGAAGGATGGCAAAGTGAACATAAGTATATTTGATATACATGTTATTGATGTGTACTTTACTAGTGTTTATAGCGACCCCTCAGTATTTGATACTAGTTCAGTTGCTAAGATTAGTAACTCGAAACGGGAGTTGCAGAATAAACAGAGACTAGTTAAGGGTAAAGTGACGATGTGTGTTGGAAGTGGTTCCAAGATTGATATGATCATCATCGCACACTCCCTATACTTTCGGGATTAGTGTTGAACCTGAATAAGTGTTATTCGGTGTTTGCGTTAAGCATGAATATGATTTGATCATGTTTATTGTGATACGGTTATTCATTTAAATAAGAGAATAAATTGTTGTTCTGTTTACATGAATAAAACCTTATATGGTTACACACCCAATGAAAATAGTTCGTTGGATCTCGATCGTAGTGATACACATAATCATAATATTGAAACCAAAAGATGCAAAGTTAATAATGATAGTGCAACTTATTTGTAGCACTGCCGTTTAGGTCATATTGGTGTAAAGCGCATGAAGAAACTCCATACTGATGGGATTTTGGAATCACTTGATTATGAATCACTTGATGCTTGTGAACCATGCCTTTTGGGCAAGATGACTAAAACGCCGTTCTCCGGAACAATGAAGCAAGCAACAGATTTGTTGGAGATCATGCATACTGATGTATGTGGTCCGATGAATATTAAGGCTTGCAGCAGGTATCATTATTTTCTGACCTTCACAAATGATTTGAGCAGATATGGGGATATCTACTTGATGAAACATAAGTCTGAAACATTTGAACAGTTCAAAGAATTTCAGAGTGAAGTGGAAAATCATCGTGACAAGAAAATAAAAGTTTCTACGATATGATCGCAGAGGTAAAATATTTGAGTTACGAGTTTGGTCTTCAATTAAAACAATGTGGAATAGTTTCACAAACTCATGCCACATGGAACACCACAGCATAATGGTGTGTCCGAACGTCATAACCGTACTTTATTAGATATAGTGCGATCTATGATGTCTCTTACCGATCTACCACTATCGTTTTGGAGTTATGCATTAGAGACAGTTGCATTCACGTAAAATAGGGCACCATCTAAATCCGTTGAGATGACGCCTTATGAACTGTGGTTTGGCAAGAAACCAAAGTTGTCGTTTCTTAAAGTTTGAGGTTGCAATGCTTATGTGAAAAAGTTTCAACCTGATAAGCTCAAACCCAAATCGGAGAAATGTGTCTTCATAGGATATCCAAAAGAAACTATTGGATACACCTTCTATCATAAGACCGAAGGCAAGACTTTTGTTGCTAAATTCGGAAACTTTCTGGAGAAGGAGTTTCTCTCGAAAGAAGTGAGTGGGAGGAAAGTAGAAAACTTGATAAGGTAATTGTACCTTCTCACTTATTGGAAAGTAGTTCATCACAGAAATCTGTTCTTGTGACTACTACACCAATTAGTGAGGAAGCTAATGATGATGATCATGTAACTTCAGATCAAGTTACTACTGAATCTCGTAGGTAAACCAGAGTGAAATCCGCACCAGAGTGGTACGGTAATCCTGTTCTGGAAGTCATGTTACTAGACCATGACGAACTTGCGAACTATGAGGAAGCGATGATGAGCCCAGATTCCGCGAAATGGTTTGAGGCCATGAAATCTGAGATGAGATCCATGTATGAGAACAAAGTATGGACTTTGATTGACTTGCCCGATGATCGGCAAGCCATAGAAAATAAATGGATCTTCAAGAGGAAGACAGACGCTGATAGTAGTGTTACTATCTACAAAGCTAGAATTGTCGCAAAAGGTTTTCGACAAGTTCAAGGTGTTGACTACGATGAGAGTTTCTCTCTCGTATCTATGCTTAAGTCTGTCCGAATCATGTTAGCAAATTGCCGCATTTTATGAAATCTGGCAAATGGATAAACAAAACTGCATTCCTGAATGGATTTCTGGAAGAAGAGTTGTATATGATGCAACCAGAAGGTTTTGTCGATCCAAAGGGAGCTAACAAAGTGTGCAAGCTCCAGCGATCCATTTATGGAATGGTGCAAGCCTCTCAGAGTTGGAATAAACGCTTTGATAGTATGATCAAAGCATGTAGTTTTATACAGACTTGCGGTGAAGCCTGTATCTACAAGAAAGTGAGTGGGAGCACTACAGTATTTCTGATAAGTATATGTGAATGACATATTGTTGATCGGAAATAATGTAGAATTATTCTGTAAAGCATAAAGGAGTGTTTGAAAGGAGTTTTTCAAAGAAAGACTTCGGTGAAGCTGCTTACATATTGAGCTTCAAGATCTATAGAGATAGATCAAGACGCTTGATAAGTTTTTCAATGAGTACATACCTTGACAAGATTTTGAAGTAGTTCAAAATGGAACAGTCAAAGAAAAGTTTCTTGCCTGTGTTACAAGGTGTGAAGTTGAGTAAGACTCAAAGCCCGACCACGGCAGAAGATAGAAAGAGAATGAAAGTCATTCCCTATGCCTCAGTCATAGGTTCTATAAAGTATGCCATGCTGTGTACCAGATCTATTGTATACCCTACACTAATTGGCATGGGAGTACAATAGTGATCTAGGAGTAGATCACTGGACAGCGGTAAAAATTATCCTTAGTGGAATAAGGATATGTTTCTCGATTATGGAGGTGAAAAAAAAGGTTCGCCGTAAAGGGTTACGTCGATGCAAGTTTTGACACAGATCTGGATGACTCTAAGTTTCGATCTAGATACATATTGAAAGTGGGAGCAATTAGCTAGAGTAGCTCCGTGCAGAGCATTGTTGACATAAATATTTGCAAAATACTTACGGATCTCTCATGCTTCACTTCTAATACATGGAACATAGTAATTTCAAAAAATTTCCTATGCACACGCAAGATCATGGTGATGCATAGCAACGAGAGGGGAGAGTA
Organism: Triticum urartu; assembly: GCF_003073215.2. Classification (NCBI taxonomy): domain Eukaryota; kingdom Viridiplantae; phylum Streptophyta; class Magnoliopsida; order Poales; family Poaceae; genus Triticum; species Triticum urartu. Next base: position 82,175,714 of record NC_053027.1, read on the forward strand.
TGATCTACGTACCCTTGTAGATCAACAACGGAAGCGTTGACACAACGTAGAGGAAGTAGTCGTGCGTCTTCCTGATCCGACCGATCCAAGCACCGTTACTCCGGCACCTCCGAGTTCTTAGCACACGTACAGCTCGATGACGATCCCCGGGCTCCGATCCAGCAAAGCTTCGGGGAGGAGTTCGGTCAGCACGACGGCATGGTGACGATCTTGATGTTCTACCGTCGCAGGGCTTCGCCTAAGCACCGTATGATATGACCGAGGTGGAATATGGTGGAAGGGGGCACCGCACACGGCTAAGGAACGATCACGAGGATCAACTTGTGTGTCTATGGGGTGCCCCATGCCCCCGTATATAAAGGAGTGGAGGAGGGGAGGGCCGGCCCTCTCTATGGCACGCCCTAGGGGAGTCCTACTCCCACCGGGAGTAGGATTCCCCCTTTCCTAGTCCAATTAGGAGTCCTTCCATGTATTATTTGCAAAAAAAAGGTTCGCCGTAAAGGGTTACTTTGTGTTGTGGAGTTTTCAAGTTTTGGGTGAATTCTTTTGATGGATCATGGAACAAGGAGTGGCAAGAGCCTAATCTTGGGGATGCCCATGGCACCCCCAAGATAATCCAAGGACACCAAAAAGTCAAAGCTTGGGGATGCCCCGGAAGGCATCCCCTCTTTCGTCCACTTCCATCGGTAATTTACTTGGAGCTATATTTTTATTCACCAACATGATATGTGTTTTTCTTGGAGCGTCTTGTATTATTTGTGTCTTTGTGTCTTAGTATACCACAATCATCCTTGCTGTACACACCTTTTTAGAGAGCCATACATGAATTAAAATTTGATAGAATACTCTATGTGCTTCACTTATATCTTTTGAGCTAGATAATTTTACTCTATGTGCTTCACTTATATCTTTTGAGCTAGATAGTTTTGCTCTATGTGCTTCACTTATATCTTTTGAGCTAGATAATTTTACTCTATGTGCTTCACTTATATCTTTTGAGCTAGATAATTTTACTCTATGTGCTTCCCTTATATCTTTTGAGCTAAGTAATTTTTCTCTATGTGCTTGACTTAGATCTTTTAGAGCACGGTGGTGGATTTGTTTTAAAGAAACTATTGATCTCTCATGCTTCACTTCAATTATTTTGAGAGTCCCTTAATAGCATGGTAATTTGCTTAATAATAATATGCTTGGTATTCAAGATTTGTGAAACTTTCTTTTGAGTGTGTTGAATACTAAGAAAAGATTGAAGCATGATAATTGTTTTGAGATATGGAGGTGATAATATTAAAGTCATGCTAGTTGAGTAGTTGTGAATTTAAAGAATACTTGTGTTAAAGTTTGTGATCCCCATAGCATGCATGTATGGTGAACCGTTATGTGACGAAGTTGGAGCATGATTTATTTATTGATTGTCTTCCTTATGAGTGGCGGTCGGGAACGAGCGATGGTCTTTTCCTACCAATCTACCCCCCTAGGAGCATGTGCGTAATACTTTGCCTTGACAACTTCTAGATTTTTGCAATAAGTATATGAGTTCTTTATGACTAATGTTGAGTCCATGGATTATACGCACTCTCACCCTTCCACCTTTGCTAGCCTCTCTAATACCGCGCACCTTTCGCCGGTATCATACACCTACCATATACCTTCCTCAAAACAGCCACCATACCTACCTATTATGGCATTTCCATAGCCATTCTGAGATATATTGCCATGCAACTTTCCACCATGTAGTTCATCATGACACATTCATCATTGTCATATTGCTTAGCATGATCATGTAGTTGACAAAGTATTTGTGGCAAATCCACCGTTCATAATTTCTTCATACTTGTCACTCTTGATTCATTGCGTATCCCGGTACATCGCCGGAGGCATCCATATAGAGTCATACTTTGTTTTAGAATCGAGTTGTAACCATTGAGTTGTAAATAAATAAAAGTGTGATGATCATCATTCAATAGAGCATTGTCCCAATAAAAAAGGGAGAAAGGCCAAAGAAAAAAAGAAGGCCCAAAAAAAATAAAAAAAATAAAAAGGGTCAATGCTACTATCCTTTTTTCCACACTTGTGCTTCAAAGTAGCACCATGATATAGCGAGTCTCATATATTGTGCTTCAAAGTAGCACCATGTTCTTCGTATAGAGAGTCTCATATGTTGTCACTTTCATATACTAGTGGGAATTTTACATTATAGAACTTTGCTTGTATATTCCAATGATGGGCTTCCTCAAAATGCCCTAGGTCTTCATGAGCAAGCAAGTTGGATGCACACCCACTAGTTTCTTTTGTTGAGCTTTCATACATTTATAGCTCTAGTGCATCCGTTGCATGGCAATCCCTACTCACTCACATTGATATCTATTGATGGGCATCTCCATAGCCCATTGATACGCCTAGTTGACGTGAGACTATCTTCCCCTCCTTTTTGTCTTCTCCACAACCACCATTCTATTCCACCTATAGTGATATATCCATGGCTCACGCTCATGTATTGCGTGAAGATTGAAAAGGTTTTGAAAAAGTTAGAGTATGAAACAATTGCTTGGCTTGTCATCGGGGTTGTGCATGAGTTAAATACTTTGTGTGGTGAAGATGGAGCATAGCCAGACTATATGATTTTGTAGGGATAACTTTCTTTGGCCATGTTATTTTGAGAAGACATAATTGCTTTGTTAGTATGGTTGAAGTATTATTATTTTTATGTCAATATAAACTTTTGTCTTGAATCTTTCTAATCTGAATATTCATACCACAATTAAGAAGATTTGCATTGAAATTATGCCAAGTAGCACTCCGCATCAAAAATTCTCTTTTTATCATTTACCTACTCGAGGACGAGCAGGAATTAAGCTTGGGGATGCCTGATACGTCTCCAACATATCTATAATTTTTGATTGCTCCATGCTATATTATCTACTGTTTTGGACTATATTGGGCTTTATTTTCCACTTTTATATTATTTTTGGGACTAACCTATTAATCGGAGGCCCAGCCCAGAATTGCTGTTTTTTTGCCTATTTCAGTGTTTCGAAGAAACGGAATATCACACGGAGTCCAAACGGAATAAAATCTTCGGGAACGTGATTTTCTCACCGAACGTGATCCAGGAGACTTGGACCCTGCTCCAAGGAACAAAAGAGGCGGTCATGAGGGTGGGGGCGCCCCCCTAGGGCGCCCCCCTGCCTCATGGGCCCCTCGTTGCTCCTCTGGCATACTTCTTCCTCCTATATATACACACGTACCCCCAAACGATCAGGAGAGGAGCCAAAAACCTAATTCCACCACCGCAACTTTCTGTATCCACGAGATCCCATCTTGGGGCCTGTTCCGGAGCTCCGCCGGAAGAGGGCTGTCATCACGGAGGGCTTCTACATCATCCTAGCCCCTCCGATGAAGTGTGAGTAGTTTACCTCAGACCTTCGGGTCCATAGTTAGTAGCTAGATGGCTTCTTCTCTCTCTTTGAATTTCAATACAAAGTTCTCCCCCTCTCTTGTGGAGATCTATTCGATGTAATCTTCTTTTTGCGGTGTGTTTGTTGAAAACGATGAATTGTGGGTTTATGATCAAGTCTATCTATGAATAATATTTGAATCTTCTCTGAATTCTTTTATGTATGATCGGTTATCTTTGCAAGTCTCTTCGAATTATCCGTTTGGTTTGGCCAGCTAGATTGGTAGTTCTTGCCATGGGAGAAGTGCTTAGCTTTGGGTTCGATCTTGCGGTGTCCTTACCCAGTGACAAAAGGGGCAGCAAGGCACGTATTGTATCATTGCCATCGAGGATAACAAGATGGGGTTTATTTCATATTGCATGAATTTATCTCTCTACATCATGTCATCTTGCTTAAGGCGTTACTCTGTTTTTAACTTAATACTCTAGATGCATGCTGGATAGCGGGCGATGAGTGGAGTAATAGTAGTAGATGCAGAATCGTTTCGATCTACTTGTCACGGATGTGATGCCTATATACATGATCATGCCTAGATATTCTCATAACTATGCTCAATTTTGTCAATTGCTCAACAGTAATTTGTTCACCCACCGTAGAATACTTATGGTCTTGAGAGAAGCCACTAGTGAAACCTATGGCCCCCGGGTCTATTCTCATCATATCAATCTCCATCACTTAATCTTGCTTTGCTTTTTTACTTTGATTTTACTTTTTACTTTGCATCTTTATACCAAAAATACCAAAAATATTATATCTATCAGATCTCACTCTCGTAAGTGACCGTGAAGGGATTGACAACCCCTAATCGCGTTGGTTGCGAGTAGCTATCGTTTTGTGCAGGTACGAGGGACTTGAGCGTGGCCTCCTACTGGATTGATACATTGGTTCTCAAAACTGAGGGAAATACTTACGCTACTCTGCTGCATCATCCCTTCCTCTTCGGGGAAAACCAACGCAAGCTCAAGACGTAGCAGAGCCCAGTTGGGATGATTGGGGATCTAGCATTTGGGGTTGCACTACAGGAATCAGCTACTTTGCCGTCTGCCACGGCGTACGGCAAAGGCCTGAACGGCGGACGGCAAAGGCCTTTGCCGTCAGCTGCGGACGGCAAAAGGCTCCGGCAAAGTAGGCTTCGGTAAACAGCTACTTTGCCGTCTGCTACTGACGGCAAAGTCTTTGCCGTCTGCGGCGGACGGCAAAGAGAGCGCGGCGGACGGCAAAGAGAGCGGACGGCAATAATTGCGCTGTCAGTCCGTTAAGTGGCTTCTTTTATTCTGGTTCCGTAGTCGGACCTTTGATTGTACTTTGGATGATGTATGAACTATTTATGCGTTGTGTGAAGTGGTGATTGTAAGCCAACTCTTTACCCCTTTCTTATTCAGTACATGGGATGTGTGAAGACTACCCCTCTTGCGACAAGCCTACCATGCGGCTATGCCTCTAAGTCGTGCCCTGACACTTGGGAGATATAGCCGCATTGTGGGTGTGACAAGTTGGTAATCAGAGCCTTCCCCAACTTAGGAGCCCCCTATTTGATCGAATCGCCGACGTTGTTGAGTCTAGAACAAAATGTTTGAGTCTTAGGATTATATATATCGGAGAGTAGGATTCTTTTTACTCCCCAATCCCTTCGTTGCTTTGGTGACGCCTCCTGACGTAGAGTTTTGACTCTTCTTTCCTCAAATTTCATGAAAAAAAAATTAGGATCACGCGGGTATCTTGGAATTGTTCCGATGGTTTTGTGATGAGAACATTGTTCTTGGTCCCTCCTGACATTTAGGGGTTGTGGCAGTGTCCCGGGGAGTTGAGCTCCGAGGTGTTGTCCTCACAATTTTATCGTTGCAGTTCTGGAATACCTGAGTTCGTCGACATCAAAAATCTCTCTTATGCAGTTGCTGGTGAGATAACCTCGACGCCACCCAGTACTGGGGCGGGAGTTCGGGAGTATTGCCATAACTCATATAACAGATGTTTTTCGAAGGTTGAGGTACATGATTTCCGAAGGTTTCTTGGTTATGTGTTGAAGGATGGATACAGTTGGATGTAGGGATTGTTAGTTTGGGTGAAATATATTGCTTCCCCTGTATCCCCAACACCTGATTGCATAACCAGAAAGTTTCGGGAGTTTATAAGTGGGAATTCAAGTAGCTCCTAGGATATCTTTCTCACAGATGTATGATATGAAATTGGGGTTCGACGTCTAGTGGTCCGCCTATCCACTGTTGGTTTTACAGTGGTCTCTTTGTGTCTTAAAGAGTCCTTGGCTATGCTGACTCGGGGACGAGCACTGCCTTGTACATGATGGTGTTGTACGATCGAGCCCATGTGGGCCCCACCACGAAAACTTCGGACGAAATCTTTATCATATGTTTCTTCCGGCTTATTCTGCAAGCCAATCCTTTGTTTTGTTTTGAGTGGTGGTATTCGAGTTGCTTCTATGTCAAGTGTTGATTCCATACCTTTTTGTAAGCGGCGTTCTCATATTTCTATGTGAATACTAATCCTTCATGATAATCGATATTGTCATGTCAATTCTTTTCCAACCGACGTGCTCCAGTTCAAGTGGATCCGATCATTTTCAACATTCGAAAAATCACTTTTCGGTTTTCCTCAACGGTGTTTGTTTCATCCGTCCCAAGTTGTCTTTGTTTTTCCCGCCCTCCCACCCTTTTTCTTCAAGGACCCAGATTTCTTAATCAAGTATCAATTTCATTCATGTGAAGACTCTTCATCCTTTTCCTTGAATGTTCTTACCTGGTGATTCTCATGAAGATGCTAAGGAAGCTACAAGTTCACCATTCTTCGTTCTATTTCTTCTCCGGTGGATTTAATTCAAGATTTGTCGATCATATTCTTTCCTCGGTTCAAATGCTTTCTCATGCCGGTGCACCTCTTAATCATTCACTTCTCACTATTCATTTGTTCCGGAGTGCTGAAGATTTCTCAGAAGATTCGTTTCCATTCTCAATCCGTTCAAGTTATTTTGAGGATGTTATCTCTTTCAAGCCATTTAATTCAACCGGTGCATTCTCTCTTTTAAATCATTCCAACGGTGTTTCTCTTGAGTGGGCCCTAACCCACAGGTCTTTTTCCAGGATCTTACCTGACTCTTCTAATTCTTTTCGGAGTTATTCTCAAATTCATTGCAAAGTTTGACGTAAGAATGAATTGTCATCAGTCAAATGTCTTTCTCCAAGATCTTTCAAATTATTTTCATCATTGGTTCAACCTTTCTAATTTTCACGCCGGAGTATCTCAACAATTCATGGTGGTGTTTCTCATCGTCATTCTCTGCATTTGAAGACTGAAGAAGTGTTTCCTCTAAATCTTGGTCCGTTCTCTCGAAGATCCATGGTTCTAGCGTTATGCCATCCTCTCATAATTATTTTTGATTGTGAGAATTCTTTTCACCCATCCGAAGAAATTCAAGAGTCTTTTTTCAGTTTGATTCTCCGAAGACCATCATTGCGGGTTTATTCATTCTCAACTTTCAGCTCTCATTCTCCAAATCTTATCGGTGCATCGTTCAAGTTTTCTCTAATCAGATCGTGATCTCTTCGTTCTCATGTATCTAAATTCCCTCAAGTATCTTCATCTGTTCTCTAATTCTTCCCGGTGTTTCCTTATCTTTTCTTCGTTCATTTTCAATTCTTACGGTGGTTTGTTCAAGAATTCTCTTCCTTTGTTTTTCATATTAATTCATTCGTTGTTTCGAAATCCTACTGGTGGTTCGTTGAAGTCCTTCTCAAGTTTGTGCTATCTCTATCTTAATCCTTTATACGAGAATAAGTAGTATGCCAAATCCGTTGCTTGTTATCAATTTAAATTGGTGAAGGATACGCATAACGTAATTCTTATATTGTTTCATCCAAGTGATCTAATTTCTTCTTTTCGGAGTTGTTCATCATATCACATTCTCGGTTCGAGATGCTTCATCTTTTCTTTCCAGAGTTCCAAGTTTTCCGCTTTATCTCGTCGCGAAGCTCCATCCAATCATTGCAAGGCTTCAATCTTATTCTTTTCATCCTTCACTTCTTTTTGATCATTCTTTTATTACCGGAGTTCTTCATGGAGGCTCTACATGGTGGTTCATCAAGGATTTAATTCCTTCTCGAAGTGTTCATCAAGATTTTTTCAGTGGAGCTCAAGTATTCTTCATCTTGCATTCTGTAGTGCAATTCTTTCTACCTTATCTTTTGAGGTGGTGTTATGTCACTCTTAACAATTTCTTCATGTTTCGCGATTCAAATGTTGTCAAGTATGTATTTTAAATCCATCAATCTCTTCATTGGAGTTATCTTGGGTTATATTTCACCTAAAGCTTTCCCTAAGGATTGTTGTTATTTATGGTGCTTATAAATGACCCAAGTTCTTCATTTATCCTCCCTAGTGATATAAGTTTCTCGTCTCCTTGTTGATATCAATCCAATCTATTGTTTCCATTGTGGCAAGAATTTCGCCTCAATTTTGAGAAGTTTTCCATAAGCCCACACAATCTTACTCTTTTCGTTGTTGGTGTTCCAACAACTCCGTTTTAACCTTCTTGGAAGGGTGCTTTCCTAGTTCATTGGTGGCAGAAGCTGACTTTTACTTTTACATTCTGTTATTCCAATGATCTATCTTCTATTCTTTCTTTCCGGAGGCATTGTGATGTTGCTCTCTTCACTCATCATCTCGAATAGCGAGGACCGTGTTCCTTTCGTGCTTATCCATTTAACCGGAGTGTTGTCCGAAATCTTTCTTACCTATGGTGCCATTCTCTCAATAGTTCCGGAGGCAATGTGTTGTTGATTTCATCAAGTATCCTCTCATCTTGTCAATCATGTTCAATTCCTTCCATTTACAGTCGGAGTAATGTCCAAATTATATCATTCTTATTTCTTCTCTATCTTGTTTTAATTGGAGTGTTGTGGCTATCATTCCTCTTCTAGCCGGAGTCTCATCCAGGTACTTTCATTTTGCCAAGTTCATATTATTGCCTTCCATTTCCAACCGGAGTGTTGTCGTAATTGATCCTTATCTTTCCTTGTACATCTCGTTTCATCCGGAGTGCTTGCATGTACTTCTTGTCCATTGCAACCCTTTTCTCATGTCTTTCAACCTACAGGGTTCTCGTGATGTTCCTTGTTCCTCTTTTCTAACGGAGTGTTTTCAAATTCGATCATCTCTGTTGTATTCTTTCTCAAAATGGTTTTAACCTTTCAAGGTTCTTTGGTTTCACTCGTTTGTCAAAGAAGCAACTCTGTTTTACCTCTTCTCTTCCCTTCCGTTTCCCTCCGGTGCCATCCTAGATCTCGGGACGATATCCTCTTGTAGTGGTGGAGTGTTGTGACGACCCAAGACCGAGACCTCCATTATTATTTTTATTTTGTGTTATGTTCATGCGTGCTTGCTCGCTTGTGATGTTTGTTTTATTTTATTTTGCATCATGCATTTTCTCCATACCATTGTCGTGTTTGTTTAACTTAGTTGCTCATGTGCATTGCAACTTCTTTTCTTCTCTTGATCCTTCCATCAACCCCATGCTCACTTCGAACTTGGTTTCACCCAAGTTTCAAATCCCTATGCCACTTCCTTCTTTCCATTTTCTCTATTTATTTGAGTTGCAAATAGATTTACTCAAATAAATGTTCATCTTTTGCCCATAAATCATATTTATTATGTAGGGTCATCCTATAAAATTTAAGCTCATTTGGATTCAGTTTGCTTAGGTTATAAATTCATGCAAGTTTGAATTAAATTCGAACATGTTTAAATTTATATTCTGTAAAAAATCCCAAACTAATTTGATTAAATCGGGCATGTTTCATGTTTTCCAGAAATATGTCCCTCCATCCCTACTTCAACCCCGAACCCTCTGTACTTTTCTCTCTATTTCTGTTTATGCAATAAATAGAAAGGGAAGAGGTAAATCAGATAAGTGAGGGAAGCCCAGCTGGGCCTCCCAGCCTCCCGCGCCGGCCCACCTAGGCCACTTGGGCCTCCTGCAGCCCCACCCTGCTCAAACCCTAGTCCCCGTCGTTGCATCTCCATCGATCCCTCTCCCTCGCATACTCCCACACCGCCGTCAGCAGCGCCACACGCACACACGCATCGCGCCTCGCCCGATCCCCATCTCCCTCCGCTCCATCTCCTCACCCTCTCGTTCTCCCAGCGTCCCCGCGCGCGCCATGGCGTCCTCCAGCTACGTCGTGTCGGCCGGCCACCAGAGTTGTTGCCGGCTGCCGCCCCACAGCTCCCTACCTCCCGCTCCCTCCTTGATTTAGTCCGAGAGGAGCTCGAACCCCAAGCCGACCCCGAGCGCTTCCTCAGCCTCGAGCACGCCCCTGCTCGTGGCCTCCTGAGCGCAAGACAAGCAGCGCCGCCGCAAGGAATGGACCCAGCAGCTCCGGATTCGTCTAGTTCCGTCCCTGCCGGAGCTGCGCCTGAGCTCCTCGTCCGCGCTGGAAGCGGCCTCCCACGCCCCACCATCGTCGTCGGCCACCACCAGCATCTCCAGCATCGCCTCCTGCTGGTCACCTCCACCCCGTGGACCCGCTGGTCCTCCTCGTCACCGAGCCGTGCGCCTTCTCATCGCCCTGCCTCCATGTCCACTGTGTGCGCCAGCGCCCATGTCCGAGCACCACGTTTTCTCCGCTGTCCCGTGCACCTTTGGCTGCTTCCCGCCGCACCATCGCCTCCTTGCTGCTGCCCGCCTGAGGCCCTTTTGTCTTGCTGAGTTTTGGATTGGCAAGAACAACACGCCAAGACCCGTATCCGGACCGTCAAGCATCTTCATCGAGAATTTTGCCAAGTGCCACGACACGACGACCCTCGGACGCGTCAAGTAACATTACCGTCAAGTACCTCTTCGCATGACCAAATTCCTCTACGATATATGTATGACTACCGACGTGGAAGACCCATGAACCAATAATGTCAAGTTTGACTACTGTCGACGTGCACTTCGCCAAGTACCACGCCATTTCTGGAAGAACCATGAACATCAAGTTCTCTGCCATGAACGGTTACAATATTGTGGATCCGGCAAGTACCCTCTCTGGATCGCCATGTTCGACTATCGATGATATATACCACTACCATCGCCGAGATCGTGAGAACCTCTACTTCCCCTTCAAAATGTGTATCACTACCGCCGCCCGAACGTCTACAAAACATGTACCACGACCATCGCTGAAGACCCTGTGGACGTCAAGTTCCATGTCATGACCCCAAACATCTACGGACATGAACCACTACTTCCCTCGACGACCCGTGAACAACTACTTCCTCTACGAACCGATTCGCTTTGAAACGCACGCTTCGAAGGTATAACCGCCGAGAACGACCACCCGTGGACGAATGCTTGTGTTGTACGAGATGCATGGTTGGTTGTTGTATTCGCCTGTGAACGTTAGCTGTTCCTCCTCGTTGCCATGCCGTCCACCCGTGGGAACCCGGTAACTGGGATCACCCCACCATCTTTTGCACGCTCCCGTCACACTTCCTCCGCACCGGTATCTTCGTGAGCTACCAGAACCGATATATTGCTGTGGCATCATTTTTGGATTTGTTGTCGTGGCACCCCTTTCGTTTCCGCCACGATGACAAATGCATCATAACATGCTCTTATCAACATTTTCATAAAACTTGCACATGTCATCCGCATCATGATAATAACATTTGAAATGTTTAAATTGTTGTTTGCTTCAATTGCTAAATGACATGTGGGGAGTTGCCGGAATGGGTATTTGTTGTTTCCGGCCTCACTTAAAATTGCCTAAAATGTGTAGTTTACTTTTGCCTCACCCCTTTCCTTGTTAAGAACATTTAATATTGCTGAGTACCTAAACGGGAGAGAACTAAATAATTAAATGTGGTGTTTCTTCAATATGTAACTTGTTACATATTGAGCTCCACTTAATTTGTAGTATTGTTTATGCATATTGCCATGCCATGCCTCTTTAAACCGGACATGCATCATATTTGATTGTGCATCATGCTATGTTTATGCTTGTTGGTTTACCATGTTGTTTGCTCCTTTCCGGTTGTGCTTCTTCGGGTTAGTTCCGATAACGTCGCGTTTGTGAGGATCCGTTCGACTACGTCCGTTTGTCTTCTTCATGGACTCGTTCTTCTTCCTTGCGGGATCTCAGGCAAGATGACCATACCCTCGAAATCACTTCTATCTTTGCTTGCTAGTTGCTTGCTCTATTGCTATGCCGCGTTACCTACCACTTGCTATATCATGCCTCCCATGTTGCCATGTCAAGCCTCTAACCCCCCTTTCCTAGCAAACCGTTGTTTGGCTATGTTACCGCTTTGCTCAGCCCCTCTTATAGCGTTGCTAGTTGCAGATGTAGATAAAGTTTATTCCATGTTGGAACATGGATTTGTTGGGATATCACAATATCTCTTATTTTAATTTAATGCACCTATATACTTGGTAAAGGGTGGAAGACTCGGCCTTATGCATGGTGTTTTGTTCCACTCTTGTCGCCCTAGTTTCCGTCATACCGGTGTTATGTTCCTTGATTTTGTGTTCCTTACGCGGTTGGGTGTTATGGGAACCCCTTAACAGTTCGCTTTGAATAAAACTCCTCCAGCAAGGCCCAACCTTGGTTTTACATTTTCCTAACAACCTAAGACGTTTTCCCTTGGGTTTCCGGAGCCCGAGGGTCATCTTTATTTTAACCCCCCCGGGCCAGTGCTCCTCTGAGTGTTGGTCCAACCTGTCAGTCGTCGGTGGCCACCAGGGGCAACTCTGGGCTGGCCTACCGGAAGCTTGGACAATCCGGTGTGCCCTGAGAACGAGATATGTGCAGCTCCTATCGGGATTTGTCGGCACATTCGGGCGGCTTTGCTGGTCTTGTTTTACCATTGTCAAAATGTCTTGTAACCGGGATTCCGAGACTGGTCGGGTCTTCCCGGGAGAAGGAATATCTTTCGTTGACCGTGAGAGCTTGTGATGGGCTAAGTTGGGACACCCCTGCAGGGTATAAACTTTTGAGAGTTGTGCCCGCGGTTATGTGGCAGATGGGAATTTGTTAATATCCGGTTGTAGAGAACTTGACATTTAACTTAATTAAAATGCATCAACCGCGTGTGTTGCCGTGATGGTCTCTTTCCGGCGGAGTCCGGGAAGTGAACACGGTTCTTATGTTATGTTTGACGTAAGTAGTTTCAGGATCACTTCTAGCTTCTCGACCGTTGCGTTGCTTCTCTTCTCACTCTTATTTGCATATGTTAGCCACCATATATGCTTAGTGCTTGCTGCAGCTCCACCTCATTACCGTACCCTACCCATAAGTTTAAATAGTCTTGATCTCGCGGGTGTGAGATTGCTGAGTCCTCGTGACTCACAGATACTTCCAAACAATTGGAGGTGCCGATGATACTAGTGCAGGTGACGCAACCGAGCTCAAGTGGGAGCTCAATGAATATCTTGTTCGTTGTTATGTGTCTTTTCCGGTTGATTAGTAAAGGAGCCCAGTTGGGACGATTGAGGATCTAGTATTTGGGGTTGTCTTCTTTTATTCTGGTTCCGTAGTCGGACCTTTGATTGTAGTTTGGATGATGTATGAACTATTTATGTGTTGTGTGAAGTGGTGATTGTAAGCCAACTCTTTACCCCTTTCTTATTTAGTACATGGGATGTGTGAAGATTACCCCTCTTGCGACAAGCCTACCATGCGGCTATGCCTCTAAGTCGTGCCGCGACACGTGGGAGATATAGCCGCATTGTGGGTGTGACAAGTTGGTAATCAGAGCCTTCCCCAACTTAGGAGCCCCCTGTTTGATCGAATCGCTGACGTTGTTGAGTCTAGAACAAAATGTTTTGAGTCTTAGGATTATATATATCAGAGAGTAGGATTCTTTTTACTCCCCAATCCCTTCGTCGCTTTGGTGAGGCCTCATGACGTAGAGTTTTGACTCTTCTTTCCTCAAATCTCATGAAAAATAAATTTAGGATCACGCGGGTACTTGGAATCGTTCCGATGGTTTTGTGATGAGAACATTGTTCTTGGTCCCTCCTGACATTTAGGGGTTGTGGCAGTGTCCCGGGGAGTTGAGCTCCGAGGTGTTGTCCTCACAATTTTATCGTTGCAGTTCTGGAATACCTGAGTTCGCCGACATCAAAAATCTCTTTTATGCAGTTGTTGGCGAGATAACCTCGACGCCACCCAGTACTAGGGCGGGAGTTCGGGAGTATTGCCATAACTCATATAACGGATGTTTTTCGAAGGTTGAGGTACATGATTTCCGAAGGTTTCTTGGTTATGTGTTGAAGGATGGATACAGCTGGATGTAGGGATTGTTAGTTCGGGTGAAATATATTGCTTCTCCTGTATCCCCAACACCTGATTGCATAACCAGAAAGTTTCGGGAGTTTATAAGTGGGAATTCAAGTAGCTCCTAGGATATCTTTCCGACAGATGTTTGATATGAAATTGGGGTTCGACGTCTAGTGGTCCGCCTATCCACTTTGGTTTTACAGTGGTCTCTTTGTGTCTTAAAGAGTCCTTGGCTATGCTGACTCGGGGACGCTTTGTATGTCATGTGCACTGCCTTGTACATGATGGTGTTGTACGATCGAGCCCATGTGGGCCCCACCATGAAAACTTTGAACGAAATCTTGATCATATGTTTGTTCCGGCTTATTCTGCAAGCCAATCCTTTGTTTTGTTTTGAGTTGTGGTATTCGAGTTGCTTCTATGTCAAGTGTTGATTCCATACCTTTTTCTAAGCAGTGTTCTCATATTTCTATGTGAATACTAATCCTTCATGATAATCGAGATTGTCATGTCAATTCTTTTCCAACCGACGTGCTCCAGTTCAAGTGGATCCGATCATTTTCAACATTCGTAAAATCACTTTTCGGTTTTCCTCAACGGTGTTTGTTTCATCCGTCCCAAGTTGTCTTTTTTTTTCCCCCCCCCCCCCCCTTTTTTTTTAAGGACCCAGATTTCTTAATCAAGTATCAATTTCATTCATGTGAAGACTCTTCATCCTCTTCCTTCAATGTTCTTACCTGGTGATTCTCATGAAGATGCTAAGGAAGCTACAAGTTCACCATTCTTCGTTCTATTTCTTCTCCGGTGGATTTAATTCAAGATTTGTCGATCATATTCTTTCCTCGGTTCAAATGCTTTCTCATGCCGGTGCACCTCTTAATCATTCACTTCTCACTATTCATTTGTTCCGGAGTGCTGAAGATTTCTCAGAAGATTCGTTTCCATTCTCAATCCGTTCAAGTTATTTTGAGGATGTTATCTCTTTCAAGCCATTTAATTCAACCGGTGCATTCTCTTTTTTAAATCATCCCAACGGTGTTTCTCTTGAGTGGGCCCTAACCCACAGGTCTTTTTCCAGGATCTTACCTGACTCTTCTAATTCTTTTCGGAGTTATTCTCAAATTCATTGCAAAGTTTGACGTAAGAATGAATTGTCATCAGTCAAATGTCTTTCTCCAAGATCTTTCAAATTATTTTCATCATTGGTTCAACCTTTCTAATTTTCATGCCAGAGTATCTCAACAATTCATGGTGGTGTTTCTCGTCGTCATTCTGTGTATTTGAAGACTGAAGAAGTGTTTCCTCTAAATCTTGGTCCGTTCTCTCGAAGATCCATGGTTCTAGCATTATGCCATCCTCTCATAATTATTTTTGATTGTGAGAATTCTTTTCACCCATCCGGAGAAATTCAAGAGTCTTTTTTTAGTTTGATTCTCCAAAGACCATCATTGCGGGTTTATTCATTCTCAGCTTTCAGCTCTCATTCTCCAAATCTTGTTGGTGCATCGTTCAAGTTTTCTCTAATCAGATCGTGATCTCTTCGTTCTCATGTATCTAAATTCCCTCAAGTATCTTCATCCGTTCTCTAATTCTTCCCGGTGTTTCCTTATCTTTTCCCGGCATAACGTAATTCTTATTATTGTTTCATCCAAGTGATCTAATTTCTTCTTTTCGGAGTTGTTCATCATATCACATTCTCGGTTCGAGATGCTTCATCTTTTCTTTCCAGAGTTCCAAGTTTTCCGCTTTATCTCGTCGCGAAGCTCCATCCAATCATTGCAAGGCTTCAATGTTATTCTTTTCATCCTTCACTTCTTTTTGATCATTCTTTTATTACCGGAGTTCTTCATGGAGGCTCTACATGGTGGTCCATCAAGGATTTAATTCCTTCTCGAAGTGTTCATCGAGATTTTTTCAGTGGAGCTCAAGTATTCTTCATCTTGCATTCTGTAGTGCAATTCTTTCTACCTTATCTTTTGAGGTGGTGTTATGTCACTCTTGACAATTTCTTCATGTTTCGCGATTCAAATGTTGTCAAGTATGAGGTATTTTAAATCCATCAATCTCTTCATTGGAGTTATCTTGGGTTATATTTCACCTAAAGCTTTCCCTAAGGATTGTTGTTATTTATGGTGCTTATAAATGATCCAAGTTCTTCATTTATCCTCCTAGTGATATAAGTTTCTCGTCTCCTTGTTGATATCAATCCAATCTATTGTTTCCATTGTGGCAAAATTTCGCCTCAATTTTGAGAAGTTTTCCATAAGTCCACAACAATCTTACTCTTTTCGTTGTTGGTGTTCCAACAACTCCGTTTTAACCTTCTTGGAAGGGTGCTTTCCTAGTTCATTGGTGGCAGAAGCTGACTTTTACTTTTACATTCTGTTATTCCAATGATCTATCTTCTATTCTTTCTTCTGGAGGCATTGTGATGTTGCTCTCTTCACTCATCATCTCGAATAGCGAGGACCGTGTTCCTTTCGTGCTTATCCATTTAACTGGAGTGTTGTCCGAAATCTTTCTTACCTATGGTGCCATTCTCTCAATAGTTCCGGAGGCAATGTGTTGTTGATTTCATCAAGTATCCTCTCATCTTGTCAAGTCCATGTTCAATTCCTTCCATTTACAGTCGGAGTAATGTCCAAATTATATCATTCTTATTTCTTCTCTATCTAGTTTTAATTGGAGTGTTGTGGCTATCATTCCTCTTCTAGCCGGAGTCTCATCCAAGTGCTTTCATTTTGCCAAGTTCATATTATTGCCTTCCATTTCCAACCGGAGTGTTGTCGTAATTGATCCTTATCGTTCCTTGTACATCTCGTTTCATCTGGAGTGCTTGCATGTACTTCTTGTCCATTGATAACCCACAAGTATAGGGGATCGCGACAGCTTTCGAGGGTAGAGTATTCAACCCAAATTTATTGATTCGACACAAGGGGAGCCAAAGAATATTCTCAAGTATTAGCAGCTGAGTTGTCAATTCAACCACACCTGGAAACTTAGTTTCTGCAGCAAAGTGTTTAGTAGCAAAGTAATATGATAGTAGTGGTAGCGGCAACAAAAGTAAAGACAACAAAAGTATTGTTTTTGGTATTTTTGTAGTGTTTGTAATAGTAGCAGCGGGAAAGTAAATAAGCGAGAACCAGTATATGGAAAACTCATAGGCACCGGATCAGTGATGGATAATTATGCCGGATGCGGTTCATCATGTATCAGTCATAACATAAGGTGGCACAGAACTAGCTCCAATTCATCAATGTAATGTATGCATGTATTCCATATATAGTCATACGTGCTTATGGAAAAGAACTTGCATGACATCTTTTGTCCTACCCTCCCGTGGCAGCGGAGTCCTATTGGAAACTAAGGGATATTAAGGCCTCTTTTTAATAGAGAACTGGAAAAAAGCATTAGCACATAGTGAATACATGAACTCCTCAAACTATGGTCATCACCGGGAGTGGTCCCGATTATTGTCACTTCGGGGTTGCCGGATCATAACACATAGTAGGTGACTATAGACTTGCAAGATAGGATCAAGAACTCACATATATTCATGAAAACATAATAGGTTTAGATCTGAAATCATGGCACTCGGGCCCTGGTGACAAGCATTAAGCATAGCAAAGTCATAGCAACATCAATCTCAGAACATAGTGGATACTAGGGATCAAACCCTAACAAAACTAACTCGATTACATGATAAATCTCATCCAACCCATCACCGTCCAGCAAGCCTACGATGGAATTACTCACGCACGGCGGTGAGCATCATGAAATTGGTGATGGAGGATGGTTGATGATGACGACGGCGACGAATCCCCCTCTCCGGAGCCCCGAACAGACTCCAGATCGCCCTCCCGTGAGGTTTTAGGGCTTGGCGGCGGCTCCGTATCATAAAACTCGATGATTTCTTCTCTCTGATTTTTCTCTCCGAAAGCAAATATATAGAGTTGGAGTTGGCGTCGGAGGGCATCTAGGGGGCCCACGAGGTAGGGGGTGCGCCCTAGAGGGGGGCGCGCCCCCACCCTCGTGGACAGGGTGTGGGCCCCCTGGTCTTCATCTTTGGCGAGGATTTTTTATTATTTTTTCTAAGATGTTCCGTGGAGTTTCAGGTCATTCCGAGAATATTTGTTTTCTGCACATAAAACAACACCATGGCAATTCTGCTGAAAACAGCGTCAGTCCGGGTTAGTTCCATTCAAATCATACAAGTTAGAGTCCAAAACAAGGGCAAAAGTGTTTGGAAAAGTAGATACGATGGAGACGTATCAACTTCCCCAGCTTAAACCCTTGCTTGTCCTCAAGGAATTCAGTTGACAAACTGAAAGAAAGAAAGAAAGAAAAACTTTTACAAACTCTGTTTGCTCTTGTTGTTGTAACTATGTCAAGCCTGCATTCAAGTTTTCAGCATAGATCTTAACTAACCACATTTGCAATAATTTTTAGGTCTCATAATTACTCATATCAATAGCATAATCAACTAGCAAGTCATAATAATAAATCTCGGATGACAACACTTTCTCAAAACAATCATAATATGATATGACAAGATGGTATCTCGCTAGCCCTTTCTGAGACCGCAAAACATAAATGCAGAGCACCTTTAAAGATCAAGGACTGACTAGACATTGTAATTCATGGTAAAAGAGATCCAATCATAGTCACACCCAACATAGATTAATAGTGATGAATGCAAATGACAGCTGTGCTCTCCAGCTTGTGCTTTTTAATAAGAGGATGATGACTCAACATAAAAGTAAATGGATAAGCCCTTCGCAGAGGGAAGCAGGGATTTGTAGAGGTGCCAGAGCTCGGTTTTGAAATAGAGATAAATTGTATTTTGAGCGGTATACTTTCGTTGTCAATGTAACAACTAAGAGATGGAAATATCTTCCATGCTAAACACATTATAGGCGGTTCCCAAACAGAGTGGTAAAGTTTATACTCCCCCTCCACCAACAAGCATCAATCCATGACTTGCTAGAAACAACGAGTGTCTCCAACATACATCAGGTCCCAGGGGGAGTTTTGTTTGCAATTAATTTTGATTTAGTTTGCATAAAGCATGAGACTGGGCATCCCGGTGAACGGCCATTTTCTCGTGAGTGAGGAGCGGAGTCCACTCCTCTTGAGAATAACCCGCCTAACACGGAAGATAAGGACAACCTTGGTTGATATATGAGCTATTCGAGCATACAAAACAGAATGTTTATTTGAAGGTTTAGAGTTTGGCACATACAAATTTACTTGGAACGGCATGTAGATACCGCATATAGGAAGGTATGGTGGACTCATCTGGAATAACTTTGGGGTTTAAGGGATTGGATGCACAAGCAGTATTCCCGCTTAGTATAAGTGAAGGCTAGCAAAAGAATGGGAAGCGACCAACTAGAGAGCGACAATAGCCATGTACATGCATTAAAATTAATAAACATTGGATGCAAGCATGAGTAGGATATAATCCACCATGAACATAAATATCGTGAAGGCTATGTTGATTTGTTTCAACTACATGCGTGAACATGTGCCAAGTCAAGTCACTTAAATCATTCAAAGGAGGATACCACCCCATCATACCACATCATAATCATCGCAATAGCATGTTGGCACACAAGGTAAACCATTATAACTCATAGCTAATCAAGCATGGCACAAGCAACTATGATCTCTAATTGTCATTGCAAACATGTTTATTCATAATAAGCTGAATCAAGAACGAGGGACTCATCATATTTACAAAAACAAAAGAGGTCAAGTTCATACCAGCTTTTCTCATCTCAGTCAGTCCATCATATATCATCATAATTGCCTTTCACTTGCACGACCGAACGATGTGAATAATAATAAGAGTGCACGTGCATTGGACTAAGCTGGAATCTGCGAGCATTCAATAAACAGGAGAAGACAAGGCAACATGGGCTCTGGGTTAATTCAACAATAATGCATATAAGAGCCACTTCAACAATTTAATTATGGTCTTCTCCTACTGACCCCCAAAGAAAAGAAAAGAAATAAAACTATTTACATGGGAAAGCTCCCAACAAGCAAAAGAAGAACGAGAAATATTTTGGGTTTCTTTTTAATTATTACTACTACAGCAAAAAAATAAACTACTACTAATTTTTTTGGTTTTTCTTAAGGTTTAATAAACACACAAGAAGAAAGCAGGAAAAAGGAAAATAAACTAGCATGGATATTACACTGAAAGAGTATGAGCACCGACATCTAGCAATGAGTGTGTGTGAACATAAATGTAATGTCGGTGAGAAATACGTACTCCCCCAATCTTAGGCTTTTGGCCTAAGTTGGTCTATTGCCAGGGATAGCCTGGCGGATACCCGTAAGTGTAGCTGGGGTCGCACTGCGACGAAGAATAGTTGGGATCATACTGTGATGAGGAAGACTCTGACTGCCACTGGCTGACAGTCATCTCTAGATCCCAAGAATAAACAGATTGTCGTGGAGGCTCATCTTGTGGTTCCTGTTCCGGGGCTGGTGCAGGATTCTTGTAAGCTTGGACGGCAGCCCACGTAATGAGGTAGGGTCCTACAAAATTAAACAAAGAAGGAGCAGGCAACGTAATAGTTTTAGGATAATGTTTATCAAAGTATAACTTATATTTGAGCTCTCCATTCCTGTCCTTAACAAGAAAATCATGAGCTATCATGCTCTTATAGTCTAGATAAGCATTAGGCAACAATTTTTCTTCTTTCTCATAATGCCTAATAGCTATGTTAAAGTGTGCAGCAGGGCGAGAAGCATAAATGCCTCCAAAGATGGGGCCTTTAGTACGGTTCAGACTCAACCACCTAGCAATAATTCCGCCCATACTGACAGTGTTGTCGCGGTATAAACCATGGAATAGAATAATAATATCAGGAACACTAAGGTTCCCATAGTTCCCACGACCAATCAAGCATCGACTAGCAAATAAGGAAAAATAGCGTAACACAGGAAAATGAATGCTAGTGATTCTTGCATCAGAAACCTTCCTGGTTTCTCCCATAGAGATAAGGTTAATAAATGGTTCCAACTCTTTACGAGGTGGTTCCTCTAAGATACCATCAGGAGGTATGTTGCAGACTGCGCAAAATTCAGACAATGGCATTTTCTTCACAACGTCATATAAATGAAACTCTACTGAAGGAGGTGACTCTTTAGGGAAAAAGTAGAAGTTTTGCACAAAAGTATTTGTGAGTAAGAGATACTATGGACGTTGGTCGCGACGAAGTCGGTGAGGCCAAAATTCTTAATCAATGAATAGAAATCCTCATAAATCCTGGCCTCTCTCAAGAAATTATCAGAAGGCCATTCACACGGCCGGACTCAGCAGTACGAGGCAAATTATATTTGGGCCTCTAAGCTTCTTCATTTTGTTTATCCTTTGAGCTTCGACTCGATGAACCCCTCAAAAATCTCCTCATTATTTTTCTGAAATAATCTGAAATTTTTAGTAACTTCAAACAAAAGTGAACCAACTTCAATAAAACTGATAGCAACTACTCCTACAAGTGCCTAGAGCCTATATCATGCATTAGAACTACTTGGAACCATATAAATTTGACATGCAAGCTCAAGAACATGGTCACCTATGCAACACAAATTTGCAAAGAATAAAGCACTAGAACAAAAACTAATTGGACCAATGGAGGAGTCACATACCAAGGAACAATCTCCCCAAGCAGTTTTGTGAGAGGTGCTTTGAGCAACGAGATCGAAAATCACAGCAAAAGTGGCTGGAACTCGTGCTTGAGTTGGTTTTTCGGGTTTGTGTGAGACAGAGGAAGAAGATGGGTGCTGGGATAAGTGGAGGAGGGCCACCGTGGGCCCACAAGGCAGGGGGGTGCCCTAGAGGGGGGGCGCGCCCACCACCCTCGTGGCCAGGTGGCAGCTCCTCCTGCGGTAATTTTTGCACAGTAAATCCTCAAATATTCCCGAAAAAATCATATTAAATTGGCATGTCATTCTGAGGACTTTTATTTTCGGGATATTTTTATATTGCATGGATAAGTCAGGAAACAGACAGAAAAATACTATTTTTACTTTATTTCTACTAATTAGCAGAAAATATAGAGAGGGTACAGAAGGTTGTGCTTCTAGTTTCATCCATCTCATGCTCATCAAAAAGAATCCACTAACAAGGTTGATCAAGTCTTGTTAACAAACTCATTCCAATAATCATGAAATCGGAGAAATTTTGAATAACACTAAGTTACCTCAACGGGGATATGCACATCCCCTATAATAAGTATATCATATTTATTTTTGACAGTAGGAAGAGGAAATTCAAAACCTCCAATTATAATCGATGGAATTTTTCCAATGGAGTTGATACTATGAACTAGAGGTTGTTTCCTCGCAAAGTGTACCGTATGCTCATTACCATTAACATGAAAAGTGACATTGCCTTTGTTGCAATCAATAACAGCCCCTGCAGTATTAAGAAAAGGTCTTCCAAAAATAATAGACATACTATCATCCTCGGAAATATCAAGTATAACAAAGTCCGTTAAAATAGTAATGTTTGCAACCACAATATGCACATCCTCACAAATACCGACAGGTATATGTAACATCCCAAATTTTCAATTTGGAATGTTATACACTAGATCATCATTGCATATCATATTTATTGCATTTTGGTTGATCCTAGAAAATTCTACGCAACTCAAGGACCCTCGGAGAGAGTTGGGAATTTCGTTATTTTCATATTTGAGTTTTCTCAAATTTTGAAAATAGGATCATTTGATTTTATTTATTTTATCTTCAATTATTTCTATTACAAAAATATGAGAGTGGGAATAAAATGACTTTCCCAAAATAAAGACATATTGAGGATTTAATAAAAAACCAAATAAGATTTCATTTTGGTTTTATTTGCTATTTTATTTGAATTTAGGAAAAATGCACGTTTTTCAAAATTGCATTTAGGCCTCAAATAAATGTTCATCCTGTGCGGCTTGATTTTAGAAGCCGGGGAAAATTTATTTCGGGACTTTTGGAGTCCGTTTAGTATTTCTTTTGTTTTTTCCGAGCGTAACTATTTTAAAAAAAGTCCGAACCGACCTTGGGCCGTAACCGGCCAGGACTTCTCCTGGCCTGGCCTTTTTATAGCACCCCGAGGACCCGGCACAAGCCCAAGCCGCCCCACCCGAAAACCCTAACCCTAACACTAGCGCCCCCCCGCCGCCGCCGCTGCCGCGCCGCGCCGCTCGCCTGACCCGCCGCCGCTGCCGTTCGCCGGAGGTAGTTTTTTTTCGCCTCCGGTTTTTCTCGAAAAACCGTTCGGTTTTCCGATGGTTTTGCTCGTTTTTTTAGTTTTGTTTTTTAAATAGATCGGTTTTTCCGGTTTATTTAATTAGTGAGCATTCGCCCGTTCGTCATTTTAACGAACGTTCGTCGTTTTTCTTTTCTCGGATTAAATCCGCGATTTTTCTGATCGCGATTTCTGATCCGATTTTCGTTTTAGTCTAACTTTTCGCTCGTTTATCGGAATCAGGCGATTCAAGCGCCTGGAGTTTCGTCTCGAAACCCTCTTTTCGTTTAACCAACTCAAACAAGTTTTTGGCACTGTAAAAATTGCCCTAGATCCAGAATAGTAAACGAAGCCTGTTTCTTTTGCCGTTTGTCTTTCGTTGCTTCGTTCGGTTTGATTCTTTTTGCCAACTGGAGTTCTTAAGTTAAACTTTTTGGTTAGATATCTTATTTGAGTTTTACCTGTGCATTGAGTACTTATTGTATGCTTGTTTGTTTGCGATAGAGTACCCGGAGTGCGCCGCTTGCTACTTCGAATCGCTAGGTTTCCCGGATCATCAGCAAGGCAAGTAACACTTTGATCATGCTTTCCAACTACCCAGTTTTATTGCATTAGATCAATCCTCACACATTGCATGATTAGGATCTAATTAAATTGTGGGTTTGGGAAGTAGATGAGGTAGAACCTATTACTTGTTATTATCAAACCTTTGGGAGTTATTTCTACGTTCACTTATTATGCCATGCTATGCTAGTAGACGTGGATTGGGTGAGTGTATCCATGACAGATGTGAGGTTGTTAATTAATGGTTTATTTAAGGTGGCAACTTGAACACACATCTGGCTGGATTGAGGCACCTGGGTATTCCAGCGATTGCCTGTTTTTCTTTTGGACCGCCACCCAGGCTCAAAGGGATCATGAGATTATTCATGCTAGAAACTTCCGTGTGCAGCCACAAGCTATTATGGGCTCTAGCATAGTTGATTAAGTTGTGTGAACTCTTACAGTGGTAGACTAGCAGATGTAGGGGAAAGTAGGTGTAACGGTCTACCCGATCGTAAGGTGCTAGCACTTCTGAAAGACTATGTCTCGGTCATCCGTCTTCTCAAACACCATGTAGTGCGAGAAACCAAACGGAGGCGATCGAGTCTTGTGGGGAAAAGTGCGCAAACCTCTGCCGAGTGTATAAACTAATCATGATTAGCCGTGTCCCCGGTTATGGACATCTTGAGTATCTAGTACCTGGATTATCATGTGAATCTCAACATGTTACTCCAAAATTTAATTTTGTTAGGTTTTGTTTAATGATGATGCTTAATCGGGATTGAGAATGCTGTCAACCATTCTCAGTGTTTAACAACTACCATGATAGTTAAATAAAATTTATTCCTTTGCAGTAGGGAAAAATTGGCTTTACGCAAAACTTTAACCATAGAGCTTTCCACCAGCCAAATATGCATATAGAATAGCCTGTTTCATTCCATTACTCTCTCTATGTGTTACTTTGCCAGCTTATTCCATGTGCTGACCCGTTTCGGGCTGCAACGTTAATGTTGCAGACTTTTCAGACGACGATTAAGGAGTTTTTAGGTCGTGGTTCTATACTCAGTGATGCCGTTGGAGTTGATGGACTCACTTATCTTCCAAGCCTTCCGTTGTTATCGTTATTAGATGGCCTTAAGCCATATCTATTGTAATAAGTTCTCTTTTGAGACACTCAATGTAATAAGTGTGTGATTGCTACTCTGTTATAAATCCTTCAAGTACTGTGTGGTGTCAGCATTACTGATCCAGGGATGACACCTGAGCACAGAGATTGGACCGTTGAGGTCTGGTCGCTACAAGATGGTATCAGAGCACACGCTGACTGTAGGATACGACCACTAAGCTAAAGACCTAGATCACTACTCACTCTCTTCTGTTTCTGACTTCTCATCTTTTCTACTCTTTTAGGATGGCGGATGCAAGGAACAAGTTCACGCAACCGGATGAAGATACACCCTTTAGACGTCACCTGAAGGAAGTCACTAGATACCTAAACATAGGAGTACCAAGGTTCACCGGAACCTACAACGCCACTTTACCTGAAGAGGAGCGCTGGATGATTCAAGTTCAAGTTCCAGGAAGGACGTTCATGCCAGTCACTGAGCCCATAGAGTTTTCTTTTGATGCACCAACTTGGAGTCTAGGAAAGAGCATGGCAGCTCACATCGCCATGGGACGTATTGGAGAAGTCTACCGCAATGATCTTAAGGATACTATCTACCAGATTTGTGGGCGCCGAGATGAGCACTGGGAGATGATCAGCACCAGAAAGGATAGATCACTCGCAGCTTTTATCCAGGAGTTAAACCAGCACATTCGACGACAGGAGAACCAGATGTGCGCCGACATGATAGATCTGAAGAAGGCAAGGACAAAAATCAAAGAACTGGAGGAAGAACTCAAGGTTACACATGAAGATTATGAAGAGGAAATCGAAGTATTAGTGGAGAAGAATGACGATCTGATCAAGAAGATCGGAATATTTATGGGAGGCCTACACCAGTAGAAGAAGATGAAGAACCCAAGGAGATTCGTCCGTAAGACTACATCATCATCGACGACACCGACTCGGATCCAGATGATAGCGATGATGACTATGTTGATGAAGCTGGAGCAGATATCATGGAGTCTGCAACCAAAGAATATTTTTTAGACCACCTCATGAGTAGTAGTAGTCCACCATGTAAATATAGTAGTCCGAGCACTTTTGCGATAGTTAGATCGATTGTATGCCTTTGTTTGATTGATTGAATGAAGTGAATTGTTTGCTTTTGCCTCATGTGCATATGGGTAGTGTTTTCTCTTTAGACACCTCTCTATTATTAAATCTCATCTTTTCTAAAACCTCAGATGCCTCCGAGACGTGACCCCGGATTTACCTTCCCACCGGAGCTCACCCAGTTGATCCAGCAGCAGAACACATTGATGCAGTTGTTAGTCCAAAATCAGAATCAGGGGAACAACAACAACAACCCACCACCACCACCACCTGTTGATCACTTAGCCCGTTTTCTTAGGCTGAATCCGCTGGTGTTTTCCAGTAGCACCGAGCCGATAGTAGCAAATGATTGGCTCCACAAGACAGCTAGGGAGTTGACCACAGCAGGATGCACGGATGCGGAAAAGGTGAAGTTTGCCGCACATCAGCTTGAAGGACCCGCAGCATCATGGTGGGAGAATTTCACAGCCACTTTCCCTGTCGACACTGTCACGTGGGACAAGTTTCAGCAGGATTTTCGAACTGCCCATGTTTCAGCAGGAGCTATGGCCATAAAGAAAGCGAGAGTTCGCAACTTGCGCCAAGGAGGACGGACAGTTGGCCAGTATGTGGAGGACTTTAGTAAACTAGCACGTTATGCCCCAGATGACGTTGCTACGGATGCAGCTAAGCAGGAGAAGTTTCTGGAAGGACTGAATGATGAGTTGAGCATGCAGTTGATGGTAGCAACCTTCAACAACTACCAGGAGTTGGTAGATCGTGCTCTCATGATTGAAGGGAAGCAACAGCAGATTGAGAATCGCAAGAGGAAGTATGGACAAGGGAAGCATAATTCAGGAGCTCAGCAGAAGCCACGTTTTACCCCTAGATCGGGAGGACATTTTCAGCATACCCATGGAGGAGGTAGCTCGCACAATCACAATGGCACCAAGAATGGTAATGGTAATGGAGGAGGCAACAGCCAGAACCGCACCAACCCATCGACCACAGCCAAGAGAGACCTGAGCCAAGTCACTTGCTTTAAGTGCCAGAAGACCGGACATTATGCCAATGAATGTCCTGAATCCCAGAATGGAAATGGCAATGGAAGCTCTGGGAAGAAGCCGAACCCTTTCAATAGGGGACAGGTGAACCTCGTTAACGTGGAGGAGGTTGAAGAGCAGCCGGATGCAGTAATCGGTAAGTTTTTGGTTAAGTCATTTACTGCACTTGTTCTTTTTGATACCAGTGCATCACATTCATACATATCAAGGGGATTTGTGGATAAGTATAACCTGCCCACCAAAGTCCTATGTTAGTAAGCTCACCCGGAACGGAGTATATGGCTAGCTAAGGATGTTTTCAAGTGCCATTAAGTATAGGTAGGCATGTGTTCCCCTCGGATTTGATAATATTGGAATCACAAGGTTTGGATGTAATTCTGGGTATGGATTGGTTGTCGATGTATGGAGGAAACATCGATTGCGCCAGCAAGTCGATCTTGCTTACCACCCCAGAAGGGAGAAGGATCAAGTATGTATCCCGACATGTGCCGAAGAGGACTCAAGTAAATTGTTTAACAGGAGTTGTGCAGGAGGAAGTACCAGTAGTGAAGGATTTCCCCGAAGTATTTCCAGAAGAGTTGCCAGGCATGCCACAGGATAGAGATATTGAGTTTTTGATTGAGCTTTTTCCAAGCACAGGGCCAATATCAAAGAGACCATATAGGATGCCTGCAAAGGATTTGGTGGGAATCAAGAAGCAGATTAAGGAGTTACTGGATAAGGGATATATTCGCCCAAGTTCATCGCCTTGGGGATCACCAGTACTTCTAGTGGAAAAGAAGGATGGATTGTTAACGATGGTTGTTGATTATCGAGGATTGAATGAAGTAACCATCAAGAACAAGTACCCACTACCAATGATCAATGATCTGTTTGATCGATTGCAAGGAACTAAGGTATTTTCCAAGATTGATCTGCGATCAGGATACCACCAGTTGAAGATTCGAGAACAGGATATACCTAAGACGGCTTTTACCACCAGGTATGGGCTGTACGAGTATACCGTTATGTCATTTGGTCTGACTAACGCACCTGCATATTTTATGAACATGATGAACAAAGTGTTTATGGAGTTCTTGGATAAGTTCGTCATAGTGTTCATTGATGATATCCTGGTTTACTCGAAGAATGAAGAGGAGCATAAGGAGCATTTGCGTTTGGTTCTTGGAAAGCTCAGAGAACATCAATTATATGCCAAATTTAGCAAATGTGAGTTTTGGTTGAAAGAAGTTGGATTTCTCGGACACGTTATATCCGGAGAAGGTATAGCAGTAGATCCCACTAAAGTTGATACCGTGACCAAGTGGGAAGCGCCAACAATAGTTTGAGAGATCTGGAGTTTTCTTGGACTCGTAGGATACTACCGGAGGTTTATTAAGAATTTCTCAAAGATTGCGAAGCCTATGACGGAGTTGTTGAAGAAGGATACCAAGTTCAAATGGACTGAGGAATGTGAGGCTAGTTTCCAGGAGTTGAAGAAACGTTTGGTTACCTCACCAGTGTTGATTTTACCGGATCAAACCAAGGATTATGAGGTGTATTGTGACACTTCACGTCGAGGACTTGGAGCAGTGCTTATGCAGGAAGGAAGAGTTGTTTCATATGCCTCACGACAGCTTAAGCCCCATGAGTTGAATTATGCTACGCATGATTTGGAGTTAGCAGCCGTAGTGCATGCATTGAAGACTTGGAGACATTTTCTGATTGGAAACCATTGCGAGGTGTACACGGATCACAAGAGTTTGAAATATATTTTCACACAGAAGGAGTTGAACCTCAGACAAAGAAGATGGTTGGAGCTCATCAAGGATTATGATATGAAATTGCATTATCACCCCGGAAAGGCTAACGTAGTAGCTGACGTGTTGAGCCGTAAGAGCCATGTCAACACCCTAATGATGGGAGATTTACCAAGGGAGTTAGCCGAAAATCTTCGAGAGCTATGTTTGGAAATAGTTCCAAGAGGTCATGTAGCAGCATTGGAGATTCAGTCTACTTTGATGGATAAGATCAGAGAAGCTCAAAAGACTGACACGGAGATTGGTTCTATTAAGGAGAAAATGAGCAAAGGAAAAGCTAAGGGATTTCGTGAGGATGAGCACGATACCTTATGGTTTGAAGACCGTGTCTATGTACCAAATGATTCGGAGATCAGGAAGTTAATTTTTCAAGAGGCCCATGATTCACCGTATTCGATTCACCCAGGAAATACCAAGATGTATTTGGATTTGAAGGATATTTTCTGGTGGACCGGAATGAAGAAGGATATTGCGGAATATGTAGCGGTTTGTGATGTATGTCAGAGAGTAAAGGCAGAGCATCAGAAGCCAGCAGGATTGCTACAGCCATTGCCGATACCCGAATGGAAGTGGGATAAGTTAGGCATGGATTTTATTATAGGATTGCCCAGAACACGTACAGGCTATGACTCGATATGGGTTGTAGTCGATCGTTTGACAAAGGTAGCTCATTTCATTCCAGTAAAGACTACCTATACCAGTGCAAAGTTGGCAAAGATATATATGACCATAATCGTTTGTCTGCATGGAGTTCCAACGAGCATAGTATCAGATAGAGGAACCCAATTTACCTCAAAGTTCTGGAATCAGTTGCATGAAACTTTGGGAACCAGACTGGAGTTTAGCACAGCTTTCCACCCGCAGATAGATGGACAGACTGAGAGAGTCAATCAGATTTTGGAGGATATGCTAAGAGCTTGTGCGCTAGATTACGGATCTAGTTGGGACGAGAATTTGCCGTATGCAGAGTTCTCTTACAACAACAGCTATCAATCCAGTTTGAAGATGGCCCCTTTTGAAGCCTTGTACGGAAGGAGGTGCAGGACCCCATTGTCCTGGGATGAAGTTGGAGACCGCCAGTTGTTTGGACCGGATCTGATAAAGGAGTCTGAACAGAAAGTGAAATTGATTCGTGATAGGCTCAAGGTAGCCCAATCCAGGCAGAAGAGCTACGCAGATTCTAAACGCAAGGAGACAGTTTACGAAGTCGGAGACCAAGTTTATCTTCGAGTATCTCCACTTCGAGGAGTTAAGCGCTTGGAGTTAAGAGAAAGTTAGCGCCACGTTTTGTAGGCCCATACAAAGTTCTGGAGCGTATGGGAGAAGTAGCCTACAAGTTGGAATTGCCCGAAGGATTGTCGGGAGTTCACGACGTGTTCCATGTATCCCAGTTGAAGAAGTGCCATGAAGAGATGGCTGACATACCGCTGAGAGATACGGTACCACTGGAAGCAATTCAGTTGGACAGTGATTTGACCTATGAGGAGAAACCAGTTAAGATTCTAGAGTATGCCAGTCGAGTCACCCGCAACAAGATTATCAAGTTTTGCAAGGTTTAGTGGAGCCACCACACGGAGGATGAAGCCACCTGGGCACGAGAGGAAGATTTGCTGAAGGACCACCCTCACCTATTTTCTAGCCAACCCGAATCTCGAGGGCGAGATTCATCTTAAGGGGGGTAGGTTTGTAACATCCCAAATTTTCAATTTGGAATGTTATACACTAGATCATCATTGCATATCGTATTTATTGCATTTAGGTTGATCCTAGAAAATTGTACGCAACTCAAGGACCCTCGGAGAGAGTTGGGGATTTCGTTATTTTCATATTTGAGTTTTCTCAAATTTTGAAAATAGGATCATTTGATTTTATTTATTTTATCTTCAATTATTTCTATTACAAACATATGAGAGAGGGAATAAAATGAATTTCCCAAAATAAAGACATATTGAGGATTTAATAAAAAAATCAAATAAGATTTTATTTTGGTTTTATTTGCTATTTTATTTGAATTTAGGAAAAATGCGTGTTTTTCAAAATTGCATTTAGGCCCCAAATAAATGTTCATCCTGTGCGGCTTGATTTTAGAAGCCGGGGAAAATTTATTTCGGGATTTTTGGAGTCCGTTTAGTATTTCTTTTGTTTTTTTTCCGAGCGTAACTATTTAAAAAAAAGTCCGAACCGACCTTGGGCCGTAACCGGCCAGGACTCCTCCTGGCCGGGCCTTTTTATAGCGCCCCGAGGACCCGGCCGAAGCCCAAGCCGCCCCACCCGAAAACCCTAACCCTAGCCGGCCCCCGCCGCCGCGGCTGCCGCACCCCGCCGCCGCCCCCCGGACCCTCAGTCGCCCGCCGGACCCGCAGCCGCCCGCCGGACCGCCGCCGCCGCCGTTCGCCGGAGTCGCCGGAGGTAGTTTTTTTTTCTCCTCCGGTTTTTCTCAAAAAACCGTTCGGTTTTCCGACGGTTTTGCTCGTTTTTTTAGTTTTGGTTTTCTTAAATAGATCGGTTTTTCCGGTTTATTTAATTAGCGAGCGTTCGCCCGTTCGTCGTTTTAACGAACGTTCGTCGTTTTTCTTTTCTCGGATTAAATCCATGATTTTTCTGATCGCGATTTCTGATCCGATTTTCGTTTTAGTCTAACTTTTCGCTCATTTATCGGAATCAGGCGATTCAAGCGCCTGGAGTTTCGTCTCGAAACCCTCTTGCCGTTTAACCAACTCAAACAAGTTTTCTCCACTGTAAAAATTGCCCTAGATCTAGAATAGCAAAAGAAGCGTGTTTCTTTTGCCGTTTGTCTTTCGTTGCTTCGTTCGGTTTGATTCTTTTTGCCAACCGGAGTTCTTAAGTTGAACTTTTTGGTTAGATCTCTTATTTGAGTTTTACCTGTGCATTAGTTTAGTACTTATTGTATGCTTGTTTGTTTGCGATAGAGTACCCGGAGTGCGCCGCTTGCTACTTCGAATCGCTAGGTTTCCCGGATCATCAGCAAGGCAAGTAACACTTTGATCATGCTTTCCAACTACCCAGTTTTATTGAATTTAGATCAATCCTCACACACTGCATGATTAGGATCTAATTAAATTTTGGGTTTGGGAAGTAGATGAGGTAGAACCTATTACCTGTTATTATCAAACCTTTGGGCGTTATTTCTACGTTTGCTTATTATGCCATGCTATGCTAGTAGACGTGGATTGGGTGAGTGTATCCATGACAGATGTGAGGTTGTTAATTAATGGTCTATTTAAGGTGGCAACTTAAACACACATCTGGGTGGATTGAGGCACCTGGGTATTCCAGCGATTGCCTGTTTTTCTTTTGGACCGCCACCCAGGCTCAAAGGGATCATGAGATTATTCATGCTAGAAACTTCCATGTGCAGCCACAAGCTATTATGGGCTCTAGCATAGTTGATTAAGTTGTGCGAACTCTTACAGTGGTAGACTAGCAGATGTAGGGGAAAGTAGGTGTAACGGTCTACCCGATCGTAAGGTGCTAGCACTTCTGAAAGACTATGTCTCGGTCATCCGTGTTCTCAAACACCATGTAGTGCGAGAAACCAAACGGAGGCGGTCGAGTCTTGTGGGGAAAAGTGCGCAAACCTCTGCAGAGTGTATAAACTAATCATGATTAGCCGTGTCCCCGGTTATGGACATCTTGAGTATCTAGTACCTGGATTATCATGTGAATCTCAACATGTTAGTCTAAAATTTAATTTTATTGGGTTTTGTTTAATGATGATGCTTAATCGGGATTGAGAATGCTGTCAACCATTCTCAATGTTTAACAACTACCATGATAGTTAAATAAAATTTATTCCTTTGCAGTAGGGAAAAATTGGCTTTACGCAAAACTGTAACCATAGAGCTTTCCACCAGCCAAATATGCATATAGAATAGCCTGTTTCATTCCATTACTCTCTCTATGTGTTACTTTGCCAGCATATTCCATGTGCTGACCCGTTTTGGGCTGCAACGTTAATGTTGCAGACTTTTCAGACGACGATTAAGGAGTTTTTAGGTCGTGGTTCTATACTCAGTGATGCTGTTGGAGTTGATGGACTCACTTATCTTCCAAGCCTTCCGTTGTTATCGTTATTAGATGGCCTTAAGCCATATCTATTGTAATACGTTCTCTTTTGAGACACTCGATGTAATAAGTGTGTGATTGCTACTCTGTTATAAATCCTTCAAGTACTGTGTGGTGTCAGCATTACTGATCCAGGGATGACACCTGAGCACAGAGATTGGACCGTTTGAGGTCTGGTCGCTACAGTATAGCAGTTGATTTATCAGCCATTTGCAAAGATATTTCAGTAGGTGTTAACTTATTCAAGTCAAGTCTACGATATAAAGAAAGAGGCATAACACTAACACCGGCTCCAAGATCACATAAAGCAGTTTTAATATAATTTCTTTTAATGGAGCAAGGTATAGTAGGTACTCCAGGATCTCCAAGTTTCTTTGGTATTCCACCCTTAAAAGTATAATTAGCAAGCATGGTGGAAATCTCAGCTTCCGGTATCTTTCTTTTATTAGTAATGATATCCTTCATATATTTAGCATAAGGATTTGTTTTGAGCACATCAGTTAACCGCATACGCAAAAAGATAGGCCTAATCATTTCAGCAAAGCGCTCAAAATCCTCATCATCCTTTTTCTTGGATGGTTTTGGAGGAAAAGGCATGGGTTTCTGAACCCAAGGCTCCCTTTCTTTACCATGTTTCCTAGCAACAAAGTCTCTTTTATCTTAACGTGGGTTATCAAGATCAACATCAGGTTCAATTTCTACATCATTGTCATTACTAGGTTGAGCATCATCATGAACATCATCATTAATATTTTCATTAGGTTCATGTTCATTACCGGATTGTGTTTCAGCATCAGACATAGATATATCATTTGGATTATCAGGTGGTTCAGCAATAGGTTCACTAGAAGTTTGCATAGTTCTATCATTTTTCTTCTTCTTCTTTTTAGAAGAACTAGGAACATCAATATTATTTCTCTGAGAATCTTGCTCGATTCTCTTAGGGTGGCCTTCAGGATACAAAGGTTCCTGAGTCATTCTACCAGTTCTAGTAGCCACTCTAATAGCATAATTATTTTTCTTACTATTCATTTCATCAAGCACTTCCTTTTGAGCCTTAAGTACTTGTTCTACTTGAGTGGTAACCATAGAAGCATGTTTGCTAACAAGTTTAAGTTCACCTTTAATATTAGCCATATAATCACCCAGGCGTCTAATCATATAAGCATTTTCTTTTAATTGTCTACCAAAGTAAGCATTGAAGTCGTCTTGCTTAAACATAAAATTATCAAACTCATCCAAGCACTGACTAGCAATTTTAGTAGGAGGGACTTCAGCTTTATCATATCTATAGGGAGAATTTACCTTTACTACCTGTGTCGGGATATCGGGATCAGGAGGTTCTTCAGTAAATAAAGAATTGAGATCATATGTTTCTTCAACAGGCGGTATATTAATACCATGTATTTCTTCAATAGGAGGTAAATTCTTAACATCTTCAGCTTTAATTCCTTTTTCTTTCATAGATTTCTTTGCCTCTTGCGTATCTTCGGGACTGAGGAATAGAACACCTCTCTTCTTCGGAGTTGGTTTAGGAATAGACTCAGTAATTGGAGCAGGAGCTGGCTCAGGAGGTGCCTAATTATTTTCATTTGTCAACATATTATTCAATAAAGTTTCAGCTTCATCCGGTGTTCTTTCCCTGAAAAGAGAACCAACACAACTATCCAGGTAATCTCTGGAAGCATCGGTTAGTCCATTATAAAAGATATCAAGTATTTCGGGTTTCTTAAGAGGATGATCAGGCAAAGCATTAAGTAACTTGAGAAGCCTCCCCCAAGCTTGTGGGAGACTCTCTTCTTTAATTTCCCTCAAAGCATCTTGTTTCTTATGAGCAGGGAAATATTTAGCAGAGAAGTAATAAATCATATCCTGGGGACAACGCACACAACCAGGATCAAGAGAATTAAACCATATCTTAGCATCACCCTTTAATGAGAATGGAAATATTTTGAGTATATAAAAGTAACACGATCTCTCATCATTAGTGAACAGGGCAGCTATATCATTTAACTTAGTAAGATGTGCCACAACAGTTTCAGATTCATAGCCATAAAACAGATCAGATTCAACCAAAGTAATTATATCAGGATCAACAGAGAATTCATAATCCTTATCAGGAACACATATAGGTGAAGTAGCAAAAGCAGGGTCGGGTTTCATTTTATCTCTAAGTGATTCTTTGTTCCATTTAACTAATAACCTCTTAAGCTCATATCTATCCCTGTAAGCTAAAATAGCGGCAGAAGATTCCATATCAAAAAGATAACCCTCAGGAATAAGAAAGCATATTTTCATCATCACTATCATCATCGTATTCAGATTCAATAATTTCTTTTTCTTTAGCCCTAGAAATTTGTTCATCAAGAAATTCACCAAGGGGCACAGTAGTATCAGGCATAGAAGCAGTTTCATCATAAGTATCATGCATAGCAGAAGTGGCACCATCAATAACATGCGACATATCAGAACGAATAGCAGAAGCAGGTTTAGGTGTCGCTAGCCTACTCATAACAGAAGGTGAATCAAGTGCAGAGCTAAATGGCAGTCCCTTACCTCCCCTCGTAGTTGAGGGATAAATTGTTGTCTTAGCATCTTTCAAGTTCTCCATAGTGTCCAGCAGATATAAATCCCAAGTGACTCAAAGAATAGAGCTATGATCCCCGGCAACGGCGCCAGAAATCTGTCTTGATAACCCACAAGTATAGGGGATCGTAACAGCTTTCGAGGGTAGAGTATTCAACCCAAATTTATTGATTCGACACAAGGGGAGCCAAAGAATATTCTCAAGTATTAGCAGCTGAGTTGTCAATTCAACCACACCTGGAAACTTAGTATCTGCAGCAAAGTGTTTAGTAGCCAAGTAATATGATAGTAGTGGTAGCGGCAACAAAAGTAAAGACAGCAAAAGTATTGTTTTTGGTATTTTGTTGTGTTTGTAATAGTAGCAGCGGGAAAGTAAATAAGCGAGAACCAGTATATGGAAAACTCGTAGGCACCAGATCAATGATGGATAATTATGCCGGATGCGGTTCATCATGTATCAGTCATAACATAAGGTGGCACAGAACTAGCTCCAATTCATCAATGTAAGGTATGCATGTATTCCATATATAGTCATACGTGCTTATGGAAAAGAACTTGCATGACATCTTTTGTCCTACCCTCCCGTGGCAGCGGGGTCCTATTGGAAACTAAGGAATATTAAGGCCTCTTTTTAATAGAGAACCGGAAAAAAGCATTAGCACATAGTGAATACATGAACTCCTCAAACTATGGTCATCACCGGGAGTGGTCCCGACTATTGTCACTTCGGGGTTGCTGTATCATAACACATAGTAGGTGACTATAGACTTGCAAGATAGGATCAAGAACTCACATATATTCATGAAAACATAATAGGTTTAGATCTGAAATCATGGCACTCGGGCCCTAGTGACAAGCATTAAGCATAGCAAAGTCATAGCAACATCAATCTCAGAACATAGTGGATACTAGGGATCAAACCCTAACAAAACTAACTCGATTACATGATAAATCTCATCCAACCCATCACCGTCCAGCAAGCCTACGATGGAATTACTCACGCACGGCGGTGAGCATCATGAAATTGGTGATGGAGGATGGTTGATGATGACGACGGCGACGAATCCCCCTCTCCGGAGCCCCGAACAGACTCCAGATCAGCCCTCCCAAGAGGTTTTAGGGCTTGGCGGCGGCTCCGTATCGTAAAACGCGATGATTTCTTCTCTTTGATTTTTCTCTCTCCAAAAGCAAATATATAGAGTTGGAGTTGGCGTCGGAGGGCATCCAGGGGACCCACGAGGTAGGGGGCGCGCCCTAGAGGGGGGGGCGCCCCCCACCCTCGTGGACAGGGTGTGGGCCCCCTGGTCTTCATCTTTGGCGAGGATTTTTTATTATTTTTTCTAAGATGTTCCGTGGAGTTTCAGGTCATTCTGAGAATAGTTGTTTTCTGCACATAAAATAACACTATGGCAATTCTACTGAAAACAGCGCCAGTCCGGGTTAGTTCCATTCAAATCATACAAGTTAGAGTCCAAAAGAAGGGCAAAAGTGTTTGGAAAAGTAGATACGATGGAGACGTATCATCCATTGCAACCCTTTTCTCATGTCTTTCAACCTACAGGGGTCTCGTGATGTTCCTTGTTCCTCTTTTCTAACAGAGTGTTTTCAAATTCGATCATCTCCGTTGTATTCTTTCTCAAAATGGTTTTAACATTTCAAGGTTCTTTGGTTCCACTCGTTTGTCAAAGAAGCAACTCTGTTTTACCTCTTCTCTTCCCTTCCGTTTCCCTCCGGTGCCATCTTAGATCTCGGGACGAGATCCTCTTGTAGTGGTGGAGTGTTGTGACGACCCAAGACCGAGACCTCCATTATTATTTTTATTTTGTGTTATGTTCATGCGTGCTTGCTCGCTTGTGATGTTTGTTTTATTTTATTTTGCATCATGCATCTTCTCCATACCATTGTCGTGTTTGTTTAACTTAGTTGCTCATGTGCATTGCAACTTCTTTTCTTCTCTTGATCCTTCCATCAACCCCATGCTCACTTCGAACTTGGTTTCACCCAAGTTTCAAATCCCTATGCCACTTCCTTCTTTCCATTTTCTCTATTTATTTGAGTTGCAAATAGATTTACTCAAATAAATGTTCATCTTTTGCCCATAAATCATATTTATTATGTAGGGTCATCCTATAAAATTTAAGCTCATTTGGATTCAGTTTGCTTAGGTTATAAATTCATGCAAGTTTGAATTAAATTCGAACATGTTTAAATTTATATTCTGTAAAAAAATCCCAAACTAATTTGATTAAATCGGGCATGTTTCAACCCCGAACCCTCTGTACTTTTCTCTCTATTTCTGTTTATGCAATAAATAGAAAGGGAAGAGGTAAATCAGATAAGTGAGGGAAGCCCAGCTGGGCCTCCCAGCCTCCCGCCCCGGCCCACCTAGGCCACTTGGGCCTCCTGCAGCCGCACCCTGCTCAAACCCTAGTCCCCGTCGTTGCATCTCCATCGATCCCTCTCCCTCGCATACTCCCACACCGCCGTCAGCAGCGCCACACGCACACACGCATCGCGCCTCGCCCGATCCCCATCTCCCTCCGCTCCATCTCCTCACCCTCTCGTTCTCCCAGCGTCCCCGCGCGCGCCATGGCGTCCTCCAGCTACGTCGTGTCGGCCGGCCACCAGAGTTGTTGCCGGCTGCCGCCCCACAGCTCCCTACCTCCCGCTCCCTCCTTGATTCAGTTCGAGAGGAGCTTGAACCCCAAGCCGACCCTGAGCGCTTCCTCAGCCTCGCGCATGCCCCTGCTCGTGGCCTCCCGAGCACACGACAAGCAGCACCGCCGCCGGGAATGGACCCAGCAGCTATGGATTCGTCTAGTTCAGTCCCTGCCGGAGCTGCACCTGAGCTCCTCCTCCTCGCCTCGTCCGCGCTGGAAGCGGCCTCCCATGCCCCAGCATCGTCGCCGGCCACCACCAGCATCTCCGGCACCGCCTCCTGCTGGTCACCTCCACCCCCTGGACCCGCTGATCCTCCTCGTCACCGAGCCGTGTGCTTTCTCATCGCCCTGCCTCCATGTCCACTGTGTGCGCCAGCGCCCATGTCCGAGCACCACGTTTTCTCCGCTGCCCCGTGCACCTTTGGCTACATCCCGTCGCACCATCGCCTCCTTGCTGCTGCCCGCCTGAGGCCCTTTTGTCTCGCTGAGTTTTGTATTGGCAAGAACGACACGCCAAGACCCGTATCCGGACCGTCAAGCATCTTCTCCGAGAATTTTGCCAAGTACCACAACACGACGACCCTCGCAAGACCAAGTTCCTTTATGATATGTGGACGACAACCGACGCCGAAGACTCATGAACCAATAACGTCAAGTTTGACTACTGGCGACGTGCACTTCGCCAAGTACCATGCCGTTTCTGAAAGAATCGTCAACATCAAGTTCTCTGCCATGAACGGTTACAGTGTTGTGGATCCGGCAAGTACCCTCTCCGGATCGCCATGTTCGACTACCGATGACATATACCACTACCATCGCCGAGATCGCGAGAACCTCTACTTCCCCTTCAAAACGTGTACCACTACCGCCGCCTGAACGTCTATTGAACATGTACCACGACCATCACTGAAGACCCCATGGACGTCAAGTTCCGTGTCGTGACCCCGAACATCTATGGACATGAACCACTACTTCCCTCGATGACCCGTGAACGACTACTTCCTCTATGAACCGATCCGGTTCGAAACGCACGCTTCGAAGGTATAACCGCCGAGAACGACCGCCCGTGGACGAATGCTTGTGTTGTATGAGATGCATGGTTGGTTGTTGTATTCGCCCGTGAACATTAGTTGTTCCTCCTCGTTGCCATGCCGTCCACCCATAGGAACCCGGTAACTGGGATCACCCCACCATCTTTTGCATGCTCCCGTCACACTTCCTTTGCACCGGTATCTCCGTGAGCTACCGGAACCGATATGTTGTCGTGGCATCATTTTTGGATTCGTTGCCGTGGCACCCCTTTCGTTTCCGCCACGATGACAAATGCTTCATAACATGCTCTTATCAACATTTTCATAAAACTTGCATAAAACTTGCACATGTCATCCGCATCATGATAATAACATTTAAAATGTTTAAATTGTTGTTTACTTCAATTGCTAAATGACATGTGGGGAGTTACCAGAATGGGTATTTGTTGTTTCCGGCCTCACTTAAAATTGCCTAAAATGTGTAGTTTACTTCTGCCTCACCCCTTGCCATGTTAAGAACATTTAATATTGTTGAGTACCTAAACGGGAGAGAACTAAATAATTAAATGTGGTGTTTCTTCAATATGCAACCTGTTACATATTGAGCTCCACTTAATTTGTAGTATTGTTTGTGCATATTGCCATGCCATGCCTCTTTAAACCGGACATGCATCATATTTGATTGTGCATCATGCCATGTTTATGCTTGTTGGTTTACCATGTTGTTTGCTCCTTTCCGGTTCTTCTTCTTCGGGTTAGTTCCGATAACGTCGCGTTTGTGAGGATCCGTTCGACTACGTCCGTTTGTCTTCTTCATGGACTCGTTCTTCTTCCTTGTGGGATCTCAGACAAGATGACCCACTACAAAAAAAGACACATCCGTGACATTTTGGGCCGAACGAAATTTTTTCTGTCATACATATAACACTTCTATGATGATAATTGTGACAAAACCCGGTATCATCATAGATGTGGTGGGCTCCTACTTCTATGACAAAAAAATCATGACAGAAAATGGGCTTTTCGTCCTGGGCGGGCCGGAGACGCAGCTGCATGACATTCTTTGGGCCGTCCATGACGGAAAAACCGTGGTAGAAGCGAGGGGGAGGAAAATTTCGGGGAGTTCCCGGTTACGGTGGGAGGTCGGGGGCCGAGCGATGCGCGTTTCTCTCATACACGTACGCGCGTGTGTGCGAGGCATTGGCTCTAACTAAACCCGAGCGAGACGTTGGGCTCTAACTGAACCAGAGCGATTGCATTGCAGGCTACGCGTTACTGAATCCGAGCGATCGATCGATGGCTGTTAACTGAACCCGATCGAGCGATTCCTTCGCTACTGCTGCTAACCGAAGCCGATCGATGGGATGAACAGTGAGCGTTGCAGGGGGAGGGGGTTTGGATGAACAGTGAGCGGTGGCGTTGCCTCTGGATGAACAGGACCCCGTGGTGTGGTGGGGGGCTGATGAATAGTAAACGGTGGAGGGGTGCCCGTGGAGGGGTGGATGAACAGGACCCCGTGGTGTGGAGGGCTGGATGAACAGTAGACGGTGGATGGGTGGTTGAACAGGACCCCGTGGTGTGGAGGGCTGGATGAACAGTAGACGGTGGAGGGGTGGTTGAACAGTAGCCGGTGGAGTAGCACGCGGTGGAGGATGGATGAACAGGAGCCCGTGGAGGCTGGATGAACAGGAGCCCGTGGAGGCTGGAGGAGGTCGACGGTGGAGATGAACAATATCCTGTGGAGTCCCGTTTTGCGGTACGCCACACCCCTCCCGATGAACAGAACCCCCGTTTCGACCGTAGCACTCCAACACAAGTCCGTTTCCTCCATTTTGCGGTACACCACACCCCTCCCTATCAACATGACCCCCGTTTCGACCGTAGGAGGTCCGTTTCCTCCGTTTTACGGTATGCCAGACCCCTCCTGATGAACAGGATCCCGTTTCGAACGTGGCCGGTCGAACACAAGGCCGTTTCCTCCGTTCTGCGGTACGCCAGGCCTCGTTTCCATCGCCTGTTCCGTCCAAACCCTCCCGATGAACACGACGCATTCCGTTGCCTCCCCATGAACACGACGACAATGTTGTTTCTCCGTTCTGACCCAGCCATGTACACGAGCCCTGGCCGTACGTATGCGCGAGTAGGCGTTCGAGACCCCGCCCGTATGTACACATACGTGGCCGTATTTTCTTTCTTGCACCCTGGCCGTTGTACGTACGTGTACATGCTACGTGCGCGCCTCTACTACGACACGTGCGCGCCTCTACATCGACCAGTATGTACGTACACGTTCGCGACCAGAATGACAACGCTACGTACGCTTCGACCAGGTGGGTCCCAACTATCAGGCACTTCCTTGCCTGCGAAGATGTAGCTGGTCGGTCCCAGCAGTCAGGGGGCGAATCGTTTTTTTTTGCCCGGACGCACTTCCTCGCGTGCGAAGATGTAGCTGGTGGGTCCCAGCAGTCAGGGGAAACGTTTTTTCATGAAATACGGTGGCCCGTCCGGTGGGTCCCGCTGTCAGGTGGAGGAATAATTATTTTGCACGTAATAAGGAGGCACTTCCTTGCTGCGGCCGTGGACCCAGTTGTCAGCCTCTCCACGTACAGTCCACGTCCGATGGAAGCCGTTCCTTGACCATGTTGACCACGCCGCGCCGAGAGCACCAGGGCGGTGGACGACGGCGAGGCCTAGGAAGGGGACGACGCGGAGCCGGGGAAGACGCGGCAGTGGATGCCCACGCGTAGAGGAGTACGAGGGTTCACTGGTTCGCTGCGGTGTGAGGCTGTCGTCGCCGCAGAATAACAGGGGGTGTGGGTGAGTAGAGGGATGGCCTGGCCAGCGATGGGAGTAGTAGGGGGCGGTGAGGCCTCCGCCGCATCGCAGCCGGCCACAGGAGGCAGGAGCACGAGGCACGACCGGCGTTGGTTTGGGCGGCTGGAGCAAGAAGACCAGAGGTTGAAGAAGCACTACGGCCGTTGGATGGACATCGTACGGTCACTGGACCTAGAATCGTGCATATTGACTAAGTTGACAAAGCTCTCCGTCCCCGTCAACTTAGTAGGCCCACAAGTCAGCCTCCCACCAAGGTGGGTCCCAGCTAGCAGGGGGTATTCATTTTTCTGAGCGTAATAAGGAGGCACTTCCTTGCGTGCGAAGATATAGCTGGTGGGTCCGAGCTGTCAGCGGCGGTAACGTTTTTTCGTGAAATACAGAGGCCCTTTCGGTGGGTCCCTGATGTCAGGTGAAGGAATCATTATTTTGCGCGTAATAAGGAGGCATTTCTTTGCGTGCGGTCATGGACCCAACTGTCGGTCTCTCCATGTATAGTCCACTTCAGATGCATGTCGGTCGTTGACCACGTGGACCAGGCCGCACCGAGAGCACCAGGGCGGTGGACGATGGCGAGGCCTAGGAAGGGAACGACACGGAGGCAGGGAAGACTCGGCAGTTGTTTCCCACACGGAGGGGAGTACGACTGTACGAGGGTTTACTGGTTCGTCTACCATCGCCGGAGAATAACAGCAGGTGTGGGTGAGTAGAGGGATGGCTAGGCCAGCGATGGGAGTACGGTGGGGCGGTGAGGCCTGCGCGGCAGCACAGCCGGCCACGGGGAGGAGGGAGCAGGCAGTCCCGCCGGCGCTTGTTTGAGCGGCTGGAGCAGAAAGAGTAGAGATTGAAGAAGCACGGCGGACGTTCAATGGACATCCAACAGTCACTGCTTGTGCGTCGACCTTTTTTAGGAAAGCCTCAAATCTGTGGAAAACAGTATACAGCCCATCTGCCATTATTTCTAATAATTTACAACGCTTTTCCTAATTCTTAAGGTTTTTTGGA
Organism: Triticum urartu; assembly: GCF_003073215.2. NCBI lineage: Eukaryota > Viridiplantae > Streptophyta > Magnoliopsida > Poales > Poaceae > Triticum > Triticum urartu. The sequence continues at coordinate 82,218,511 of NC_053027.1, forward strand.
GCCCATATTCTTTTTGTTAGCATTACAGCCCATATTGTGGCCACGGTTAAAAAATTAACGAAATTTTGCATATTTCGGTGCGGTCCGAACTGTTTTTTATCCCGAAATTTTGACTCACATTCAAACTGATTTTAAAAATAAATGTATATCAATATAAAATCCAACAAATTCTCCACGCATAAAAATTAATATAATTTAAAATCTTGAAATGAAAAAAAGATATTTTAAACTAATTGCCGGTTTGATGTGTTTTAAAAATGTACAACCCATTTCTCATTACTAATGGGCCATTTTCTCGGCCAGCCGAATGAAGCTCTCCTCGTCTTGAAAGATTTGCAGCCCAACAGGCCTGACAAAGAGACTTACTTGGCAAATCACAAAAAAACTGGGTTGTGGCCGTGGACCCAGCTGTCAGCCTCTCCATGTACAGTACTCTTCCGATGGAAGTCGGTCGTTGACCACATTGACCACGCTGCGCCGAGAGCACCAAGGCGGTGGACGACGACGAGGCCTAGGAAGCAGACGACATGGAGCCGGGGAAGACGCGGCAGTGGATGCCCATGCGGAGAGGAGTGAGGCTGCCGTCGCCGCAGAATAACAGGGGGTGTGGGTGAGTAGAGGGATAACATGGGCCAGCGGTGGGAGTAGTAGGGGGCGGTGAGGCCTCGCGGCATCACAGCCGGCCACGAGAGGCAGGAGCACGCGGCACGACCGGCGCAGCTTTGGCCGGCTGGAGCAAGAAGACCAGAGGTTTAAGAAGCACTACTGCCGTTGGATGGACATCATACGGTCACTGGAGCTAGAATCGTTCATATTGACTAAGTTGACAAAGCCCTCCATCCTCGTCAACTTAGTAGGCCCACAAGCCAGCCTCCCATCAGGTTGGGTCCCAGCTAGCAGGGGAGTATTCATTTTCCTGTGCGTAATAAGGAGGCACTTCCAGTGGGTCCGAGCTGACAGCGGGGGGGGGGGACATTTTTTTCGCGAAATACAGTGGTCCGTCCGGTGGGTCCCAGCAGGCAGGGGCAACCGTTTTTTTCATGAAATACGGTGGCTCGTCCGGTGGGTCCCAGCAGTCAGGGGGGAAACGTTTTTTCCGCGAAATACTGGTGGCCTGTCCGGTGGGTCCCTACTGTCAGGTGGAGGAATAATTATTTTGCCGTAATAAGGAGGCACTTCCTTGCGGCTGCCGTGGACCTAGTTGTCAGCCTCTCCACGTACAGTACTCTTCTGATGGAAGTCGGTCGTTGACCACATTGACCATGCCGCGCCGAGAGCACCACGGCGGTGGACGACGGCGAGGCCTAGGAAGGGGACGACGCGGAGCTAGGGAAGACGCGGCAGTGGATGCCCACGCGGAGAGGAGTACGAGGGTTCACTGGTTCGGCTGCGGTGTGAGGCTGCCGTCGCCGCAGAATAACAGGGGGAGTGGGTGAGTGGAGGAATGGCCTGGCCAGCGGTGGGAGTAGTATGGGGACGGTGAGGCCTCCGCGGCAGCACAGCCGGCCACGGTTGTCAGGAGCATGCGACACGACCGGCGCTGCTTTGGGCAGCTGGGGCAAGAAGACCAGAGGTTGAAGAAGCACTACGGCTGTTGGATGGACATCATTGACCACGCCGCACCGAGAGCACCAGGGCGGTGGACGACGGCGAGGCCTACGAAGGGAACGACACGGGGCCGGGGAAGACACGGCAGTGGCTGCCCACGCAGTGGAGAGTACGAGGGTTGACTGGTTCGGCTGCCGTCGCCGGAAAATAACAGGAGGTGTGGGTGAGTAGAGGGATAGATAGGCCAGGGATGCGAGTATGATGGGGCTGTGAGGCCTTCCCGGCAGCACTGCCGACCACGGGAGGCGGGAGCAGGCGGTTCCGATGGCGCTGGTTTGGGCGCCTGGGGCAGGATGATCAGAGACTGAAGAAGCACGATTGCCGTTAGATTGACATCTAACGGTCTGACACTGGTAGAGTCGATTGTTGACTAAGTTTCTTTTTTGAGAAACCTTGTGTATGCATGAACTTAGTAGGCCCACAAGTCAGCCTCCAAATCTGTGGCAGACAATATAAAGCCCATTTGCTATTTTTTATAATTTGCAGCTCATTTGCTAATTCTTAAGTAATTTATTACAGCCCATTTTCTGCCCAGGACCACGGTCAAAAAGTCCAACCTTATTTTGCATATTTCGGTGGAGTCCGAACTATTGTAATCCCGAAATGATAAACATTTTTTAAGAACTTATTGATTTGCCAAAAAATCGTTTTATTTTTGTAAGCAAATAAGACGTGGGACAATTTAGTTGGTTTAAGGGAAAACCAATGGTCAAAATATGAGCGCTGGGTGGGAAAAAACAAAAAAAAAATAAGGATGTAAATATGAAAAGGGAATTTTATGTATTTTCAATATAATGATACGTGTATATGAACTAGTAAAACTATAGGTAGAGATTAGAAAATGGATGTAGGACATGCGTTTCAAGAGGAAAATAGAACTGGGTTGTGTGTTTGATTCAGTAAAAGAAACTGCCTGCGGATGTTGTAAGACAAAATATAACTAACGCTGGCGGGCCAGAGGCCAGTAGATACCTGCTGGATCTTTGTGCCCCGTTGTCGTCATGGGCTGGGCCTGTTAAAAACAAAACAATCCTGGGCAATCTACAGCCCAGTTGAAACTTGCTCGACCTGAAAAAACAATATACGTGCTCAATAAACAAGAGAATTCTGCAAGTACATACTGATAACTGGGATGCAGCACAGATATTGTTTTTTTATCGTGATAATAAGTGCATGCACTTGTTTCAAAAAAATTGGAGAACTGGGAATTCAAACGGCGGGTGCTTATGCTACCCATCAAATAAAAATCAGGTGCCTGAAAATTTGTTTCGAAATAAGTGATTCAGCTTTATATCCACGTCGACCCTCGGCATGATGGTTGGAAGCAAATGCAAGTTCATACCAAAAGATCGTTAACAACAATACCAACTTGCGGACGACAAGGTAGTACAACTACCAATACCAAACTAACTTATAATCTTTTTACTCCTGGCCCTAGTGTTCGTCTGGTAGAAAATCTTGCAGAGGACCAGCTCCCGCTCCTTCTCTTGCTCCAGGTCCCCGAGGTGGTACTGGTGCATCACCCAGTTGGTCCTCTGCTGGTCGAAGTTCTTGTTGGTGTGCAGCACCAGAACCTTTTTTGCTGCCCATCTGCCGGCCGTTGACCATCACCGGCAAGGTATTGCCGGTCTTGTGCCACATCGCGTGCATGCCACACTCCGACTGTATCTTGCGACGCGTCCACGCGCCCCTTTTGAACGTGCTGGAATTGCGCTGGAAGAAATGCTTCCTTAGGCCACTCAGTGTGATACCTGCAGTATTGTGGAATACAGGTTTTAGTGTACCTAGTTGGCATTTTCATAACATCTTTGGCATGTTGCAGTCACTTGTTTCACTTTTTATTAACTGTCAAATTGTAATTGCTTCACCAGGTCTGCGTATAAAAAGAAAAATAGAGATATAAACAAAGGAATATGTTTGTGCAAGTAGACGGCCGATCGGTGTCTTACCTGGAAGTTTCTCAGGTTGGGTGTAACATATGCCGTGCTCGCTGTCGATGGTTGGTATGAACAAATCGATGAGAGACTGAAATCTCACGCTGTTAGCACTAACTTTGGCCTCAAGGTGCTCGATCAGCTCCTGATCTGTGGGATCAAACTTGACGCCAGCCGGCAGCACGGGCCAATCCTTCTTCGACTTGCATCGGTAGCTCTAGTTATATGGTACTTAATGTATGATCAATCGACTGTTTTAAGTGAATGATGAAAGATTTCGACAGATAAGTGGTACTCCAAATCTGAAGTCCAGAATACCCGAACACGCTGCCGGGATTCTTGTGTCACCTCACGCGCAGCGTGTTGTCACGTCAATTCAATGTGTGGATATGATGAATAATTTGACCGATGTATACTAGTACTGCTACTGTACTACTTACTAGTCGTATTTAGTGTCAGGATTTATACATAGGTTTAACTAACAAGTACGCACTTGAAGCCTAACTGATATATATATGGCTTCTGCACAGCATCTCCATCCTCATTATCAGTACATCCTACGCAGGTGAGTTAGGATGCACTTGATCCCAAGAAGGTATCTATCCTTCAAACCAGAGGAGTGCTTCAAACTAACAACAGTATATAATATCCAACAAAAGAGGGTCGTGCTACAGCAGCAGAATACATGGCTCAGTTGTAAAACGACGGCCAGTGAATTGTAATACGACTCACTATAGGGCGAATTCGAGCTCGGTACCCGGGGATCCTCTAGAGTCGACCTGCAGGCATGCAAGCTTGATGCCTTTCACACACTGAAGATTATCTGGCAACAAGCTGTGTCGACGAATCTCTGGATATGGTGATTCATGAAACCCATGGTATGATGTGTAAACACAGCCCCCCTCGCGAATGGAAGTTGCATAGCACAGTAATCATCGCCGGTGATATGATCGATGATTGGTTGGATGATCGGATAATTGAGCCCGAGGAACAAGGAGTGGTTGCCGAGGCTGTAAACCCGCCTCCAGTTGAATATGCCTGGCCCAACGGAGCTGGGATCTTTCTTGAACATGAAGCAGCCATAGCCATCAATGTCATGAACGCACCACGCATTGTACTGCATGTGGTTTGATGTAATGGTTTGGTCAATTTGGTGCGTGCGAATGAGCATCAAATGACCGCCGTCAGCTGAATGAGTGATAAACCACCACCCATCGGCTGGTATGATTCCAAGTCCTGGAATCATGAAGGCCAGCGCATTTGCGTCTGCTGCAATAATTCAAATTGGAGACCAAAAGGACAAAATAAAACAATCATGTTCAGAGTATGTGTGGAATTAAGATTATTATAACAGCGACACATATCATAGACAGAGAATTGCAATGCCGTGGTCATAATCATACCCCAGTTTAAATAAATAAGCCAATGGCTTTCATATTCTAGCAATATGTCATGGTTCAAACATCATTTAACAATGAGAGGAAAACAGCTATGACAGCGCCTACTCATATTCTACCATAGCACTTACTACTACTGTTCTCATATCAACTCTAAGCAATAACATGCGTTGTTATAAAAATCTTGTAAACGAGAGTAACATATAGCAATCATGATGTTATGCTCATAATATGTATTCTAACAATCATTAGATGCCAATTGTTCTCATATCAACTCTAACAATAACATGTGTGGTCATAAAAATCTAGGCAATGAGAGGAACATATAGCAATGATGTGGTTATAGACATGCTATGCATTCTAAATTTGTAACAAATGAACAGGCAGTCGTATTCATAAGGTAAAGATGAGATGAGATAGAATAATTACACGACGATAGATTCCACCAATATAGGTAGCCAATCTGTGTGTCGACCGCGTAAACGATGCCATCGTGCACTATAGCATTAGACAGAAATGTTTCCTCAACAGGATTGATGATGAGCCATAACCATGTATGGCGACCGGATTCCAGATAGACTAATCCCTTGTTGAACAAGGCAATGAGCTTGTAATCCATGTAGTCTTCTGATGGTGTGGACACTTTGCAGATTACAACTTTCTGCAAACAGAGGTCGAGCCAAAAGCTTGACGCGTCTCGTGCGTAGTTGGCAGGAGTGTCCGGTGGGCCGCGAGGCTCGGTGGCGGCAGTATCCAACGATGGAAGGGTGATCTCTCGCTGGGTGTAGATATCCACGAGACGCCACGGACTACCGGTGTGGTGGATAAGGACGATCCAGTTGGCCTTCATGCCCGCCCAGTAGTGGCCGCGCATGAAGGACAGGTGGACGGGTATTGGTAGCATGTCGAGGGGCACCACGGCAACCTCCGTAGGATCGTCAAGTCGGTGTCTGGGCCACCTGCGAGGATCGGGCATCAGCAAGCAGGGTGTCTTGAAAAGAGCCGGCCGGTTGTAGACGAGTAGACGGTACAAAGACACCGAGCATGCGGCCAGATAGACGGTGCTGAGTAGGTCCATACGACTACAGATCTGCTCCAAGAGAACGTCGGGGAGGGAATTCCAATCGCGGCTCTGCGTGTCAGTCGGTTCTGCCATTGGGGTTTTCGGTGCCTGCAAGCCAGCGGGGAAGTGGATTCAGGCGGGCGAGCGAAGAAGCTTCTCCTCGTGTGGCCGAGAAGTGAGCGGGGGGATATGGTACGCGCGAGCTACCAAGGAAGATGGCACGGGTGGGCGAGCAGTGAGCGGGGGTAAATGGTGTGCGGCCGACGATGGGGAAGAGAGGAGGAAGAAGAAGAGAGGAGGAAGAAGAGTGAAAGACGGGGAAGAAAGTGCATTCAATCTCAATTCTACTACTCCCTCCGTCTAGGTGTGTAAGTCACCTTACAAAAACCAAATAATCCCAAAACACTTAGGCACCGTACATTAACTCCCTTCTCGTTTTCTGTTTTGTGGCATATCAACCAATAAGATATGTGGGCTGTGCATGCTTTCAATGACTTGAGACTACCAAACATAACCGACTGATTTAGTAACACCAACACACTAGTTCACCTTATTAATTACGTGTCCCATCTGTTGTAGTGTGTATTGTCACTTCACTGCGAAGACTAGTTGAATAGTTCTCTCTGACCGAGATGGGGAATAAATGGATCGCGAGGACTTCCTTTCTACAGTATCCCTATGCCTCTACGCTCACTTCACTCATTTTGCTCCGTACCTAGTCACTTGTTGAAATATATAGCCAAATGGACATGTCAATGGGAGGGAGTAAGCCCCATGGATGCATGCATGCATGCAACATGCAACACTCACACGTACACATGGACGCACACAACACTCACGCACCCATGCGGCACACAGCACACGACACAACACACACGCTCACGCTCAAGTGCTCAACCTACTCCCTACGTCCGTGAAAGACTGTACATTTAGAGTTTTACACATTGACCAGGGCATAATTAACGCCCAAAAGTAGCAGACTTATGTGTGCATGCGACCATTGAGATAAGAAGATTAAATGAAGGTCGTTTCATGCTATAATTAACGATAGACATGTAGCCTATACCTACAGCACAAGTTGGTGCATTAGTCAATCAATATCGATTTAGATTAAAGGCTAAACACATTGGAAGTGTAGATGTACATCATGTAGTACACTCTTTGTTGGAAGACCGAGGGAGGACACATGCATGCACTCACATACACAGCCAGGGCGGTTCGCGCGCAAGGGTTGGACTCGTGTCGCGCCTGCGTAAAGTTTTGTTTAACTGATTTCTTTGCTCTGCCAACTAATAGGTGGGACCCAGAAACCAAGTGAAAATTTAACCAGTCAACAAAGTGCCACATCGACTATGTGGCCGGTCAGTAGGGTGCAATACGGTGCTCTACGATGAGCTAGTGATCGCATAATCGCCGCAAAACTATATATAGTGACCGTAAAGAGCGTATTGTTACATATGTTGACCGCCAGTGTATCTTTCTCGTTTCAAATTAAGCCATATTAATCGGAAAGGACGCAGTATGGACTACTACTACTAGTACTGCTTTGATGTGTCCCGTCAACTCGCCGAACGAGGAGAAGCTTGCTTACTACGCCTCTCCCTCGCCCACACGCGCAGTGGTTCGCAGGACGAGGAGAGGGTTTTGACTACAGCGCCCTCTCCCTCTCCCTCTCCCTCTCCCTTTCCCTCGCCCTCGCGGTGGACGTGCAGTAGTTCAATCGGTGTCAGATTGCCAGAAGCATATTGTACTGTAGTATCATCATTGTTGGACCTTCCGAAGAGGCGAAGAGCCAAGTGCAAGGTTCACACGAGTACGAACTGTTGAACCTCCCGAAGAGGCAAAAAGCCAAGCGCAAGGTTTTATAGGAGTTGTTGTCCTAGTAGGAGTGTACTAGTACAACTATAGCGAATGATGCTATTGTATGATGCCGCCACGTCACGTATATCCAAAGCTGTGCCACCTTTTTTCTCAAAGAGCGTGTTGGAGCCCGTGCAACAACCACACAAGTTGCACGTACACATAACACATTTACTAGTAATAAATTCTAAAGGACAAATGCCAGTATGCCACACAAGTTCATCTCCAACTCATGTGATAAATTTGTGCATGACTAGTCTACATATATTCACAACGCTACCGTTCACAATTACCGTACTCCACTTACACGTTATAGATGGGCTACATGTCATCCTCCAGGTTCCAGTCCCAGGTGTTCTTCATGGATGGCACGATCCATAGCGTTGGGCAATGGGAATCATTGTCGCAGCTTTCTAGTCCGGTTCCACACGATGGAGACTCATCCAAGCTGAAGCGGCATAAATCAGGGATAGCGTGTCCCAGCATGTCATTCATCCGGCGGTGCGCACTGAAGACACAACCATGCTTCATGAACGGCAGGCCTTCCGTGTCGTGCACGGAAGGAGGCATCCGCTTCACAATGGGGTAGCTGTCCCCGATGAAAAGCGAGTACTCTCCAAGAGTGTTCCTCGGCACCCACGTAGCATCTTGGGGGTCGAACTCGGCGCCGTTCATCTGGTACACGCGACATCCCAGATCTGGACACATGGTGACGTACATAGTCAAGGTCCATGCATAATAATGTTGTGCTCAAATGTGGCGGTCAGTAATACTGTGCAACAAATAGTACTACTCCGGTATAGAGGAAGTAAAATAACCGGCTTATTATATATAGCCACTCTTGGCTACATGGATGAGATAGTAAGACATGGAAAAACAAAAACGGTGGCAGCTAGTGGGTTCAAGTCTTCAAGGGCCTAGCTAGCTATACGCGTCCTCCAAGGTAAAAAGTACTCCTACTAGTACTACAAAGTATACTACTAGTACAACAATGAAAGAGAAGGCGCGAGGGTTAAAAAATGGAATACCTGGGTAGATGGTGACGGTCCGATCGTGGTAGATTATGTGACCATGTTGCACATCAGTGGTACCATGGGTAACGACTACTAAGATAGTTGATCCCAATATGCCAAAGTCAGCTACAAGGTTCCAGGTTAGACCGAATCGCGGATGCAAATGCACATCCAGGATCGGCGATCTTATTTTGATCGGGGGATGACTGGTCCCTGCAAAATAATGGAGTACCGTTAGGGATGCAAATGATGGTTTGTGCATTCCGTTTGTAATCTCACGTACCACAGGATTTCAACCAGATGAAACAAGTCCCCTGGCTTGTCATCGCGAAGATGCGGCCTAGATGGCACACGATGTCTTCGAACGTGTAGGGGTACAAATCTGCCGCCGCCAACATGCGCCAGCCTCTGCCGTTACTGCCTCCTACATTGATGGCAATCCTTATGTCGAACACCACGATGATATAGTAATCATCGTAGCTGCATCGCTTTGTCGGCGGGTCCACAATTGCTATCTTCTTCAATCTCATGTAGGAATCATCATACGTATTCTTGCCCAGCCAGTCCGGAAGGCCGATCCCAATGGTGGAGAAGGGGTCTACCGGAACGGCCGCACTGCTGTGGATGTTGTGCAAAATGATGGCGGTATCCGGCCGGAGGTATGCAAGCCAATCTTCATTGGCACCGACCCAGACCTATATATAAGACGGTGGGCAGCGGAGAAATTACGGGATGGAAATGGAATAACTATGTACTACATGATCAAACTCCATTACTGTCCTGCTCATCGGACAAAATCCGACTACCTCTCAACGTCGGCAACTCTAGCGGAGTCAACGTGCAACCATGGCCAGGGAGCGGTGGACTGTTCGAAGGATTGTCCCATAGAAGAACCTTCTCCTCGAGAATGCATGGAAGACCAACAAGCATGGCATGTTTAAGCAACGTCTTGAAAAAGTTGGTGCGGGAAGCACCGAGTCTTGCGGCGGTGAGGACGTCGGAGCGGCGTGCGATTTCTCCCACAGGATCGTCGTCCAAGGTCTCCCAGCCCCGACGAGGAGGAGAATCGCCTGGCGAATCCATGGGAGCAGCGGCGAACTGCCTTGAGGGGAGGGGAACTGGCGAGGAGGAGATAAGAGCGTAGTAACCGCAGGGCCTCGTCCCTTCCAACTGTAGACCATTCCTCAGCGAAGGGGTGAGGCTATTATTTACTACTAGTACTCCCTCCGATTCTTTTTACTCTGTGCATAAAAGAGCAGACCCGGATACCAAGGCAGGGGTCGCTGCATGCTTTCTGGACAGAAATACCCCTGGCGCATGGATGGGAGGAGTTAGCAGCTCTAAATGCCCCATGCAGCCATTGGCTGTCCGACCGCGTTCTCCTCTCTCTGCATGTTGCATGGATGTCTCCCTCTCTCACACATGACTGCATGCGGTGGCACTGGCCTATGAGAAGCTCGCGTGGAGATAGCAATCTTCTCTCCAGAAGTGATTTTTTTGAAAGAAAGGGATTATGGAACGTTATGGGATTGCATTATACTGTAAATAATAGCACTAGTAAGAAATTTTTGGCACTAGGTAGTAGTTTTTGGCATGGATTAAGAAATTTTGGGTATGTTTTGCTATTTTTTGTACACGCCAACTAGTGTCAAAAAATTTCTTACATTATGTGACGGAGGAGTACGTACTTGTACTGTAGCAGTACTAGTACTACTTTTCTCAACTAGTAGTGCGATGTAATGTACTTCTAGTCTAGTCTAGTATAGTGCACTAGTTTTGAACTCTTGAATCTCAGGGCCAAGGAGCTACAGTTGGAAGTGGAGGGTACTACTGTTCTCTAGAACCATCACTGTACTATCAATGCAGGGGAAGTACACCTACGTAGTGGCCTAGTGGGTACTCTCGGTGCTCTATTCAGCCGCTCCTCTCACGTAGCTGGCCTACTCAGCCGCTCCTCTCATGCACACACTAGCAGCCTGTATATCATCGACGGTTACTGCGGGGGCAGGACATTTGAGTTATTTGATACAGCGAGACTAGGCTTTTCGCTTCCATTTGTGGAGGTGTAATGGATCTCGTCGAACTTTGTTAGTAGTTCCTTCTTTATGAATGAGATGAAGCAAAGCTTTTGCCTCTGTTTCAAAAAAACACGGCAAGAGGAATTTCTTTTATAGTAGAGTCGATAATGGAGTGAAGTCCATGCATGCAACGCCACAAGCTACAAAGTAGTAGTGGAGCACTTTACGTATAGATCCATATTGCATAGTTTCCAATGCCCCGCTAGGCTTTTCCGGCTCCTCGGGCTTAAATGGGAGGCGCTAGTTTAAATATGCTACTAGCTGGAGGCTACAAGTGAGGTGTGGCTAGGGCAAGCACGCGAGCCACCGGATGCTGGGAAGGAAAACCCGTTCACGTGGCTAGGCTGTCCAGTGCACCCAGATTGTGGGGCCGCACGTCCGTTTGACTTCAAAACTCAAACTACCTGTGTAAAATATTGGCTCGCAACGAAGTGTAGTAGTACTATTTTAAAAAAAAGGTCGCGGTGTGTTTGGCCGGGATCGAACCCACAAAACAAGGTATACACTCCCGCGACCACTAGTAGTACTCGTTGGAGTACAACGCAACCTAGAATCACCTTTTGTCGCTAGTAGTACATACATTGTTCCTTACAAGAAACCCCTAAGAGCATGGTTAATAGTATAGCCAGCTGCTGGCTATAAGCCAGTGCCATGTCATCTACAGCCCATCTTATAGCCAACATGTAGTAGTAGTTTATTTCTTATAGCCCGCTGACTCAGCTCTATTGTACTTGCTCTAATAATGCAAGAAACCACTAAAATGCCAAGAAACTACTACCACTTGCATACGTGGCAGACTTAAGATAAGACTACCTTATCAACCATTGTACATGCTCTTACCAACAAAAATCCTCGAGTGACCTCCTACCTCCGGCCCGTCCACCTAGTCATCCTCAGCCATGGGACGCAGCTACCGCCGCCGGCAGAAGGCGAGGTCAAAACCACCGGCGGTGCGGAGCCCATGTTGCGGCAGCCTGGATGCCAGCTCCGTCCGGCGCTCGCGGCCGCTAGCTAGCCAAGATAGCTCCGTCCAGCTGCTTGTCTGCAAGGTTTGCTAGCTAGATTGGCAAGGCAGCACGATGGCTTGCTCGCGCGCGCCGCGCTAAGGCCAGCCATCTGGCTCGAGCGAAGGCCAGCGCGGCGGCTTGCTCGCTCGTGAGTCACGCTCGGGCCAGCCTGCCAACCCGTGCGGAGGCCAGCGCGGCGTCCGGCCCGTCCGGCGGAGCGGCGGCCAACTCGCTCATCACCGGCGCCACCGACGAACACGCATCAGTACTGTTTGAAGTAATGTTCAGGAAAAATAATGATTTGAGGGGGAATAATAGGATAGAAGGTCAGATGTGGGTCCCTCGTGTCAACGGTCAAACAAAATGTGTTGGTTTAAGCTGCCTCGTCAGCACGCACATGTGGGCCAACCCTGTCATAAATGGGTTTAAACGAACCTAATCGATAGGAGTACTAGGTAGTTTTTGGCATGGATTAAGAAATTTTGGGTATGTTTTTGCTATTTTTTGTACAATAGATTCCTCCTAGGGCTGGTTGAAAGTGGTAGTTTTTTGTTAAATACTCTACATATTGTAAGTAGGAGTGAAAGTTAAGCTTTGGAAGCCAATAAGCAAGGCTAGTTACATAGTGCATATGTGTACATGATTCAAAGTAAATATCAACCATGAGTGACTAATATCTTGATGGAAAACTCGAAACTATGGAATACTAGGAAAAGAAATGCATGGTTGGAAATACTAGCAATGTTCATGTCCGTTGCAATGAATCATAATTAGAATAATACTTATTCACAAACTTGGTACAAAACACTCTAATTTTGATATACATATGTCACTAGAGATATATTATGTTTCAATTAGAATATATTCCTTGGGCTGTTTTGGTGAGGTCAGGGTGGGATGTGGTTGGTTTTAAGATACTAATTATGGGTTTTTCTGCAAATTGGTAGACAAGTGGGATGTTGGTGAGAAAAGGCAACAACTTACCTCACAATCGTTAGATGTAGATCTAATGGTCAGAAATGACGGATGGCAGACACACCAGCATCACCAACTTAGTCTTGTGTAGGAGTACTAGCAAGATCCGTGCATTGCACGGAACATCAAGATGCATTTTTTTATAAAACACTTGTTGTGATTGACCCTTGCGGGAGTAATCCCATGTGTAAAAACTAATGATATCTCGAGAAATATGTGATAAGGTGAAGAGGAGTGGGGTGTGGTGGTGGTTGGTGGTCGAACTGAGCGGAGGCATGGGGATTGACGACGCCGGCAGCGGCCACCAGGCCAGTTTGTTCGAGAGGCTTCCTTTCTTAATTGCTCAACAATGAGGTTTGTTGGAGATAAGGATGAACGAGGGAAGGCCTTGTCTGCAAATGTGGAGAGGGGTGCGGGTATCTTTTAGTTTAATTTCCATCCGTCAGATATAGATCGGACGGTCTATATTGCAAGATGGCACACGTACCATCATCACCAACTCGGTTTTTTATAAGAGAAGAGATATAAGTATGGAGATACAAACGTATTATCGATACTTGCTTCCGTAAACTAGCATCTACATTCTATTCAACGCCTCGGCATGTGGGCCCTTAGCACAATGACTTCTCGACTGTGTAAAATGAAGATTTATTCTTTTTCACGTCTCGTGTTCGTCGTACTGCCATGACTGTTCATGAATAGACGGTAAGTTATTCATGGGGAAACCCTTGTTGAGCGTGTTTGCGAGAGAGAGGGAGAGAGAGTGTGCGTGTGTGATATGTTAGAGACTGAGGCAATGATAACAGATTCTTTGTGTCTATGTGTGTGGAGGATAGAGAGAGACATGTACATGGGGCTTTGTGTTGTGTAACGTGGAGACACATATACATAATTAGAGAGTGAGTGTGTGAGATACACATGCAGACATGAGGAGAGATGAGGATCCAGGTAAATGGGTGTTTGTGCGTGTATGTGTGTGTTTGTGCATGCATTTGTGTGTGAGAGGGAGAGAGTGTATGTGGAGTAGAGAGACCACTGATGATGTAAACCTAGTATAAGGGAAGGGGGAATGGTGTGACATGTGTAGTAGCGAGATAGCATGGGTGCGGGCGGGGGGAGCAGACTGTTTGGAAGAGACATCGAGTGCATGGGGGGAGAGGGGTGTGAGAGCGAGAGAAGGAGAGAGCTAGTGCCGGAGAGAGAGAGAGAGAGCGAGAGGGGTCATTTGTGTCCATAAATGGCGTATAGATAGGGAGACAATGTTGATGTTGTCCGAAATTGGCCTATGAACGGAGATGCAAGGGAAGCGAGTCATCGTGTGTGTGATAGGGACTTCATGAGAGAGCTAGAATAGATGGTGTAGAGAACAATGTGCGAAATCGAGAACGATTATACATTAGGGAGCTATGCAAAGAGTCACGACATATATGTATACAGGGAAGGAGCTGGGGCGGGTCCGCATGTGGGAGAGATAGAAAGAGGAAAGTGGTGCACAAGGAGACAAAGTGTGCTTGTTTGCAGTGGGGGTGGTGTGTGAGGTGAGTGCGCGAGAACTACATAACTAGGGAGATAGACGTTTGGGGGCGACGTTTTGTGTGTATGGGAAATATACACTCTACATAGTGCGTGTGCTTGGGTAAGAGAGATAGAGGGAGACCTAGAGAGTGAGGGAAGAGATGTGTGCATGCCCGAGAGACAAAGTGATAGAGACCTATGTTGGGGTCCGGACTTTACAAGAGAGAGGGGTGTTAGTGTGCTCGTGTGTTGGTGTTTGGGGGAGAGAACGACTTCTGTGTGTGTGGGGGGGGGGGTTGACTTCATATAAAGAGTGAGGTGTCTATATTTGAGGGACTTTAGTGTAATTGAGATATTGTGCACTCATGGTTGATCAATTTGTTTCACAGTTTGTACTATGAGATAACGATACTTTTGAACATGCGTGATATACCTTGATGTACCAGAATTACAAACCTAAGATTGGAATTTTGGAATTCGACTCCATCATTAGCTTTTGTAATTCATTTAAATGGAGGTACATTTTTTAAGCCGGGATTTCGTGATTTCAAATTCATATATCAAACCTAGAGATATACACATATGGGCATGTTCAAACTTTATAATCATCCAGTTTATTCATACACATACACATTTTTGCTTTTGTCATCATATTTAGGATAAACACATTTGGAATTTCATTTGAATTGGACTGTATGATGGTATTTGCTTGTAGTAGCTCAATGATCCATATTTGAATTGAATGGACAATCTAAGTTTCGAGTTGGAGACATTGATTTTCAGAACTTGCACATTTTTTTGCGTGCAAAACAAACAAATTGTCGACCATCATATCATAGTCGGCCGTACGAGAGCAGAATACTTATAATTTTAGGCGCCAAAAGCATTCAAACTTCCCGCTCACATCGAAATATCACGCGCCCGAAAGTTTAGCCCTGCGATATTCCTATTTTACCCCTGCCACATGAACGGAAAAGGGTTGCTTTGGTAACTCCATTGTTTTCCCCTCTTCGCCCCCAACATTCTTCCCCAGAGCCCCTCCCCTTCCCCTCCCTGACCCCCCCAACCACGGCAAGCCGCCGAATCTAGTCCTCCGCCGCAGCGGTGGACCTCACACCCCGCCGGATCTACCTTCCGCACCTTGGAACCCCCAACTGCCAACTCACCACTTCACTTGAGCCGCTTCAGCGACTGGCTTGTCCACCGCTCCAAATCTCCTTGACCGCCATCATGGTCCACCGCACCGGATCTTCTTAACCGGCACCCTCGTCCACCACAGCGTAGGCCCTTCACTGACTACCTCGTCCGCCCCTTCGCTGGCCCTTCATACAAGCCCTTGTCCGCCGCAACAGATCCGCCTCACTGAAAGCACTGTACAACACGCCCGCCGAAGCCTTCATCCACTGCACCGGACCCGCTCCACGGACGCCATATTCAACTCCATCGGCCCTGCTTTACCGACATCGCAGCCTCATCAGGTTATTTCGATTTGTACTCCTTCGGTTTTTCTCTTTGTCGTGCAACTGTTCACTTACCATAGATGAGCTTTCTTGTATGTCGACAGGCGCCGCAACCGTAGCACCGGAGCCGCTTCAGCGACGGTGACAGCCAGCCCAAACTCAACCACAACACGAGGACCATCGATGATCCTTAGCTATCAAGTATGACAACGATACCCATACGCCGTCGAGAATCAGGTACTATTATCCAACGGCCGGCGCCTACGTTCACTTTCCTAGCATAAGCACCGCACCTTTGAATTTCTTCAGGGCATCATTTAGTTTTTCATGAGACGCGTTATTCTGCTTGCACCTGTAGGGCCATACTTCTGGCAGTGAACATGTTACATGTGCTAAATTACATACCAGTGCACATATAGTTAATATGCTTTAGTTTTGTTCTGATGCCACCTGTTGGTTCCATCAGACTGCTTAATGTTGTCTATGCTTAATTACACATCAGCAAACTAGCATGTGGTTCCATTGCTTTTTGTTCGTTTTACCCTACATTTTCTGATGCTAGCTATTACATCACTGCTCCGAGCCTCTGTTCATTACTTGTTTGTGTGTTCTTGATCTTCCCAAGTTGCATGAATAATTTGATGCTTCTATTAATTATGGAGCTGCCAACCCCATCAAGCAAAATATTTGTTCTTTTGGGGCTGGCACCTCGAACAAGCATAAAAATAGAGGGAAGCAGATATACTCCCTCCGATTCTATTTACTCTGCCCATAACTCTTGACCTGCATACCAAGGAGGGCACTGGTTTAATTTTTTGGACTAATTTGCCAATTAATTAGGGCAGAGGCGGATGGGGCGGGGCACAAAAGGAAACCATCACTAGGAATCGGCAACGCGCAGACTAATACGAGAAAACTGAGAAAAAGTTATACGCAAAGTAAAAAGAATCGGAGGGAGTATTGTTGTGTATGCACACACCGTTCTTTCATTAGTTTAGATGAACCATTGATGATCAATTCGGACCAGTGCATGCGATTAAAATTAATTTTACCCAAATAGATGGTGCTGAATAAACTACAACAACTAGATTTGCAACCACGGGATGCTGACGATATCTTCAAAGAACATTGCAACAGCAGCTAGGCTTCACAGCAACATATGGTAAGCCAGTGTGTTTTAGTACATGTGAAATGTAATGCGAGTGGGCTGCTTTCTTGGCTCGTGCCCTCAACGTGTAATCCTACCGAATTACAAATAGTTCAGTTGTCTGCTTTGCTGTATTGCTTGATTCGAATGCTTATTTGTTGTTACGCTATACCTGAGTTGGCCAATATGTCAGCAGTGCCTATTTCATTTGAGTCCTTAACTTTTCCTCTCAACTTCATCACAAGACTGTCTTCATAGTTTATATGAGGCCACACTGTTAAGTGCTTTCTCAGATTATTTCAACTGCTTAGATGCCTTGGCAACTTAAATATAGCGGTTGTACACTCCCTTTCAACTAGGGATGTCAACTGGGTCCGGTTTAATCCTGATTGAAGTCCACTAGTGGCATGATAGTTCAAAAGAGTTTTTGTTTTTTTGAGGAAAATGAACTAGGGAGGTAGCAAAAACTAACTAGATGGGACTGGCGGACTTTGTTTATTTGCCACTTACATCCCTAGTTTCATCTTACCATTTTAATTTATTTTCGGTTGATGCTGCTTCGAACCATTTAAATATAGTTTGCCATGCTCGGCAATAATTCGTCCATCGTTTACCCTGTAAGCTTACTGCCTGGATCATACGATAACTATCTCTTACTGATGTCTAGCGGAAACCTTTCAAGATGTCATTCACACTAGGACACAATGTACAACCCCAGAATCTATTTGTGGAAGCAGTGCGCCATCCATGTTACCAGATGGTAGCAGTTCAGAGGCAACACCGCCGGAGAGCAGTCTGAGCACAGATATTATAGTGCTTGAGGCTCTACTAGAGGCAAAAAGAGATGGTGTGGCTGCCATGAATGAGGTAATATTTATCTTGAGGCTGGAAATTACGGAATTAGCGGCACGCATTATGCAAGCAACCCAAGAATTGGAGGAAGTAAGAATGTTGCATTTGAAGACGGAGGAGGTCCTGTTGTTTCTGCTATCTGAAGCCCAAGATAATCCCGGTTCTTCTTTAGATACCAGTTCAAATTTTCATTAGATTATTGTACTTGCATGTTGTGTCATGTCTCTGAATGGATTATGTTGCAAGACCCCCTATGTTGTCCATGTGTTGTAATGATCCGAATTTTTTAGGCGAGGTAATCCTCAGAACTTGTATGATTGACATAAGGTGAACTGTTTGTCGTGTGAGCATATTGTATTGGATGAAATAACTGTTTGACTCAGAGTGTATCCAACCTACTGAATTCGAAGATCACGACATTCCTAATTCATAATCATATATAAAGGTGGAATAAATCTTTGTTGTGGTTTTGAAGAAATAAATAACAAAACGTATAATTATCTGTGGATATTCGTAATCGAATACAAATTGGATTTGAATTTAGTTTGCCAGGTCCTAGGGCAAACGTGAATGCTAATTCTCCCAAGTTTTGAACGAAGCGGCTAAACACCCACTATAATTTGTGGGCTGCTCGAAGCAAGTGTTTGCAAGATGGAAATTACTGTCTACCCCTGACACTTGACATCCTTATCGACAAGATTTACACTGCTGTCGATAGGGGTAGACTAGTAACTTCAATCAGACGTGACACGACGGCCTCTGAGCCCATTCAGACACGGTGGGTGCCAAACGTGGGCGGCAAAACACATTTGATTCAAGCTCATCCGAAAGACATGTATCTCTTCCTCCATTTCCCCATTCATACACGGTGGGCGGCAAAACAAACTCTCCTCGTCCGAAATTGATGTAGGCTTATATTTTAAATAGGGGCAGATGTGTAACTTCCATCAGACGTGACACAACTGCCCTACCTGTCAGCCCCGTTCATACACCGTGGGCGCCAACCGTGGGCGGCAAAACACCCTCTCCTCACCCAAAATAGTTACCGACAAATATTTGGGAGATGCGAGATTACCGTCCTATCCCCAACCGACGCGATGTCCGAAATTTTAAACGGGAGATAAGTTCGTAACTTTCCCCCATTTCAGAGAAGCGCATCCCAAAGTTTGAGATCCCCCTCCCCTCCATTTCCCCATTCATACACCGCCGGCGGCACGACAACCTCCGCATTGCGGCCAGCCTCCTCCGTCCGCCACCCCATCCTCCACCTTGCCGGAGCCGCTACCCCTACCCCGTCGTCCAGTGCAAGAGATGGACGTCCCTCATCCACGGCGCTCGACCAGCATCCTTTCATTGCCTCCTCTCGCTTCATCGGCGCCTTCGTCCACCTTGCTGTTGCCGCTCCTACGACCGCCTCGTCCACGGCAACAGGATATATCCCCCGACCCGGCCGTCTGCCGTCTAAAGTCTTCTTCCCCGCCGCCGACAGCCATCGCACCCGCAACACCCTCAACGTATTAGCATAGGCCTACACGGCGTCGCAAGAGAGGTGGTACTCTTCCGTATGTGCTTAAGTTATTGATCTCACCTGGAAAATAGATCGTAATTTGTTTACTGTACTTTTCTTGTCCGTACCAAATCGTAGTGGCTAGTTGAAAGCAAACATTGGTTGCGAAGTAGCTTTGTCTGGTTTGCACCTTCAGATCTGCCATGGCACGGGCACTATACTCGTAAAGCCTATGGTTTCCCCCTTTATATTCACTACCATCATCGTAGGTGCTTCGTGTCGTGCTAGCACTGCTCCTCAAGACCTCAACCCAAAGCTTACGTGTTGAAATACGAATATGATATGATGCTCATATCACTAAAACAGAGAACATTTAATTGGTCACCTAATGTTCCTATATTCGTTTCGAAAAGCATGTGCGCCACCCACTGGTCCAGCTAGTTCCACTTTCCTGATTTTTCTCTTGATGCTTAGGGTTTTCCCCTTTTATCTACTCTACTATGATCTGTGTAGGTGCTTTCTGTCGTACTAGCATTACTCCACCCTTCAAGCTAAACAACACAACACTCAGAATTCGAAAGCTTAGTTGTTCAAATATGATTGTGATATGATACTGATATTAGTTATCCAACACATTTAATTGGTTAGCTAAAGGTCCCACTTGAGTTTCCAAATGCATGTCACGACATATAGATAGACAACATAATTGCATTTCTTTGTCACTTGTTGATCTTACTTTCTTGTCCATACAAAATCTTAGTTGTTATTTCAAAGCAAACATCGGTTGCTAACTACCCTTTGCACGGTTTGCAGCTTCAGATCTGCCATCCCACTGCCACAGTCAACACTATACTCATCATGCTTATGTTTTCCCCATTTTATGATGACCACAATCAGCCTACGTGGTTCGTGTCGTAATAGCACTGCTCCACCCATCGAGCTAAACAAGCTTAGTTGTACAAATTCATATCTGATATTATTGCTGATATTAGTAAAATTGAGAGATAATTAATTGGTTAGCTAAATGTTCCTACTTTAGTTTCGAAATGCATGTGAGCCACATATGGAGAGACCGGAAAGAATAGTATTTCTCTGTGCGCTCTGGTTCATCATGGGTGGCCAACCGACATTGTATTAAAAGACTTGTAATATCTTCAATCTGCTTGCTCTTCTGCTCTTCTTTAAGATGATAATCTTCTCTTGCGGTCGACTGGTCAGGTCGAGTTGTTCTCCCTTAGTATATTTTGAATCTGTCAGGTCAGGTCGACTTGTTCTTCTTTACTATATGTTGAAGCAATCATCTGCGAAGTGTCATCACTTCTGGAGCTCTCATATTTTGAGTAGTAGGCCACATTATATTAATGCACACAACAAATTACAGCATGCATGGCATATTTTAAAAGAATTGCAGAGATAGCACAAAGGGGTTTACAGGAAGGCAGTATTGGATTAGAATCACTTCTGCATTACAAAAAAATCTCACTTGTTTTTATGTTTTCATGCATGTCAGATATTGAACATTATCAAAATGAATATGAGAATGGGCACACAAGAGGAATATTGCGGAATGATCCACTGCCTAACAAACTTGGCATGGTGGAGGATGGCCTATCTTATTCACCCATCAAGGTGCTTGCTCTAACTTTGCAAAGTTGTATTGGTCGCACATATTTTGCTTCTGACCTCTTGCATTAATTCTACTTTGTTACACCATCTGCTTAGTTTAAGCATCATATATGAGTATATGCCATACCTATCCATTTTCTGTACCTATTCCACGTGTCGTCACACTATGTTTTTCCAGTCAAATGTTGTTCTTTCGTAATAGGTGTCCAAAAGGAAGAGGGTGAGTGCAGGTCGTCAAGGAGTACAAACTAGGTATTTGGAAAAGGTAGTGATACCTGTTAAATCAGATAGATCAGCAGCCACAGAAAACACAGGCCCAACTGTACCACACTTTACCCCTACTCCAGTGGACAAACCCCTATTAGAACTGCTGGGAGCCCAGCGTCAGGTACTGTCTATGATATCAATTCAAAATTTGAACTCCTAAATTTCTGCTTGTGCCTTACCTTCAATCTTGTATGAAAACTAATTTCAGATGAATCTCCTTGCTCAAAGGATCATACGATCTCAAAACAATAATGGGATCTGCATTGCTCTTGTCAGTACCTCTCTCCCTTTTGCCTTGTAACGCTGTACTTAATTAATTGCTATTTGATTATGTATCATCAGTCTGCACCTGAGCTTCATTATCCTCTGTTTCTTCCAATATTATTTGATCTATATTTACTCTTTGCAAAATGTAGAATAATGGCAACACTTATAAAGAATTCTCCTTGGGGAATTTATTGAATTATCCTTCCATCAACATGGAGAAGGGCTTTGTCCAGCCCGTGTTAACATGTAATGTAAGTTCATCCTTCTCAAGCCTTCAAACTTTGTTCTAGTATAGATTTGGATAGGCGTCATTTCCTCCACTGTTGTTTGCTTTGCTGTTTACATCTCATTGGATGTTTGCAACAACTACCAGTTTCAAATTGTAGTTGTAAAAACATGTTCCTTATGCAGAACAGATCCATTTATTTGCTTATATAATTGTGAAACCTGTTACGTGTCTCCTTGTTTCTCTTTCAGACTCGTATCTCTTACGCCGGGCAGAACTTTAGGGAAGATAGTGAGACAAACCATCTTGAGGACAGCGAGATGACCCCAAGGTCCTGTCTTGATGAAGACAGTGAGTTGAAGCTACTCACCAGCAGGTGTGAGACAACCTCTGTGCAGTCGCTACCTCAATCAGTTCGACTCCTTAAGTCTCGACTTAAAGCAGAAAGGCTTGCTTCAGCTCAGCTCCGACTTGAAGTCAAAGATGCAATGAAGATGTCAGAGGACTGCCGTGTGCACCATCATGCCTTAAATCTAGTGTTGATGCATCTATCGTTGACACAACTGAGGTCTACTCAGCTTCTTCAGCTGTTTGGGGGGGGGGCGACCTGGCTAGGCCTAGTGCCTTCTAAAGTGCTCTCAGTTTTGTATATTCTTTTGTCCGCGCGTTTATTTGCATTGGTGGCGAACTTTGATGCCCAATAGATGTAATATGTGTGATAGCCGTGATAGCCTAGCGTAAGTTGCTTGCTTATTTATTTCCTTGTTATCTTGTTTCTTGTTTGCTTCTAGTCATTGCAGTTCTTTTTCCGCGGTTTGCTAGTGGCTGCAATAACCTATTTTTTAAAACTAGGCCATAATAACCATGGGCTAATATTTACTTGAGTGACACTGGGCCTCCTACGGGCCGTAGAAACAGTGGGCCTTCTACGGGCCGTAGAAACAGTGGGCCTTCTACGGGCCGTAGAAACAATGGGCCTTCTAAGGGCCGTAGAAACAATGGGCCTTCTACGGGCCGTATCATCAATGGGCCTTATACGGGCAGTATGATCGATGGCCAAACATGGGCCAATAACAGGCCGCATTATGGCCGTAAACGGGCTAGAGTTGGAATCGTTCGTTCATGGGCCGACCATAACGGGCCATCGTTAATAGGCTGTATTTGATGATGCTATGAAAACGGCCCAACGTATTAACGGACCACAAATGGGCCGACTGTAACCACGGGCTGAATTTGGTGCACAAGCAGAAAATGACAGTAACAGGCAGTAAGTAAACGAATGCTGGAAATGAGACCAAGAATAAATGGGCTTTGAGAAGGCCGAAAGATAACATGGGCTGGAAACGGCCCAACGGAATAACGGGCCGTTAATGGGTATAAAGTGATACACTGTTCATTACGGGCCAATTTCACCACGGGCCGTTAATGCGTGTAAAGTGATACACTGTTCATTACAGGCCAGTTTCACCACAGGCCGTTAGTAGGCCAAGAGTTACATAGGGCCTCATATGGGCCGAAAGACGTCACGGGCCATACATGGGCCACAAGTGAAAACGGGCTGGAATCATATTGGATGGCCCAGATGACGCTACTGGGCCTAATTCGGATAGGGCGTAACGGGCCTTGGGTTAGCGGGCTGTAAATGAGCTATATTCGAACATTGCCGTTAACAGGCTTTCCATGGGCCAGCCTGCTAGCTTTTGACCAAGTCAAATAGGCCGGCCTTTTCACAGGAATTGGCCTCTGTTGGGCCGTGCCACGTGTCGACGTATCATAGGCACCTTCCGTCCAATGAGTGGTTGACATGTGTCCCAACGATGAGCCGACACGTGTTTCCTCCAGCCAATGATGATTTTACACGTGGAAAATCCCCATTGGTCAGGGCTGTTAACGGGTTATCGGATCCAAAACCCGACCCAATAGCTTAACAGCGTTCCGTTACGGTGGATGGCACGTGTCGGTCACCCTTGACGAAAGCACTTCTGTGACGCACGATTTATCGTCATGGAAGTGGACACTTCCGTGATGATAATTTTGGTAATGTCATGGAACACTTCTACGACAGCATAGGTATGACTATCTTGATTCTGTCATAAATTTGTCATGGATGTACATGCATGACAAAAAAGCGACCTACTATGACAAACACGTATCATCACGGAAGTGTATTTTTTTTTGTAGTGACCATACCCTCGAAATCACTTCTATCTTTGCTTGCTAGTTGCTCGCTCTATTGCTATGTCGCATTACCTACCACTTGCTATATCATGCCTCCCATATTGCCATGTCAAGCCTCCAACCCTCCTTTCCTAGCAAACCGTTGTTTGGCTATGTTACCGCTTTGCTCAGCCCCTCTTATAACGTTGCTAGTTGTAGGTGTAGATGAAGTTTGTTCCATGTTGGAACATGGATTTGTTGAGATATCACAATATCTCTTATTTTAATTTAATGCATCTATATTCTTGGTAAAGGGTGGAAGGCTCGGCCTTATGCCTGGTGTTTTGTTCCACTCTTGCCGCCATAGTTTCCGTCATACCGGTGTTATGTTCCTTGATTTTGCGTTCCTTATGCGGTTGGGTGTTATGGGAACCCATTGACAGTTTGCTTTGAATAAAAATCCTCCAGCAAGGCCCAACCTTGGTTTTACATTTGCCTAACAACCTAAGCCTTTTTCCCTTGGGTTTCCGGAGCCCGAGAGTCATCTTTATTTTAACCCTCCTCTGAGTGTTGGTCCAACCTGTCAGTCGCCGGTGGCCACCAGGGGCAACTCTGGGCTGGCCTACCGGAAGCTTGGACAATCCGGTGTGCCCTGAGAACGAGATATGTGCAACTCCTATCGGGATTTGTCGGCACATTCGGGCGGCTTTGCTGGTCTTGTTTTACCATTGTCGAAATTTCTTGTAACCGGGATTCCGAGACTGATCAGGTCTTCCCAGGAGAAGGAATATCCTTCGTTGACCGTGAGAGCTTGTGATGGGCTAAGTTGGGACACCCCTGCAGGGTATAAACTTTCGAGAGCCGTGCCCGCGGTTATGTGGCAGATGGGAATTTGTTAATATCCAGTTGTAGAGAACTTGACACTTAACTTAATTAAAATGCATCAACCGCGTGTGTAGCCGTGATGGTCTCTTTCCGGCGGAGTCCAGGAAGTGAACATGGTTCTTGTGTTATGTTTGACGTAAGTAGTTTCAGGATCACTTCTTGATCACTTCTAGCTTCTCGACCGTTGCATTGCTTCTCTTCTCGCTCTTATTTGCGTATGTTAGCCACCATATATGCTTAGTGCTTGCTGCAACTCCACCTCATTACCGTACCCTACCCATAAGCTTAAATAGTCTTGATCTGACGAGTGTGAGATTGCTGAGTCCTCGTGACTCATAGATACTTCCAAACAGTTGCAGGTGCCAATGATACCGGTGCAGGTGACACAACCGAGCTCAAGTGGGAGCTCGATGAAGATCTTGTTCGTTGTTATGTGTCTTTTCTGGTTGATCAGTAGAGGAGCCCAGTTGGGACGATCGGGGATCTAGCATTTGGGGTTGTCTTCTTTTATTCTGGTTCCGTATTCGGGCCTTTGATTGTGCTTTGGATGATGTATGAACTATTTATGTATTGTGTGAAGTGGCGATTGTAAGCCAACTCTTTACCCCTTTCTTATTCAGTACATGGGATGTGTGAAGATTACCCCTCTTGCGACAAGCCTACCATCCGGCTATGCCTCTAAGTCGTGCCCTGACACGTGGGAGATATAACCTCATTGTGGGTGTTACACTGGTAAACAGAGAGTTACCGATCCGATGACATCTCGGCCCAGCAAGTGCAGCACCGAGAAGGAGCCTATACAATAGTAAACAGAGAGCTTGTTACACGCGGCGTGACTGGAGTCTTCCAGTGCTGCGTAGAATCGGAGAAAGGCCAAGCAATCCCCAAGGATATCCACCAAGGCGAGTGCGGCCACCACTCGGCCTCCAGATCCCTTGTTGTCAAGGCCTTCCGCCATGGTTTCTTTTGGCCGACTGCTTTAGAAGATGCCAAGGAGTTAGTCAAGCATTGCAAAGGGTGTCAGAAGTTCAGTTCTCGGCAGCATCTACCGGCTTCTACACTCAAGACCATTCCCCTGGCTTGGCCCTTTGCCGTCTGGGGGTTGGGCATGGTGGGACCATTCAAGACAACACGCGGCGGCATGACCCATCTGCTCGTTGCCGTGGACAAGTTCACCAAGTGGATTGAAGCCAAGCCAATCAAGAAGTTGAATGGTCCGACTGCTGTGACCTTCATTGCAGACATCACCATGGAGTACCACACAGCATCATCACCGACAATGGCACGAACTATGCCAAGGGAGCCTTGGCCCATTTATGCGCGACACAGGGCATCCGACTGGACTTAGCGTCCGTTGCCCATCCGCAGTCAAACGGCCAAGTCGAGCGAGCAAACGACCTCATCCTCTCCGGCATCAAGCCCCGATTGCTCGAGCCTATGGAGCGGTCGGCCGGCTGCTGGATCGACGAGCTGCCGGCCGTTCTATGGAGCCTGCACACCATGCCGAACAAATCTACCGGCTTCACTCCTTTCTTCCTTGTATATGGGGCCGAGGCTGTCATACCAACGGACATTGAGATAGACTCACCTCACGTCACCATGTACATGGAGGCGGAAGCAAAGGAGGCACGAGAAGACAGCGTCGATCTGCTGGAAGAGGGCCGGCTGTTGGCACTCAGCCGATCCGCCATCTACCAGCAGAGCCTACGCCGATACCACAGTCGAAAGGTTAAGCCAAGATCTTTCCAAGAGGGAGAACTTGTGCTCCGGCTGATCTAGCGAACAGCTAGCCAGCACAAGCTCTCGGCCCCATGGGAAGGCCCCTTCATTATCAGCAAAGCATTGGGCAACGACTCCTACTACCTCATCGACGCGCAGACGCCCCGAGCACGCAAGAGAGACGATTCGGGCAAGGAATCAGAGCGCCCATGGAACGCAAATCTCCTCCGAAGATTTTATAGTTGATTCAGTATGTACCACGCTACCTTTTGTATTAAGCATTAATACATCAGGTCCCTCGAGGAGCACTCGGGGGCTCCCCTTTTTCTATATGATAAGTTCTATGCCTATGAATATGTCATATCATCATTCTGCCTGCCACCGGGTTTGACCAGTCGACCCGGGGGCTTGCCGCCGTGTACTACGTGAATGCTACCTGCAGTCGGACAAGTAGTGAGCCGGTACCTAAGCCCTCTCTTGCCACAAGCCGCAGCTTGCAAAGCGACTATCCGACCGGCAAGAGGTAAAGGCACGAAACGGTGCCCACACGAAAAATGGCTAAGGACTAAAAGCATTTTCATAGGCCGAGTCGGCTCCTCGCCTCATCGACCGACTGCTGAGCAGCCGGACGGCCGGTTTCTAACTTTACTTGCCACACTCTATCGATGGCTAAAGTACTTGCCTTCCCAAAGCGGCCAAGTACTTGACCCAGCCACAGGCCGCAGAGCGGCTGTCCGGCTGGCAAGACGGCAGCCAAGGGAAGGCGGCAAAGGAGTAAAAAGCAAGACAAGTCGGAAATCGGCAAAGACAATTTACACAGCAAAAGGCCCTTGGCCAGCATTCAACAGAGTTTGAATACACCCCCAGCGGATGGAACTGCGCAAGTCTAACAAATTTGTTCAAAGAAATTACAAAACAAAAAAGGAAAGATAACTTGGCCGCCTAGGACAAAGGAGCAGCAGTCGGATTGGAGGGGTCGGTGGAGGTCGAAGCTCCGGGTGGTGGAGAGGCAGCCTGGGTGGTCTCGGCCTGATCGGCTCCAGTGGCAATCGGCTCATTGGTGTGCCGCCCGTTGGTCGAAGCCTGGTCAGGCTGAGGCCGGCGCTCTGATATGTCTCCAATGTATCTATAATTTATGAAGTATTCATGCTATTATATTATCTGTTTTGGATGTTTATGGGCTTTACTAAACACTTTTATATTATTTTTGGGACTAACCTATTAACCGGGGGCCCAGCCCAAATTATTGTTTTCTTGCCTATTTCAGTGTTCCGAAGAAAAGGAATATCAAACGAAGTCCAAACGGAATGAAACCTTCGGGAGAGTTATTTTTGGAACGGAAGCAATCCAAGAGACTTGGAGTAGACGTCAGGGAAGCTTCGAGGAAGCCACGAGGCAGGGAGGCGCGCCCTACCCCCTGGGTGCGCCCCCCACCCTCGTGGGCCCCTCGTGGCTCCCCTGACCGACTTCTTTCGCCTATATATGTCCATATACCCTAAAAACATCAGGGAACAGAATAGATCGGAAGTTCTGCTGCCGCAAGCCTCTGTAGCCACCAAAAACCAATCAGGACCCTGTTCCGGCACCCTGCCGGAGGGGGAATCCCTCACCGGTGGCCATCTTCATCATCCCGGCGCTCTCCATGACGAGGAGGGAGTAGTTCACCCTCGGGGCTGAGGGTATGTACCAGTAGCCATGTGTTTGATCTCTCTCTCTCTCTCGTGTTCTTGAGATGGTACGATCTTGATATATCGCGAGCTTTGCTATTATAGTTGGATCTTATGATGTTTCTTCCCCTCTACTCTCTTGTAATGGTTTGAGTTTTCCGTTTGAAGTGATCTTATAGGATTGAGTCTTTAAGGATTTGAGAACACTTGGTGTATGTCTTGCATGTGCTTATCTGTGGTGACGTTGGGATATTCACGTGATCCACTTGATGTATGTTTTGGTGATCAACTTGCGGGTTCCGCTCGTGAACTTATGCATAGGGGTTGGCACACGTTTTCGTCTTGACTCTCCGATAGAAACTTTGGGGCACTCTTTGAAGTACTTTGTGTTGGTTGAATAGATGAATCTAAGATTGTTTGATGCATATCATATAATCATACCCACAGATACTTGAGGTGACATTGGAGCATCTAGGTGACATTAGGGTTTTGGTTGATATGTGTCTTAAGGTGTTATTCTAGTACGAACTCTTGAATAGATCGATCCAAAAGAATAACTTTGAGGTGGTTTCGTACCCTACAACAATCTCTTCGTTTGTTCTCCGCTATTAGTGACTTTGGAGTGACTCTTTGTTGCATGTTGAGGGATAGTTAATTGATCCAATTATGTTATTATTGTTGAGAGAACTTGCACTAGTGAAAGTATGAACCCTATGCCTTGTTTCCTAGCATTGCAATACCGTTTGTGCTCACTTTTATCATTAGTTACCTTGCTGTTTTTATATTTTCAGATTACAAAAACCTATATCTACCATCCATATTGCACTTGTATCACCATCTCTTCGCTGAACTAGTGCACCTATACAAATTACCATTGTATTGGGTGTGTTGGGGACACAAGAGACTCTTTGTTATTTGGTTGCAGGGTTGCTTGAGAGAGACCATCTTCATCCTATGAATCCCACGGATTGATAAACCTTGGGTCATCCACTTGAGGGAAATTTGCTACTGTCCTACAAACCTCTGCACTTGGAGGCCCAACAACTTCTATAAGAAGAAGGTTGCGTAGTAGACATCAAGCTCTTTTCTGGCGTCGTTGCCGGAGAAGTTAGCGCTTGAAGGTATATCTTTAGATCTTGCAATCGAATCTTTTTGTTTCTTGTTTTATCACTAGTTTAGTTTATAAAAGAAAACTACAAAAAATGGAATTGAGGGTACCTCATATGCTTCGTCTTTTTAATATCTTTCATGAAAATAAGGATTCCGATAATTGTGCCAAAGTGTTAGAACAAGAATGCTTTAGAATGTTTGGCACTAAATCTTTGTATGATGAGCATGATTGCAATGTTGTTAGTATGAATTCCTTGGATATCTATGATGCTAATGATATGCAAAGCCACAAGCTTGGGGTTGCTATGTTTGATGAAGATGATATTTTTTGTCCCCCAAGTTTTGATGAGCAAATTTATTTTGATGATAGCATCCCTATTATCTATGATGATTATTGTGATGACACGTATGCTATAAAGAATAATGATATCCATGAAACTTATCTTCATGATTTTAACTTTCAATTGGATTATGCCTCACATGATAGTTATTTTGTTCAGTTTGCTCCCACTATTATGAATGAGAAGAATCTTGCTTATGTGGAGAGTAGTAAATTTTCTATGCTTGTAGATCATGAAAAGAATGCTTTATGTGATGGTTATATTGTTGAATTAATTTATGATGCTACTGAAAATTATTATGAGGGAGGAACATATGCTTGTAGGAATTTCAATAATATCAAGTTTCCTCTCTATGTCTTGAAAATCTTGAAGATTTGCTTGTTTTACCTTCCTATGCAAGTTGATTCTTGTTCCCACAAGTTGTTTGCTCACAAAATCCCTATGCATAGGAAGTGGGTTAGACTTAAATGTGCTAGTCATATTTTTCATGATGCTCTCTTTATGTTTCAATTCTTATCTTTTATGTGAGCATCATTGAAATCGTCATGCCTAGCTAGGGGCGTTAAACGATAGCGCTTGTTGGGAGGCAACCCAATTTTATTTTTGTTCTTTGATTTTTGCTCCTGTTTAGTAATAAGTAATTCATCTAGCCTCTGTTTATATGTGGTTTTATGCTTTTAATTAGTGTTTGTGCCAAGTAGAACCATTGGGAAGACTTGGGGAAAGTCTTTGCGATCCTGCTGTAAAAAACAGAAACTTTAGCGCTCACGAGATTTGCTGCCATTTTTTATTTGGAGAGTGCTATTTAGTTAATTCTTTTTGAAGATGATTAATAAATAAATTCCTCACATACAGAAATTTATTTTAGGATTTTGGGGGTTCAAGAAGTATTCGAAACCTACAGATTACTATAGACTGTTATGTTTTTGACAAATTCTATTTTTCATGTGTTGTTTGCTTATTTTGATGAATCTTTGGATAGTAATAGAGTTTATGAACCATAGAGAAATTTAAATACAGTAGGTTTAACATCAATATGTGTCGGCGTTCTGGGAACGGGGGTCCCCAGACTTGCCTGCCTGCGGCCTACGGCGTGGCTCAGGCAGGGGCCCAGCGTGGCCCATCTTCATCAGCCCAAGCTCAAGACCCTCGCAAGGGGCCGACCCTCGCGGGGCGGACAACAGGAAGCTTCCTCAAGAGCGGCCTCATCAGGCAGGCTCGCGAGGAGGCGGAGATATCAATGCAAGGGTACCTCGTGAGGATCCCATGACGTAAGCCATGACGATCAAGGCCAGGCGGGCGCCGGCCTGCGCAGGGTCCTTGTTTCCCCTTTGGTGCAAAGGGGGCAAGCACAGGCCAAGGTATCAGGCAAAGGTTACCATTCCGGTGCAACGAGACCAAGACCAGCCGGACGGCCGGACGGAGGTCACCATGGAGCCCAAGACGGCGTCATCACCAGTGCTTTTGGCAGCCGAAGACCACCTTTGGTAAGGGTAACTTGTACTAGATGATCCCCTTCAAAATGGCCAATTGTTGGCGCCCTTCCCGCTCAATTATTTGGGGAGAGGCCCAGGGCCTCTATAAATAGAGCTAGCCTCCACAAGGGGGAGAAGGAGAGAGAGAAGGAGAAAACCCAGTAGAGACTAAGTAGAACACACCGCACCAGCTCAAGAACACCCCTCGCGAGGCTGTTCTTCCCTTGTACTGTCCATCATCAGCCCTAGAGGCAATCCACCACACCACACACTGGAGTAGGGTATTACACCACAACGGTGGCCCGAACCAGTATAAATCTCCTGTCTCTTGTGTTGTTCATCATTTTCATCTTAGTTCGCACGAGAGGATCGGACGTAGATCGGTAGGGGAGAGATCTCCGCGCGCACCGTAGTGTTCGAACCTCAAGGGTCTGCCGGAACCCAAAATCCGACATTTGGTGCGCCGGGTAGGGGTGCGCCGGAGTCCTCCCTCCTGATGACCCGCTCTCCCCCAACATCGCATCCCGCCCTCATGGCGGACAACGCGCCGCCCTCTCCAGCAACGGATGTCGACACCGGGGCCAGGGGGCTCCGGGCCTTGGCCCCCGCCTTGCGACAGGTGCAGTGGTCGTGCAAGTTCAGGCCCGAGACGCCACCGCGCTACGACAGCATGACGGACCCGATGATTTTCCTCCTGGCGTACGAGGAGGCCGTCCTCAGAGCCGGGGGCGACGACTGGGTGATGGCCAACTGGTTACCCATGGCCCTCACCGGCACCCCGCGCGTGGCTCCTCTACCTGCCGACGGCCTCTGTCACCTCCTGGGAGGAGCTGCGCGACCTCTTCCTCGCCCGTTTCGCCGCACCAGCACCGCCCGTCGTCACAGCTCTCCTGGGTGGCTCCCAGGCACCACCCTCGAGCCATCACGTCAAGTCATTCACCCGCCGGATCAACACCGCCTCCAAGCCCCGAGAAGCCCCCCGGGCTGGGTGGCGCCCGAGGCCGATCTAACCTTCGACTCGGAGGACCACCCCTTCAACCCCATTGGTTCGGGGGCGCTCCCGATGCTGTGCACCCCCACCATCTGCCAAGTGGCCATCACCAGGCCCCTCATCGACGGTGGTGTCGGCCTCAATGTGCTCTCGGTGGAGGCCTTCAGCCTCCTCCACATGCCGCTGGAGCGGCTCCGACCCAGCAGGCCTTTCTCGGGTGTCGGAGCCGGTTCCACCGCCTCCTTGGGACAGATCCGCCTCCCGGTGACCTTCAGCACCTGCGACAACTTCCGCACGGAGCTGAGCAACTTTGACATCGCCCCCATCGGCCTCCCCTACAATGCCATCCTCGGCTATCCAGCCCTGGCTCGGTTCGTGGCAGCAACTCACCCAGCGTACAACCTCATGAAGATGCCTGGGAGCAGCGGCGTCCTCACCGTGTCAGGAGACACAAGGGATGCGCTGCAGGTGCTCCAGCTTGTTTTCAGGGCGGCCGCGGTGGCGCAGCCCACTGGCACCGATGCCCTTGAGCCCAAGGGGCTACGCCGGCTAAAAAGAAGCAGTTGTTCACCCAAGACAAGGCAGAAACCAAGCAGGTACCAGTCGACGAGGACGGGTCCGCTAGCGCCACCTTCACCATAGGGGCCAACCTCAAGCCCGAGCAGGAGAAAGCCCTGATCGGGTTCCTGTGTGCGAACAAGAAGGTGTTTGTGTGGGAACCTGATCAGTTAGCAGGGGTCCCAAGGGAAGTGATTGAGCATCACCTCAACGTGTGCCCCAATGTGCGCCCCGTGAAGCAGAAGGCAAGGCGGCAGTCTACTGAGAAACAGGCTTTCATCATTCAAGAGACCCGGAAGCTAGAGGCGGCAGGAGTTATTCGCGAGGTCCGCTACCCTGATTGGCTGGCTAATCCGGTCGTTGTGCCGAAAAAGGGAGGAAAGGAGCGCATGTGCGTCGACTTCACCAACCTCAACAAGGCCTGCCCGCAGGATCCATTTCCACTCCCCCGCATTGACCAGATAGTCGACTCCACCGTAGAGTGTGACCTATTGTGCTTCCTAGATGCCTTCTTGGGCTATCACCAGATCAAGATGGCGGTAGAAGACGTGGAGAAGACGGCCTTCCTGACCCCGTGTGGAGTGTACTGCTATACGTGCATGCCGTTTGGGTTGCGCAACGCAGGCGCGGCCTTTCAGCGGCTGATGCACATCGCCTTAGGCCGGCAGCTCAGGAGGAACGCTGAAGCTTACGTCGATGACATTGTGGTGAAGTCTCGTGAGGCAAGGACCCTGATACAGGACCTAGAAGAAACCTTCGCGAGCCTCAACGAAGTGGACCTACCGCTCAACCCGGAGAAGTGCGTGTTTGGAGTCCCCTCAGGCAAGCTCCTGGGTTTCCTCATATCCCACAGGGGCATCGAGGCCAACCCAGAGAAGGTCAAGGCAGTCGAAGACATGAGCCCGCCAAGGACCCTCAAAGAAATGCAGAAGCTCACCGGGCGTGTAATTGCGCTAGGGCGTTTCATCTCCAAGTTGGGGGAACAAGCGCTGCCCTTCTTCAAGCTGATGAAGAAAAAGGGCCCCTTCGAATGGACTGAAGAGGCCAACAAGGCATTCCAAGACCTCAAGAGGTACCTTACCAGTCCACCAGTGATGGTAGCTCCGCGTCCTCGGGAGCCCCTGGTGCTCTACCTTGCGGCCACCCCCTACTCCGCTAGCGCAGCCCTGGTAGCGGTCAGGGAGGAGCGCTGTGCCAAGGCCGCATCGACCGTCCGAACTGAAGCAAAGAAGAGACAGGAGGGCCTTGCGAAGGCCGCAACCGCAGCTGGAAAGGAACAGCCGCAGCAGGAGAACGCACCCGGAGCAGGAGAGGCCCCTTCAGGCGACCAAGCACTGGGAGCTCCGTCGTCTCAAGAGACGCCTCGACCTCTGGAGGACGCAAGCAGTGCCAGCACCCTCAACCTCGTCGAGCATCCCATGTACTTCGTCAGCACAGTGCTATGGGACGCAAGGGCACGGTATCCCATGCCTCAAAAACTCCTCCTCGCGCTACTAGTGGCCTCGCACAAGCTGCACCACTACTTCCAAGGACATCCCATCAAAGTCGTCTCAGCATACCCCTTGGAAAGAGTGCTCAGGAGCCCCAACTCAGCTGGAAGGGGTTGCTGAATGGAACATCGAGCTATAGGCATTTCAGCTAGAATTCAATACGACCAGAGTCATCAAGGGATCCGTGCTAGCGGATTTCGTGGCAGAATGGGCAGAAGCGCCGGGTCTCGGGGCAGGCGAAGACCGATCACTTTCCCCAGGAAGCGAAGCGCCGTACGGCTGGGTCATGTACTTTGATGGGGCGTTCTCCCGACACGGTGCAGGAGCTGGCGCAGTGCTCGTATCCCCTACCCAGGACAAACTCTACTACGCCGTGCAACTTTGCTTCCAGCACGGAGAAAAGGTCTCCAACAACATAGCGGAGTACGAAGGCCTAATAGCAGGCTTGAAGGCCGCAACTACCTTAGGGGTGAAGCGCCTCATCATCAAGGGCGATTCGCAGCTCCTCGTCAACTTCTCCAACAAGATATACGAGCCAAAGGATGAGCACATGGAAGCCTACCTCGCTGAGGTTCGCAAGATGGAGAAACAGTTCTGGGGACTAGAGTTGCAGCATGTGCCTCGCGGCACCAATTGGGAGGTTGATGACATTGCCAAGAGGGCATCTAGGCGGCTGCCTCAGGAGCCTGGCGTCTTTGAGGAGCGGCTCTTCAAACCCTCGGCGGTGACGTCGCTGTCGAGCACGGCACAACCAAGGGAGGAGCTCCCTCAGCCGCCTGCCTTAGGAGCCCCGGTCTGCGGCCCAGCCTCAGGGGCACGCCTACTCCTGGCGTTAGAGCCTCAGGAAGGGTGTTGGATCCCGGAGCTCAAGAACTACCTGATGCAAGGGACTCTGCCGGATAATGAGGAGGAAGCGGAGCGTGTGGCGTGGCAGGCCACGGCTTATTGCATCAGGGATGGAGAGCTCTACAGGAAGCGACCGAATGACGTGTCCCTACGTTGCATCTCCCGAGAGCAAGGGAAAGAGCTACTGGCGGACATACACGGCAGAGACTGCGGGCACCACTCGTCGGCAAGGCGTTCCGTAGTGGATTCTATTGGCCCACAGCACTCAACGACGCCGTTGAGCTTGTGAAGGCTTGCGAGGCCTGCCAGTTTCACTCTAAGCGGATCCATCAGCCCGTGGGGAGTCTACAGACTATACCCCTCTCATGGTCGTTCGCGGTTTGGGGGCTCGACATTCTGGGCCCGTTTCCTCGGGCGCCAGGGGGCTATCGCTACCTCTACGTCGTCGTGGACAAATTCACCAAGTGGGCTGAGGTGGAAGCCGTCCGCACAATCCCGGCAGGCTCAGCGGTCAAATTCATCAAGGGCCTCGTGAGCCGATTTGGGTTGCCCAACCGCATCATCACCGACAACGGTTCGCAATTCACCAGTAATCTCTTCAAAACATACTATGCTAACCTTGGAACGCAGATATGCTATGCTTCGGTAGCACACCCCCGGAGCAACGGCCAAGCCGAGCGGGCCAACGCAGAGGTCCTGAGGGGCCTCAAAGCCAGGACCTTCAAGAAGAAGCTGGAAGCCCATGGCAGGGGCTGGTACAACGAGCTCCAGTCCGTGATGTGGTCAATCGGCACGACAGCGACCAAGCCGACTCGCGAGACCCCATTCTTCCTCGTCTACGAAGCAGAGGCTGTTCTCCCTCACGAGGTGAGGTGTCACTCCGCACGGGTCCTGGCATTCGACGAGGCTCAGCAGGACGCCATGCGGGGGACAGATCTCATGCTGGGGGAGGGACGCCGTCGGGAAGCCGCACTACGAGCGGCAAGGTATCAACAGGCACTACGACGATACCACTGCCGCAACATCCGCCCCAGGACCCTTGAGGTAGGGGATCTCGTGCTCAGACGGGTTCTCTCCAGGGAGGGGCTGCACAAGCTCTCTCCCATGTGGGAGGGCCCGTTCAAGGTTGTTCATGTTTCCAGGCCTGGCTCCGCGCGCTTGGAGACTCCGGAGGGAGTACCCATCCAGAACGCATGGAACATTCAACATCTCCGGAGGTTCTACCCCTGAGCGAGGCCTAGCGCCTAGGAAAGGCCCGGTGCCTGTGAAGAAGGCCAATGCCTGTGAAGCTATCGCGTTTTGGGAAAGGCCCAGTGCCTGTGAAGAAGGCCAATGCCTGTGAAGCTATCACGTTTTGGGAAAGGTCTGGTGCTTGTGAAGAAGGCCAATGCCTGTGAAGCTATCGCGTTTTGGGAAAGGCCCGGTGCCTGTGAAGAAGGCAAACGCCTGTGAAGCTCGCCGCCCGTGACACTCTCACGTAATAATGAGTGGGGTTGTACATGCCCCGGAGTCTCCGGAGTGCCGCCCTTGGGCCTCGGGGGCTCCCGCCCACGCCCAGTGGCAGCACTTAGCTCCGCGCTGGTGAGAAGACGTCGAAGACTAGAATAGGTGCCGGACGCGGCTTTTTCATTTGCTTTCTGCAGTTGGCGTGTTTATTCCCGTTTGAAGTCTTATTGGAGTTGTTGGCGTTCCTGGCTTGTGACTCTCTGTCTTTTTCATCCACTCGCCTCATTTTCTCTCGCACAAGTCTCGCGAGGGATGTTCGCGGGCGCCCTCGCGAGCGTCTTCTGCCCCGATCGTCTGGAGCTTTCCTGTCTGAGTCCTCTGTAGGAGCACCCCTCCCAGTCCATGCCTCACGGGCATCGCGACACAAACGCAGGACCTAGGCTGATCGCCCCCGCTGCCGAGACCAAAGGTTACCCCTCTAACTAATCCTTGCAGGGCATGAAGCGCACGGCGAGGCCTTAGCCTCCGGAGGCGAGGGCCGCGTCAAGCTCCACCAAGCTCAAAGGACTCCCGCACATGGACACGCAGCACGGAAACATAGCGCAGAAATGGCAAAAGCAACGTGACACTTGACAGCAACAGTTCTAACACGCCCCCATGGGGCCCTGTACTACCTTCTTCTTACGCAAGAAAGGAAGGAAACAAAATGGACATGGCCTATCCAACACCAACCTACAGCAAAAGCTCGAGCTGCTCCTGGGGTTCAGGCGGACGCCTCCTCTCGCTTCACCAGGGCACGGCGGCGGGTGGACCCGCTGCCTTCACCCAGGCGGGCGCGACGGTGTGGGGGCTGGTCGCGGCCACCGCTGGAGGAGCTGCTGCCTGAGGGAGAGTCGCCGACACTTGGCGAGCCCCGAGCACCGCCGCCGGCACGCCTGGCGCTGTCTTCATCCTGGTCGGTTTCGGGGCTGGGCAGGCGGCCGCGGTCACCATCTTCGGGGCAGCACCCAGCGCGGCGACCATCTTCCTCAAACACCCTCACGTAGAGGGTGGCGTCACCATCGAACTTGAAGTGCAGGGTGCACCGCTGACCCAGGCCGCGCGCGCGGGAAAACGTTTGCCAGCCGCGAGTCAGGGCCCCATTTTTGGAAGGGGAGACCTCCAGCGAAGCCCAGAAGGCCCTGCTGCAGCAACCATTCGCCTGGAGCCAGAAGCCGCACCGGGCGCTGGCCGGCAGATCACCTACGAAGAAGCGGGGGAGCTGGAGCCAGGTGCTGGTCGGGTCCGCCGACCACACGACGAACTCCGATAGCACCTCCGCAGAGCGGAAGCGTGGCCTAGGGGGGCGCACACCCACGGCGTGCCCCCCGTCGGCAACCGGGCGCTCACCACCGCGCAGGGAACCGCCTCCATGACCGCGGGAGGCTACCACGGGGAGTGTGGTGTACTTGCGAGGGTGGCCTCCACCGCGCTTGGTCGGGGGAGGGTCAGGCCCTGCCCGGGGGGCCTTTCCTTTCTCCGTGGCCGAGAATCTCTTTGGGGCCATGGGGACGGCGATTAGCCAAGAAGAAGAAAGGGAGCAGCAAGAAGGGACGGACTGGAGGGGCACGCCCAGCCCCGTACTTATAGCCGGAGGAGGCCAACCGCCGAGCACCACGATCGCAGGTAATCATGACCGGTTTCTCTGCATGCAGGGACTTGTCAAGTCGTGCGATCGCCGAGGCATCGTGGGAAGCCACTTCAAAAAAAAACACTTCCGTGATGATACGTGTTTGTCATAGTAGGTCGCTTTTTTTGTCATGCATGTACATCCATGACAAATTTATGACAGAATCAAGATAGTCATACATGTGCTGTCGTAGAAGTGTTCCATGACATTACCAAAATTATCATCACAAAAGTGTCCACTTCCATGACGATAAATCGCGCGTCACAGAAGTGCTTTCGTCAAGGGTGACCGACACATGGCATCCACCGTAACGGAACGCCGTTAAGCTACCGGGTCGGGTTTTGGATCCGATAACACGTTAACAGCCCCGACCAATGGGAAATTTCCATGTGTAAAATTCTTATTGGCCGGACGAAACACGTGTCAGCTCGTCAGTGGGTCAGATAGGCGCCTATGATATGTCGACACGTGGCACGGCCCAACAGTGGCCCATTCCGGTGAAAAAGGCCGGCCCAGTAAAAATTAGCAGGCCGGCCCATATAAGGCCTACTTGTGTCAGGTCCATTTAAGCCCACGGCTAATACGAGATGTGCCAATTCGGCCCGTCAAAGATTTGACACCATTGCAGCCCATCGTCAGTTCGAGCCCGTTAATGGCCCGCTATATACTTGGGCTCAATATCGACCCGATGAGATTTTGGCCTGTTAACGGCCCATTTAATGGATGGGCCAATTTTCAGGATGTGCATCTTTTGGCCTTTTAGCGACCCATTTAAATGTTGGGCTAATTTCCGGCCCAGTGTGTCTTTCAGCCTGTTGACGACCCATAAATCGGATGGGCCATTTGTAGTCGGACCTGAGTTTCGGCCTTTTAGTGGCCCATTTAAGTGTTGGGCCAATTTCTGGCCCAGTGTCACTTTCAGCCTGTTGACGGCCCATAAATCAGTTGGGCCAATTGTAGTCGGACCTGAGTTTTGGCCTTTTAGCGACCCATTTAAGTGTTGGGCCAATTCCCGGCCCTGTGTGCCTTTCGGCCTGTTAACGGGCCATAAATGAGTTGGGCCATTTGTAGTCGGACCTTAGTTTTACCCTCTTAACGGCCCATGCCCTTCATGGTCCAATACCAGCCCGGTTTCTCTTTCGGCCTGCTAAAGGCCCACAACACAGTTGGGCCGTTTACAGTACGACCTGAATTTTGGCCTCTTAGCGGCCCATGCTCTTCATGGTCCAATACAAGCCCACTGTCTCTTTCGGCCTGCTAAAGGCCTACATTATAGTTGGGCCATATGTAGCCAAAACTTAGTAACAGCCTGTTAACGGCCCATGAAATAAATTGGGGCCACCTGTTGCCCGCTTCGATGTCGGCTTGTTAATGACCCGGGAGGTAAGAGGGTCGACCATTAACTTTCGGCCTAGTAACGGCCCATTAACTCAATGGGCCCACTAAAGTTCGTTCATGTCTTTAGGCCAAATTAGATAATTTGAGCCCATTACGACGAGCAAAGGTACGGCATACAGGGAATAACGTTGCACATCCAGAATATATTACAGGAAATTACATCAACTAGGCAATCAAAGATTGATGCCAGTGCAAATAAATGAGCAGAACCTAACCATCTACAACGTCACAATCTGCAACCTCAGCACAGATGACGCCCATAAGCATGTGGGCAAGTTCTTGCTGCTTTGCCACACAGTCTCTGAAAACATTGATCAGTTGTTGTGTCACATGACTCTGCACCTCTGATTCATCCACCATTTCCATCATTGGCTCAGCCATTAATTGGTTCACAAACATACATTTATTCCGTTGCATTCGAGACAGAGGATACTGAACAGATTCAGATGGCGATTTTGGCAGGCTTGTATTATTGATAGTGGAGAGTGTCTTAACCACTGCATCATAACGTAAATTAGGACGGGAACCAAACAGATTAATCATGAGTTATTGCCATATTACATGGCCTAGATTTACTGGAAAGAAACAATGGGGTTGCCTTGCTGTTTTCAGAGTGTGTCTTCTTATCTTCAGCAACCTGCACAAAATTAACACACTAGTATTGCTATCATTGGCCAAGTCAGATAATAGGAAAGCAACATTGACACAATGAACGTTTGGGCAACTAGCCTACACCAAATTAACACAATATGGCACAGCTATCATCAGCCAGGTAAGGTAATACGAAAGCAACATTGACACAATGAATGAATGGGCAACCAGAGAAGCACTACAATTCAGTAATGTGTGTGATATGAGATAGCACATTCATGCAACTCAGTAAGCAAAACTACCAGGCAGTTTTCCTTACAAAAATCAACATTGGCGCCTTTAACATTTTGCTACAACTAATTTTAGATCAGATAAAGGTTAGATTCACGCCGATTAACAAAATACATGCTGATGTAAAAATATAGTGATATACAACAGGTACTTACATCAGCACTGGAGCACAGAGAATTCCCGCAAGATATTTTCCTCGAATACGATCCCAATGGAGGAAGTCTTGTATCGTTTAACCTTATTTTCTAAAAGAGAGACGGGTAAGAAACATGTAGAAAATATGATCAGAATGCTATAAAATTTCATGATGCGAGGATACGCACACGCTTCTTAGAATGGAGTTGACATTCTTTTGCTGGACTGGAGCGGACTAGTTCTTTGGCCACTGGAATCTGCTTATTATCAGTGGGAGTTGGGTTTCTCTGTGCTGGAGCAGTATCTATGAAAAATGGAGTTGGTTTATTATCTCCTGGCGTTTGGATCTTTTGTAAAGACCTGGTTTGTAACCCTTCAGATTCTAACATAGCCGTCTTCCCCTTGCACGCCTTATATAGAAGAATGGTGATTCAGCTATAAAATATGCTACAACATAGATGGAATAGGTACTGAAGAATAGAAAGGCATGACATATTGACATGTATTCACTCCATCCGGAAATAAATGGATGGGTCTAGGCGTATTTCAGTTCTAGATACATCCAGTTTTATCCATTTCTGCGACATTTAATCCGGACGGAGGGAGTATGATGTAAGAGCTAGGGATACAACAGGACAACACAGTAAAAAAACACTGAAAAACCCACTGCAGAACCAAAGTATTCAAACCCACTGATATGAGATAGTACACTCATGCAGCTCAGGATGCAAAACTACCAGGCAGTTTTCCTTGCAAAAATCAACATTGTGGCCTTTAATCATACATTTTGCTACAACTAAATTTAGATCAGATAAAGCTTGGATTCACGCCGATTAACAAAATACATGCTGATGTAAAAATATAGTGATATACAATAGGTACTTACATCTACATTGGAGCACAGAGAATTCCTGCAAGAATCTTTCATCATAAACGATACCATTGCAGAAAATCTTCTATCTGTTAAGCTTATTTTCTAAAAGAGAGATGGGTAAGAAACATGTAGAAAATATGATCAGCATGCTATAAAATTTCATGATGCAAGGATATGCACACGCTTCTTAGAATTGAGTTGACATATTTTTGCTGGACTGGAGCGGACTAGTTCTTTGGCCACTGGAATCTACTTATTATCAGTAGGAGTTGGGTTTCTCTGTGCTGGAGCAGTATCTATAAAAACTGGAGTTGGTTTATTATCTCCTGGCGTTTGGAACTTTTGCAAAGGCCTTGTTTGTAACCCTTCAGATTCTAACATAGTCGTCTTCCCCTTGCATGCCTTGTATAGAAGAATGGTGCTTTAATTATAAAACATGCAGCAGCAGAGAGATGGAATAGGTACTGAAGAATAGAAAGGCATGACATATTGACATGTATTCCCTCCATCCGGAAAAAAATGGATGGGTGTAGGCGTATTTCAGTTCTAGATACATCCTTTTTTATCCATTTTGGCAACATGTAATCCGGACGGAGGGAGTATGGTGTAAGAGCTAGGGATACGACAGGACAACACAGCAAAAAAACACTAGTTGAATGTAAAACTCTATGCTAGCGGAATGTAAAATAGGAAGGCATGACATATTTACATGCATGATCAGCATGCTAAGCACATGCCATTGCAACAGAGTAGATACACTCCAGGACATTATATGCATGTTGTACCCATATCACAGGCCAAGTTAGAGCAAGGACCTTGTGGGGTGAAGAGGATTCATCATCTTTCTGCAAGTCTTCTGAAGAACTGCCTTTACATGTTCCATCATATTGGGTATCATTGACATCAAGTTTATTGGCCTTTAAATTGCTCCGTGAGGTTCTTGTGGATATATCAGTGTGTGCAATTATATCTGACATGCATGGAAGACAACTAGTAGTTAGATTTATGTAATGAGTGCCTGTAGGAGATGACATAAATAGTAGGACTGGAGTTAACTAGCAGCAACAGGTCTCATAAACTAAAGGGAGAACACAGATGAAAGCTACAGAATATGTATCGTTTGTACTCGAGATTAACTAGATGGCACACAAAAGTATTAAAGAACAACATAGGAAATACTAGAAGTGGTAT
The DNA here is from genome assembly GCF_003073215.2 of Triticum urartu. Taxonomy (NCBI): domain Eukaryota; kingdom Viridiplantae; phylum Streptophyta; class Magnoliopsida; order Poales; family Poaceae; genus Triticum; species Triticum urartu. The sequence goes on from NC_053027.1 coordinate 82,261,147, forward strand.
AGTACTATAATCACCAGCCTGTGGGATAGCATTGGCTGATGGATGATAACTATGGAACAATGTTACCTAAAGAACAAGTATCTTAGCTGAACTATGGAACAACGTTAACTCCTGAACAAGACCCATAAGAGATCAGCATGAATATACAGTGAAATGTGATGATCTATTTTCCATGCTTAGATGAATAACAAAGCCATAAATGTTGCACACAAGTAAGATGAGGCTACAACCTATCGGGCTGCCATCCATAGGAGTGAGCATCATGTGCTGACTTGTCGATGGCCCTGCAGTTGTTGTGGCTGTGCATGTAGGGCACGCGCATTCGATGCAGGGAACTGTTGAGTGGGGACTATAGCTCCCTTCTAGTGTATGCTTCCCTTGTTGGAGCAGCTGCAGTGAGTCGGAAGACGGTGTGTCTGAAGATGCAGATAACGCATAATGTTAAGAACGACATATCTCTTTGATCTGAAGAAATACACTAAGAGATCAACAGTAAGGTACGAGAGTGGTCACACGTCTATTGACTGAAGACTAAATTGGGGTCACACGATTTTATTTTATTTTGGTACTGTCCGATCTATGCCGGATGGCTGGCCATCTTGTGCCTCCCGGCTGACACTGTTCGGAATCTTCCCCGAAGAGCCAGCGACCAACGGCAGAGCAGCCAGCCTCCGCTGTCCGTGGCCCCGGCCAAAACCCCGCTCCCCGCCCCACCACACTGCCGTGGTTGCGCCGCCCCCGGGCCAATCCACAAAGACTCCCCGTCATCCAGATCCGGCGGTGGCAGTACCTTCAACCCACACAACTCTAAAAGATATACATCTAAGCGCTGCTTCCGCGGCGAACTTGCGGCACCGCACCCTTACGTTAGACACCAGCCAACCGGCAGCCTAGGAGCTCCGCCGCCTCGAGGGGTGCTGCTTCCCATTGCAAATCGATTGGCCCAGAATAAAAATTCAGACAACTGACGCCTAAATAAAGTGATTTGAGATGAGGGTGCGACCTATCTGGCGGCATGGTGAAGTAGGCAGGTCCAGCTGCCGAGTCGGTGAGGCCGGCGCGGTTGCGGTGGCGACCGACGGCAGGGAAAGAGCGATGTCGCGACGGTCGACGGCTACGCCGAAGCAGCGCCAGGACTCTGGACGGATCCAAAGTTGGAGCCGCTCCGGCGCCGTGAACAACAGTGGGGGTGAATCGGCTCCGGTACGGTTCATGCGGCCGTCGTCGAGGCAGCACCAGCAGCACGGAGTAAGAGGCACACGGCCCAGTGCACGACGGGAAATGGACAGCGTCTCCGGCATTAGGGAGGAGGGCGGCTGTGAAATTGGTGCAGTGGGGGCGCCATGGAGGTGGGGCTGAGGTTTCGCGGCTCGGGAGAAGGGAGCTTCCCAGGGAGAAGGTGATTTGGCGCCCACGAGGTATAAATGGGTGTGGGCGGGGGGGGGAATTGGGAGGGGAGTGGAAACCATGTCTTACGGACGCATTTGTCTGAAATGTGAGGGGGAGTTACAGTTCTACCCTTGCCTATAGGCTTCTCGGCTTGGGTCTGTGTACTGAGGGTCGGGGATAGTAGAGTAACTTTGCTTCTCCCCAAATAGTGGGCGGGAGCGATTTTGGGCGAGGAGGGCGTGTTTTGAACTATAGTGGGCGCGAGCGATTTCGGGCGAGGAGAGCGTGTTTTGAAATAGTGGGCGCGAGCTATTTCGGGTGAGGAGAGCATGTTTTTCCGACCATGGTTTATGAATTATTCGGCACATGTCATTTCGGCCGAGGAGAAGGCGCGCTTGGATGAAGTTACGAACCTACCCTCAATGTACAATGGGCCAATTGATGCGTGTCCCACATAGGACGGTAATTTCGCGTCTCCCATTTATTTGCTCGGGCGAATTCCACCGAGCAGAGAGGATGTTTAATGGTTCCTTAAAATTTTGGGAGAACGAGCATCCACGTCTACCTTACCAAGTCGATTCGGATAAAATTTTGAAATATTAGCTTGCCACTTCTTTTTTAGATGGAGAGATGATGCTCGGGAGTAATGTGTTTTTACATGCTCGTTGCTAGCGATTTACTATATGACAAATAGTTGACCCACTCAAAAACGCGAATCAAAACCAAAAGGAAATATCTTGATTCAATGAAATAGCTCGTTCAGTAGGTCAAAATAGTGAACTAAATCCAAAATTGAACACCTCAATCGAGTAGCATGTTGTACAGTATTATAGTACTCCATGAACATGTTGAAAGTAAAATTAATGAACTTGTTTGATATACGCATATATCCGTTCATGTGTGGATTGCAGACAACATGTTCTCCAATTTAAATATTTGAATGCAAGTTTATATCGAAACATGGTTTATATCAGTCTTTGATGCATAAAACACGACCTCTCCCTCTCCCGGACTCCTGTTCTCTCTCTCTCTCTCTCTCTCGCCGACAATCTTCAATTCTGTCGCACTCATCCGACACAAAAACCTTGTTGGTCCCTCTCCCTTTCTCCCCATCTCTCTCTCTATCTCTCTCTCTCTCTTTGTGTGTGTGGGGGGGTCTTTCTAGTTCGCATGCATATATACACCATCTATAGGTCTCTCTCACACACTATGTATGATACTCTAGCTAGTCCAAGCCAGATATCTTGGGTGCACTCATCGTACGCACGCAGATTCCTTGCCTCTTTGCCTGTAACTCTCTCACGCACCACTATGTCGTCTCAGAGCTCTTCCCCCCCCTCTCTCAAACTCTCCATCCACCTGGGTCACACATACACATGCATATCTCACTCGCACTCGATAGGCCCATCTAAAACTCTATCTCTCCCCCTCGTTCTCTCTCCATCTCACACGCGCACACACACAATCTCATGCCCAGCTAGCCAAGTATGATGGTCTCTCACTCAATTGTAGGCACACGCAGTCCCCCCTATATGTATATGACTAGCTAATCTTATTCTCCATCACAAACATCTGCATGGTCTATCTCGATTTCTCTCGGGGCATCTTTCTATCACGCACGCACTCCCTCGATCTCCCACCCATATAGTCCCCTCACGATCTCGACGGGATCTCTCTATCACAAACACACCCTCTCTCCCTCCCCATGCTTCCATGCCATCCATGTGTCCCTCTCGACCTTTGTTCCTTGTTGGCCACACCTCTATTGGACATGTGCTACAGGGGTGTCTCTCTCCGTTGCAAACTATCACACACTAGCTATCTTCGTGTATCTCCTCGCCTCGCTTTTCCATCTCGAAGATGCATGTGTGATATGTTCGCATAAGAAACGAAAAAACACTCTCTCTTTCTAATTTATTGTTTGTTGTCACTTTCTCTTTCACACGCATACTCTTTTTGCACACTTACTCATTCTCCTTCACACGCACTTGATCTGTCTCGACTGAGGCACTCTCCTCAGTCCATAGCATACAGATTTATTGAAAAGTCAAACATCACAAAGTTTGGCCATGTACGTGGAGAAAAAGAATTACATCTAGTACGGCAAACATATACCATTAGATTCACCATGAGATGTAGTTTTGTATGATGTATCTTTGGTATTGTAGATATAAATAACATTTGCGTAAACCTGATCAAAGTTTCCAAAGTTTGACTTCTAAAAAATCTACATGCACTGCATTATCGAGCGGATGGAATATCTCTTCCCCCCTCTCAGCTATCTGACGCACCACTCAGCCTTATCGGGGCTCCTCAATCTCTCTCAAACTTTATTGGTCAGTTTGGTTCGTGACCTGACCCTCATGCCTTGATGGCCGGTACTGCCTGGTGTGGACGTGAGATGTAAAATATTTCTGCTTGGCCAGGCTTGTGTGGTGCTGAAGCGTTTGGTTCATGCCTGGGCCAGGCAAAGCATCAACGTCCCATCAATCAATCCATGCATCAATTATTTAATGCTAATATCCATCCATGTTGCTGTTAGCCTCGTGGCCACATGACCATGCACGGCCAGTGGTTCGAAATCGATCGCCTGGGCTAGGCTACTTGCAGTGTCTGGAGTTCAGCCAGGCTAATTAAAGTGCAAGGGAACCCAGGCCAGGCGGGCTTTCTTTTTCACAGGGTAGCAACTAAACAAGCGTGCATGAAATCCAGCCACAACCCCAGGCCAGGCAAAAGATGCTCAGGATGCAAGCCAAACTGGCCTTATATCTCCCTGGTTCACACATACACATGTCTCGCTCGCGCTATACATATAGACCCATCCAACACTCTCCGCCCTTGTTCTCTCTCCATGTGACACGCACCCCCCTAAGTACCATAATCTCTCAATCCATCATAGGCGCAAGCACTCCCCCCCCCCCCCGATCCTAAGTATGATTATCTCTTACTAGCCATCAGGAACACATGTATTGTCTCCTTCCATCCATACATCTATCTCGATATCTCTCGAGGCATCTTCTATCGCGCACACACCTTGTCACTCGATCTCCCACCCATGTAGTCCCATCACGATCTCCAGGGGATCTCTCTATGAAAAACATACACTCTCTCCTCCCCATGTCTGCATTTTCTCCGTACGTCTCTCTCGATCTCTCTCCCTTGTTTGTTAGACCTTTCTTGGCCACGTGCTAGGGGTCTTGCTCTCTCGGTTCCAAACAACCACACACTATCTCCTCACCTTGCCTCCGTTGTCGAAGATGCATGTGTGGTATGTTTGCATAAGACACGTACGCTTTTTCTCTACTTTTATCGTGTGTTGTCCATGTCTCTTTCACACACGCACACACACTTTTTTCACTCTCTCTCTCTCTCTCATTAGGGACTCTGTCACGTCCATAAGCATATGGATGCTTAGAAAAGTAAAACCTCAGAAAAGTTTGACCAGGTATATGTGGAGAAAAACATTTACATCTGGAACGATCATTAGATTCATCACAACATGTACTTACTTCATACTATCATTTATCTTTGGTATTGTAGATATAAGTAATTTCTTTATAAACTTGGTCAAAGTTTCAAAAGTTTGACTTAAAAAAATGTTGGAACTACATTATCGAAAGGAGGGAGTAGCTCTTTCTCTCTCTCTGCTATCTCTCACGGGCCTCCCCTCTCACTCGAACTCTCTATACCAACGGATTATACGCTCACTGTGTCAGCGTATAGCTCTGTATATTGTTTAGTTGACCGGTCAACCAATCCACATGCTGCCTTGTCAGCTCGTGTTTTGTATCTTCATGTGCTGGCCCATGTGGCAGTGGGTGAAAATAAGTAAACTAGAGGCCCATCTGACACGCGGTGAAGTAAACAAAGTTGAAACCACTCGGGGTAGCACCCCGCACGCTAGTAAATTAAGGGCGCATTGATGACAAACTTCTTGCACGGGAAGGATGCACTCGCGCACAATTCACCACTACGCGGCGGCATGCATAGAAGGACACACTCGCGCACACCCAGCACACAACACACACCAGCACACGTGTACACCGGCGTCGCCGCCGGTTGAGATGGACGGCGAGGCAGCCAACAAGCGGAGGCGGCTCGAGCCAAAACCGCATCCGGCGAGCCTGGACTTCATTAGCAGCCTCCCCGACGACACGCTGCTTGTCATCATCGGCCTCCTCCCCACCAAATCTGCCGTGCGGACCGCCCTGCTCTCCCAGCGGTGGCGCCCCCTCTGGCGCTGCGTCCCCCTCAACCTCACCGTCGACAGCTACCTCTGCAATGGGGATTGCAAACGCATGGCCGCAGTCTCCAAGATCCTTTCATCGCACCCTGGGCCAGCCAAACGCCTTGACATCCACATGTTCAGTACCAACTGCAAGGTCCAACCCAAGTTCGACGAGTGGTTCTTATCCCCTGCCCTAGATCAGCTCGAGGAGCTCAGCTTTGAAGCTGGACGATGTCGCTCTCTGCCGCCATCCGCGCTCCGCCTCACGCCAACGCTGCACCGCGCCAGCTTCAGCTCCTGCTATCTTCCCCGGATTAATGTCGCGCCCACTCTTCTTCTCCCTCAACTCAAGCAGCTCGACGTCTTCGACGTTGTCATCTCGAAGAAGGCTATGGAGCACCTGCTCCGCGGCTGTACTATGCTCGAGTACCTTCGTCTTGAGCAGATCCACGGGTTCATTAGCCTCCACATCGCCTCGACAAATCTCCGATGGATTTATGTGTCTTGCTAGCCCCGCAACAAGACATCAATTGGGAAGAGATCACTCCAGCTGTTCCACGTTATGGTCATTGAGAATGCGCCTTTCCTTGAGAGATTGCTTGTATCGGATCTAGAAGGTCCAACAAAAATCAGGGTCATTGACGCACCGAAATTGACAACGTTGGTGTACTCGTCTGCCAAATTCTCCGAACTCTTTATTGGATCCGTAATCGTTCAGGTACAGCACTCATCTTCTTCTCCGTCTTCTTGAAATTTACATTTTTAAATTTCTTCTTGATGTATTTACGACCGTCTTCTAGAAAATGATTCCCACAAGTATGACCCAGTCCATGCGCACAGTGAAGATCGCACTAAAATCTATTGGCCCCAATCTGGATCAAGTTGTTGGATTCCTTACATGCTTTTCGTGCATGGAGAAGCTACTCATCGAGGTGAAACTTCTTTCCTATAAGTAAACGGTAATCACAACATAGCTCAATTTTTTCGTAATATTCCCAAATTACGATGACAAGTGTAGTGTTCAAAACTGCATCTACGCATTGCATCGAAAGAAATGTTTTTAGTATTTTTTCTCACGTGATCACCTGCATCATTTTTATGCTGTACTATTATAGTAGCCTAGGCTAGTCATAGTGGAAAGTAACTTATGGTTACCCTAAGAGGAAGTACTGCCTCCGTCCTGGTTTACTCTTCCAATTTTGTAGTATCAAAATTTGACCATAGATTTAACTGACAAAATGTTAATGCATGTCACTAAGAACTATATCGTTGGATTCGTATTTGAACATAATTTCAAATGTTGTAATTTTTAGTGACATGCATTGGCATTTTCTTAGGTAAATCTATGGTCAAAATTTTATACTAAATACGAGGTATTATTACAAAAGTGGGCTATGTAGGCCAAAACATGTGCCAAATTCACTTGTGATGCATTTGGCATCGATGCCCCTCCATTGCTCACCTGGTGTCCCAATCTGGATCACCTACTTTGCTCCGGTGCCAAATTAACTCACGCAATGAAAAAACACTTCGTGGGAGAGAGAGGACCGAGGCAATAAAAAAACACTTGTTTGAGAGAGTGAGAGGCTGGTGTAGTTGGTTTGATTGATTTGTTTATACATGTGGGTCTGTGTGCACAGCGGTGCCAACTCTCTCACATCGCGAGAGCGGTGCCAAAATCTTTTGATTTGACATCAATGCGTATTATGTGGCATACTTTTGTGAAATATGGCATCGGCCACATAGTGGAAGGCAACAAATGCCCAAGCTCTTCACGTGCTCCTAGTTAAATGAGAGGAAATAGAGAGAGAGAGAGAGAGAGAGAGTGAAAAAATATCACTAGCCAGCCAACCCTATCGTATGAGCGAATAATATTGGTACCTCTTGATGACACGGCAATCTTATGCAGCCAGCTGCTCTAATATGTTCTCTTCTTTTGCAGATAAAAAAGACCCGAAAGTGAAAAATGTGCTGCACTATAACAATCTCATCGAATGCCTTGATCTCCATCTTACAGAAATTGATTTGATCGACTACCGAGGCAGCACATCTGAGATTAAATTGGCCAGGTTCTTTGTTCTGGAGGCAAGTGTGCTCAAGGTAATGAGGTTTGGCGTTCTCTGGCGCAACAATGAATGGCGTGATGATCACCGCAAGTGTCTAAGCCTAAATGACAAAGTATCCGCAGAAGCTGAATTTGTTTTTGAAACATCAAGTGGCCAGAGACTCGAAAACTTATTTGCCCATTAGTGACTTGTCAGGGCGGTGGATTTTAGTTTGTACGATAATGCTGCATCCACCTAAAGTAACGAAAGTTCTTACGTAAACTTCCTAGTAATTCCCTCTTCGTAGGTGCAGCATTACTCCTAACATTTGTAATATTAGTTTGAAACTTGTAATATTGTCGTGTCCTATTCCTGCGTTTTCAAAATCCTGCGAATCAAACAGGCCCTAAGTTGGTGATGATGTTGTGCCTCCCATCTTTCACCAATAGCCGTCGGATCTAGATCTGACGCATACAAACCAAGCTTCTCCATTTTTGCAAAAAGATGCCCGCACTTGTTCCCTATTTACAAACAACTCCTTGTCTCTCACAATCAGCCTCATCTCCTCACCACCACATCTAGGAGTAGAAGGTCGTGGAAAAATCTGGTGCGATGGCCGCTGCCGGAGCCGTCTACCCCCAATCTTGGTGTTCCGTGCAATGCACGGGCATCTACGCACGGGGAATTATGTTGAATAGGGCTAGTTGTAAGCAGGCTAGCTCTACAGCCATGATGATAGTGACTGCAGACGGTGAGGCTGACTATGGTATGCCGAACACGGCGCCTATACTCAGGTGTCATCTCCGGCGCAAGGTCTTGTCACTTCACTATGAGGAGCAGCACGTAATAATTTGACCAACGGGTAGTACAGTGCTAGTACTCCTACTACTACATTGGTATTACTACTAGTAGTACTAGTAGCACCACCGTCTGGATTTAGGAGTACTACCACGTCCATCTGGATTTTAGTATTGACTAGCAATATCTAGTAATGCATGTCACCAAAAATGTACTACTCCCTCTGTAAATAAATACATGGTGTTTTATTCCTATCAGCGAGAGAACTTAATGTTTTTTTGCTAACTAGAGTACTTAATAGGATTACATGCAATGAACTAAACACTGCATGTCATGTTTGGTACTAGTCTCAAGTCATTGAAAGCATGCACGGCCCACATCTCTCATTAGTTGATATGTCACGAAATAAGAAACAAGGAGGGAGTTAATGCACCATGCCTAAGTATTTTGGGATTATTTGGTTTTCGTAAGGTGACTTACACAAAATTTTTGTTTACATGCATTAACATTTTATTAGTTAAATCAAAGGTCAAAACTTGGCGCAAAATAAGCTCTGATAAATTTACTACAGTGGGAATTTTCTTTCATAATTTTTGGAGCTAGGGAAGTATGGATCTTGCTGCATTCTTCACAGACTGTCCTGTTTAGGCAGATTGCTGTTATGTTTGCATTGTTTGCATATGGTTGCTTGTTTAATGATTCTATTTGAGGATAGGACTATTAAATATGCGGAGGCATTTAGTATGCAATGTTGATTATTAATTTTAGTGATTTGCTACAGAAGAGTATGATAAGGTTTTTGCATTGGTTTATACTAACTTATCTCACGAGTCCTTGTTGAGTTTTGTGTGGATGAAGCTTTTGAGATTTAGGGAGACCATGATATGAGAGGAATTAAGGAGACACAAAAGCTTAAGCTTGGGGATGCCCGAGGCATCCCAAGATAATATTTCAAGAACTCTCAAGCGTCTAAGCTTGGGGATGCCCCGATTGGCATCCCACATTTCTTGTTCAACAACTATCGGTTAGTATCGGTTGATCCTAAATTTTTGCTTCTTCACATGATGTTTGCTATTCTTAGATGTTATTTCATTTTGTTTTGCTTGTTGTTTGAATAAAGTATCAAGATCTGAAATAATTAAATGGGAGAGTCTTCACATAGCTAAATAATTATTTGACTACTCATTGATCTTCACTTATATCTTTTTGGAGTAGTTTGTCATTTACTCGTGTGCTTCACTTATATCCTATGAGTAAATAGTTGAATGATTTGAATATCATAAATCTGAAATTATATATATTTCATATGCTTGTCCCATGGGGAGTAATGACTTCACATATAAGAAGTAGAGGTGGTAAATTTATTGAAGGTTGGCAAACATTGTATTGGTCACTTGAACAATTCATGAAAGAATATTGAAGGAAGAGAGATTTCACATATAAATATACTATCTTGGACATCTTTTGTAATTGTGAGCCCTCATTAAAATATGACATGTTAAAAGGTTGAAGTTGGACAAGGAAGACAACTTAATGGGTTATGTTTTCTTATATCTGAAATAAAGTATATTGTCATGGATCATTCAACATGCTGAGCTTGCCTTTCCCCCTCATGCTAGCCAAATTATTTGCACCAAGTAGAGATACTACTTGTGCTTCCAAACATCCCTTAAACCAGTATTGCCATGAGAGTCCACCATACCTACCTATGGATTGAGTAAGATCCTTCAAGTAAGTTGTCATCGGTGCATGCAATAAAAATTGCTCTCTAAATATGTATGATCTATTAGTGAGGAGAAAATAAGCTTTATACGATCTTGTGATGTGGAAGCAATAAAAGCGACGGACTGCATAATAAAGGTCCCTATCACAAGTGGCAATATAAAGTGGCATTCTTTCGCATTAAGATTTTGTGCATCCAACTATAAAAGCGCATGACAACCTCTGCTTCCCTCTGCGAAGGACCTATCTTTTATTCTTGTCTTATACCTTTTGCAAGAGTCATGGTGATCTTCACCTTTCCTTTTTACATTTTATCCTTTGGCAAGCACATTGTGTTGGAAAGATCCTGATATATATATCCAATTGGATGTAAGGCATCATGAACTATTATTGTTGACATTACCCTTGAGGTAAAAGGTTGGGAGGCGAATCTATAAGCCCCTATCTTTCTCTGTGTCTGATTAAAACTTTGAACCCATAAATATCACGTGAGTGTTAGCAATTGTGAAAGACTAAATGATAGTTGAGTATGTGAAGTTTGCTGAATCAAAGCTCTGACATAGACCCTTCCTGAAAATAAGATGAATTGTAATTGTTTGATGACTAATAACACGGTTTGTTAGTTTTGAAGAAAGTTTATGATCTATACTTTAACATGTGAATAGCTTGTTACTTGATCATAAGAAGTCCTATGAGTTGAGCTACTGTTATGATATATAATGATGCTACAAAAGGTGATTGAAATTACCATTGATCAAACTTGTGCACCTGCTAGCATTCACACTTCATAAATTCTTTCTTCTATCATTTACCTACTCGAGGACGAGCAGGAATTAAGCTTGGGGATGCCGATACGTCTCCAACGTATCTATAATTTATGAAGTATTCATGCTATTATATTATCTGTTTTGGATGTTTATGGGCTTTACTAAACACTTTTATATTATTTTTGGGACTAACCTATTAACCGGAGGCCCAATCCAAATTGTTGTTTTCTTGCCTATTTCAGTGTTTCGAAGAAAAGGAATATCAAACGGAGTCCAAACGGAATGAAACCTTCAGGAGAGTTATTTTTGGAACGGAAGCAATCCAGGAGACATGGAGTAGATGTCAGGGAAGCTTCGAGGAAGCCACGAGGCAAGAAGGCGCGCCCTACCCCCTGGGCGCGCCCCCACCCTTGTGGGCCCCTCGTGGCTCCCCTGACCGACTTCTTCCGCCTATATATGTCCATATATCCTAAAAACATCGGGGAACAGAATAGATCAGAGTTCCACCGCCACAAGCCTCTGTAGCCACCAAAAACCAATCGGGGCCCTGTTCTGGCACCCTGCCGGAGGGGGAATCCCTCACCGGTGGCCATCTTCATCATCCCGGTGCTCTCCACGACGAGGAGGGAGTAGTTCGCCCTCGGGGCTGAGGGTATGTACCAGTAGCCATGTGTTTGATCTCTCTCTCTCTCTCTTGTGTTCTTGAGATGGTACGATCTTGATGTATCGCGAGCTTTGCTATTATAGTTGGATCTTATGATGTTTCTCCCCCTCTACTCTCTTGTAATGGATTGAGTTTTCCCTTTGAAATGATCTTATCGGATTGAGTCTTTAAGGATTTGAGAACACTTGGTGTATGTCTTGCATGTGCTTATCTATGGTGACATTGGGATATTCACGTGATCCACTTGATGTATGTGTTGGTGATCAACTTGCGGGTTCCGCTCGTGAACTTATGCATAGGGGTTGGCACATATTTTCGTCTTGAATCTCCGGTAGAAACTTTGGGGCACTCTTTGAAGTACTTTGTGTTGGTTGAATAGATGAATCTAAGATTGTTTGATGCATATCATATAATCATACCCACGGATACTTGAGGTGACATTGGAGTATCTAGGTGACATTAGGATTTTGGTTGATATGTATCTTAAGGTGTTATTCTAGTACGAACTCTTGAATAGATCGATCCAAAAGAATAACTTTGAGGTGGTTTCGTACCCTACAATAATCTCTTCGTTCATTCTCCGCTATTAGTGACTTTGGAGTGACTCTTTGTTGCATGTTGAGGGATAGTTATATGATCCAATTATGTTATTATTGTTGAGAGAACTTGCACTAGTGAAAGTATGAACCCTAGGCCTTGTTCCCTAGCATTGCAATACCGTTTGTGCTCACTTTTTTCATTAGTTACCTTACTGTTTTTATATTTTCAGATTACAAAAACCTATATCTACCATCCATATTGCACTTGTATCACCATCTCTTCGCCGAACTAGTGCACCAATACCAATTACCGTTGTATTGGGTGTGTTGGGGACACAAGAGACTCTTTGTTATTTGGTTGCGGGGTAGCTTGAGAGAGACCAACTTCATCCTACGTCTCCCACAGATTGATAAACCTTAGGTCATCCACTTGAGGGAAATTTGCTATTGTCCTAGAAACCTCTGCACTTGGAGGCCCAACAACGTCTACAAGAAGAAGGTTGCTTAGTAGACATCACGCTCGTCTTCACCATCTGGCGCGTCGTCTTCGCCGTCCTCATCCTCCTCCTCCTTGCCTTCATCACTGGAGGCGATCTCCTCCACCGAGTCCTCGCCGCCTTCTGGGTCCAGCCCGAACCAGTTGGGCGGCACCTCGGCGCCCGCTTCATCTAGCTCGGGGAGGAAGATGCCGGTGTCCGTGTACTCGGCGATCACCGTGGCCCGGTGATAGAGCTAGGACGCCACCGCCTCCAATTCCTTGCCGGCTTTGGCGCGGAGAGTAGCCAGCTGGTCCAAGTTCAGCCCAGGGCACCACTCTTTGACGAACTCCAGGGCCCGCCGTGCACCTTCCCGGGCGGAGGAGCCCTTCCATGCCTCGATGCAGCCAATGGCCGCCTCCAGCCATTTGGAGGTCTGGTTGACGGTGCGCAAAATGAGAGTACCTGGCCAGAGGGCGGTGACCACCTGGGCCCCAGCGCGCTGAAGACAGCGGAGAGCCCGATGCACCGGCTGGAGACGAGCCTGGATGGCAAGCAGCTGCTCGGCGAGGGTGCGCGGGGCGTTGGGCCCGATCGTGGCACCAGCCCTCCTCCGCTTGTCACGACGAGCTTCGATGGCTTGGCTGGCGGTGACGAAATAACTGGGGAAGTACTCTGCATAAGAAGAAAAAGAAATATGAAGCCACAAGCCGGCTCATACGACAAGTCAGCCAGCGGAAGAAAGAGAGGGACAACTCACCATCGAGCAAGTCCTCGATCTCGCCATAGCCGTCCAAAAAGGCCTTCTCATTGTCCGCCCACTTCGAGCGCTCAGTCTTGAATTCGGCCTCAAGGGCCTCCTCCGCGTCCTTGAGCTTCTGCAGCTCCGCCTTGTGCTTGTCCGCCTGGTCAGCCAGCTGCTTGGCCAGGCGGTCTCGCTCTTGCTCCGCCTTGAGGCGCTCCTCCTCTTTGGCGTGCAGCGCGGTTTGAGCTTCGCCCATTTTCTGTCGCAAGGTGGCATTGGCTCCTGCAGAAGACAAGAGAGAGGAGAGGTCGGTAAATCAACAAGAAAAGGTAGCTGCCAAAAGATCCGACCCGACTGCTCAGCAGTCAGCCCAAATCTCGGGGGCTACACCCCGCGGGTGCGCTGGCGCGCCCCCGTGAAAATAAAGAGAGGAGCACTTACTCTGGCTATCGGTCAGCTCGGCGGTCTGCTTGTCCAGCTCCTGGACTTGGGTGTTGAAGGCGGCCACGCGAATGTTGTGGTAATCCTACAACATAATCAACAAAGAAAAAGAGAAGGTCGGCACTTGGAGCCTACATTTAAGTTCCGGACCGCCTGCTCAGCAGCCGGCCTGGAACTCGGGGGCTACACCTAGTGGGTGCGCTGGCGCGCCCCCACAGAAGATTGCAAAGATTGAAAGCAAAGGCATAAGGACCATACCCATACGGCAGCTTGCGACGCCAAGAACTTCTTCGTGTAGTCCTGGAGGGCGTCGCCCTGGGCCTGAAGCAGGGAGCGGACTTCCTGTGCAGCCTTGTTCAGGACACCCGTCCCACCTCAAGGCGTCCACTCCCGCGGGACGGCGCTAGTGGCCTCCGCTTCCAAGGCCGACGAGCCCGAGGCTCCAACTTCCTGAGGCCGCGGAGCTGAAGTCACCCTTGTCACACGCCGACGCGTCGGAGTGCGGACGACAGGAGTCGCCCCCACCACCAGCTCGCCGCCGACTCGAGGCGCCAGCGATGTGTCAGGCCGACTACCTAGAGCCTCGGCAGCCGGCGTCTGCTGGGTCACCTCCGTCTTCGGGATGACAGCGTCACCTCCCTCCCTCTCCATGACCGGCTGGTCGTTGTCGGCCGCTCCAGACGACGTCAGGACCTCTGGCGCCGGCGGCATGGAGCTCAGTGGGACGACCAGCTGTGGAGCCTAGCCACCCGTGGCTCCCCCTGCTTGCGCCTTGGTGGTCGCGTCCGCCTGGGCCTTGGTCGCCTCCTCCTCCCGGGCCTTGGCCGCGGCATCGGCATGTGCCTTGGCTGCTGCGTCCGCCTCCTCCCGCGTCGCCTTGGCGGTGTCCGCCTTCGCCTGCTTTGCCCTTTCCTTCTCCTTGTGCGCCTCCTGCGCGTTCTTCTCTGTCGCCTCCCGCAGGTTGGCGAGCGGGTCGATGCGGCGGGTGTTGGAAGAGCCCTCCATCCCCCCAATGATTGAGGCAGAAGCTGACCGCTCAAGGAAGAGTGGGGCACTGTCCACACATGACGAGGCAAACTCAGAAAGGTTTCCAGAAAAACACAAAAAGAACAAAGGAAGACACAAGGAAAGTTGTGCCCTTACGCAGACACTGTCGGCGGCTGCTTCGGGGCCCTCTGGTACCGGGATGCCCTCGCGGCGGCCTCCTCCCGCCTGGTGGCTGCGGCCAGGCCCTTGGGCTTCTTTGACCGGCCGCCTTGCAGCTGCACGCCGACTCGACGCTTTGGTGCGCCGCCTAGTGCGGGTGGCGCCTTGCTGGCAACCTGTGGGCGGTGCGGCACGTGCTCCTCCTCGTCGTCGTTCAGCCAGTCCCCGAGACTGCCGCCGCCTCCTCCGAAGCCGCCTCCTCCGTCGCCACCACCCGTGGCATCATCTGCCTCCTTGGCGGCCGCCCCCAGATCAGGTTCGTCCACATCGCTCACCGACCGGTCCGACAGGTACTCCCGGCCCTGCGCCAAGACGTCGGCGGCCGGCTGGGTCATGAGGAGCTGCAGCATGGCCGACTGGTCAGTTGGCAAAGAAGAACCGGGCGGACGAAGGAAAGATTAAGAGTCGGAAAACTTACCGCAGGCGGCGGGTGTGCGCGGGTATACGGCCGCTTACCGAACCTCCACTCTGGCTCCGAGAGTTTGAGGTTCGCGATCTCATTCACCAGGTGGACCACCTCCGTGGCCGGCATCTCCTTGGTGCTCAGCCGGCATGGGTCTCAACGCCCGCTCATCTGGCTGATCAGATGAGGCCGGCCTTGAAGAGGGAGAACCCGGTGCTCCACGAAGGCGGTCAGCAGATCGGAGGCCTTGAGGCCCTTCGACTCCGACATCTCCTAGAGCCGAGCGACGGCGGCGGTGGAGGCGGCTGACAGATGCTTCGGCTTGAAGGTCCAGTTGGTGCGCGGCTCGGCCGGCGGGCCGGCCTCATAGGCCGACAGGTTGATGAAGTCCAGTGCCGGGTTGACGTTCTTCACATAAAAGTACGACTTCTGCCAGAGCTTGACGGACTGGGTCAAGGTGATGGACGGGAAGCGGTTGCCGGCTCCTGGGCGCCGTACCGCGACGAAGGCACTGCACTGAGACGGCTCATCCTTGGCAGAGACGACGAGTTTGGTGTAGAAGAATTCTCCCCACAACTCGAGAGTGGGGAGAACGCCGAGGTAGCCCTCGCACAGCGTGACGAAGGCCGACAGCAGCACCACCGTGTTCGGTGTGAGGTGGTGCGGCTGGAGGTTGTAGAACTAAAGAAAGGAGCGGAGGAAACCACTCGCCGGCAGGCCGAAGCCCCGGAGGAAATGCGAGCGAAAGATGACACGCTCACCCTCCTTCGGCGTCAGTGAGATCTCCTTCGCCGGCGGGACGCGTGTCCGGACATAGCCCTCGTCGTGCAACCGCCGCGTGTTGCGGAGGAATGTGATGTGGTCTTCAATGACCTTGGAGCCATCCCAGTCGCCGGCTCGCTCTCGCGCCATGGGAGCTCGAGGCTGGCGGAGCAACGACGCGGCGGAGGGGCTGGAGTTGGTGACGATGGGTCGCGGCAGCACTTCGGCGTATCGCGGGAGTGCAGCGGCGGCAGAAAGGGAGAAGAAGAAGAGTGAGCAAAGGGAGAGGAGGGCGCACGAGCCAGAGCCGCCTCCTCCCCCCTACTTATAGCTCTGGGCTGCGAAGCCGAGTGGATGGGGCGTGGGGATCGTGGGATTAACTGTGCCCACGACCCCGCATTAACCACGCCGTAACGACATGGAGTAATCGTGCCCCGGAATCCCAACCGTTCGCCTTGGTCGCAGCGGATCCGCGCGTGTGCCGAGGCCCGGTAGTGGTGGGCCCCGGCCTGCTGTGATGTCCCATCGCGCGCGTGGGTTGGCAGGCGGCCTGGCCGGCTGGCGACACGTGGCGTGCAGCTGGCAGGCGGCAAGGCTGGCGCCAGGGCGGCACGCCACCCACCTCCCGCCGAGACATTTCAAAAACCAACAGGCGGCCCGCCTGGTCATGTCCGGCTCCTAACAGTCGGTGTTCCGGAAGACGGACGAAGCAAAGATCAATGAAGCACATAGAGTGAGAAACTGCTGAGGCTCCTCGCCTCTTTCAGCCGTGGCACCCCACCAGCTTTGGGGCTACTGTCGGAGTAATTAGCCATGGGTAGCCTCATCAGCTCCTCATGGCGTTTCAAGACATCGGGGCCGGCTGCGCCCCTCAAGAATCAAAGACCGAAGCGCCGCCTTCTCGCAGCCGGCTGGTCCGAGCGGCCAACTGCCAAAAGATGACAAGGCCCAGAGGGCAGCCTCAAAGTGGGCTGACTCCTAGCGGGTGGCCTCTAGAGAGGTCGGCCCTTAGCAGGCAGCCCCAAGCACCCTTAGAGTTTGCACCACATTATGACGATGAGACGGGGCATGGTTACAGTGCTGTCAGCTACCCCCGAATCCAGGGCCAAGCGTGGCCACAGTGCATCATACGGGGCGGACGTCCCCCGCGCGGCACGGCACTGTCGCCATGCGGCCCGTGACATCACCCATGGCAGAGAAGGCCATGCTCCCACTACGGACTGTCGGTACGGCCCACAGGCGGTGGGCCCTACCTGTCCGCAAGGAGCCAGAGGGCGGCGAATCCTGACCAGTCGGCTCGAGGAGAGGCTGGCCCCTGACCAGACGGCCCTCCTCTCCTTAAAGTTCGTGCGCCATTAATCAGAAGAGATGGGGGATGGCTACAGTTGTTGGAAATATGCCCTAGAGGCAATAATAAATTAGTTATTATTATATTTCCTTATTCATGATAATCGTTTATTATCCATGCTAGAATTGTATTGATAGGAAACTCAGATACATGTGTGGATACATAGACAACACCATGTCCCTAGTAAGCCTCTAGTTGACTAGCTCGTTGATCAATAGATGGTTACGGTTTCCTGACCATGGACATTGGATGTCATTGATAATGGGATCACATCATTAGGAGAATGATGTGATGGACAAAGACCCAATCCTAAGCCTAGCACAAGATCATGTAGTTCGTATGCTAAAGCTTTTCTAATGTCAAGTATCATTTCCTTAGACCATGAGATTGTGCAACTCCCGGATACCGTAGGAGTGCTTTGGGTGTGCCAAACGTCACAACGTAACTGGGTGGCTATAAAGTTACACTACAGGTATCTCCGAAAGTGTCTGTTGGGTTAGCACGAATCGAGACTGGGATTTGTCACTCCGTGTAAACGGAGAGGTATCTCTGGGCCCACTCGGTAGGACATCATCATAATGTGCACAATGTGATCCAGGAGTTGATCACGGAATGATGTGTTACGAAACGAGTAAAAGATTGAACAAGGTATCGGGATACCGACGATCGAATCTCGGGCAAGTATCGTACCGCTAGACAAAGGGAATTGTATACGGGATTGATCGAATCCTCGACATCGTGGTTCATCCGATGAGATCATCGTGGAACATGTGGGAACCAACATGGGTATCCAGATCCCGCTGTTGGTTATTGACCGAGTCGTCTCGGTCATGTCTGCATGTTCTCCCGAACCCGTAGGGTCTACACACTTAAGGTTCGGTGACGCTAGGGTTATAGAGATATTAGTATGCGGTAACCCGAATGTTGTTCGGAGTCCCGGATGAGATCCCGGACGTCACGAGGAGTTCCGGAATGGTCCGGAGGTAAAGAATTATATATAGGAAGTGCTATTTCGGCCATCGGGACAAGTTTCGGGGTCACCGGTATTGTACCGGGACCACCGGAAGGGTCCCGGGGGGTCCACCGGGTGGGGCCACCTGCCCCGGGGGCCACATGGGCTGTAGGGGGTGCGCCTTGGCCTATATGGGCCAAGGGCACCAGCCCCAAGAGGCCCATGCGCCAAGAGAAGAGGGAAAGGAAGAGTCCTAAAGGGGGAAGGCACCTCCGAGGTGCCTTGGGGAGGAGGGACTCCTCCCTTGGCCGCACCCTTCCTTGGAGGAAGGGCCAAGGCTGCGCCCCCCCTCTCCCTTGGCCCTATATATAGTGGGGGAAGGGAGGGCAGCAACTAAGCCCTGGCGCCTCCCTCTCCCTCCCATGACACATCTCCCTCCTCCCGCAGCGCTTGGCGAAGCCCTGTTGGAATCCCGCTACTTCCACCACCACGCCGTCGTGCTGCTTGGATCTCCATCAACCTCTCCTCCCCCCTTGCTGGATCAAGAAGGAGGAGACGTCGCTGCTCCGTACGTGTGTTGAACGCGGAGGTGCCGTCCGTTCGGCGCTAGGATCATCGGTGATTTGGATCACGACGAGTACGACTCCATCAACCCCGTTCTCTTGAACGCTTCCGCGCGCGATCTACAAGGGTATGTAGATCCACTCCTCCCTCGTTGCTAGATGACTCCATAGATTGATCTTGGTGACACGTAGGAAAATTTTGAATTATTGCTACGTTCCCCAACAGTGGCATCATGAGCTAGCTATGCGTAGTTATCTATGCACGAGTAGAACACAAAGTAGTTGTGGGCGTCGATATTGTCAATTATCTTGCCATTACTAGTCTTATCTTGATTTGGCGGCATCGTGGGATGAAGCGGCTCCGACCAACTCTTTACACTGTACGCTTATGTGACTTTCCATCACAAAATCTTAGTGTTCATGAAGTAGTGGGTGTTTGTGTTTTTTCTTGGTCTGTTCTCTCACTAGTTCGATGGATTCGTGAAAGGCTTATGAGGTAAATAGCAATTGGCATATCACTGTGGTTTTGTGCTTAGGTAAGAAACGTTCGAATGCAGCCACGTAAAACATGCAACAACAATTAGAGGACGTCTAACTTGTTTTTGTAGGGTATGCTATGTGATGTGATATGGCCAAAAGGATGTGATGAATGATATATGTGATGTATGAGATTGATCATGTTCTTGTAATAGGAATCACGACTTGCATGTCGATGAGTATGACAACCGGCAGGAGCCATAGGAGTTGTCTTAATTTATTTATGACCTGCGTGTCAACATAAACGTCATGTAATTACTTTACTTTATTGCTAACCGTTAGCTGTAGTAGTAGAAGTAATAGTTGGCAAGACAACTTCATGAAGACACGATGATGGAGATCATGATGATGGAGATCATGGTGTCATGCCGGTGACGATGATGATCATGGAGCCCCGAAGATGGAGATCAAAAGGAGCAAATGATATGATGGCCATATCATGTCACTATTTGATTGCATGTGATGTTTATCATGTTTACATCTTATTTGCTTAGAACGACGGTAGTAAATAAGATGATCCCTCATAATAATTTCAAGAAGTGTTCCCCTAACTGTGCACCGTTGCGACAGTTCGTCGTTTCGAAGCACCACGTGATGAATCGGGTGTGATAGATCTTACGTTCACATACAACGGGTGTAAGCAGATTTACACACGCAAACACACTTAGGTTGACTTGACGAGCCTAGCATGTACAGACATGGCCTCGGAACACAGAAGACCGAAAGGTCGAGCATGAGTCGTATAGAAGATACGATCAACATGAAGATGTTCACCGATGTTGACTAGTCCGTCTCACGTGATGATCGGACACGGCCTAGTTGACTCGGATCATGTAATCACTTAGATGACTAGAGGGATGTCTATCTGAGTGGGAGTTCATAAGATGAACTTAATTATCCTGAACATAGTCAAAAGGTCTTCGCAAATTATGTCGTAGCTCGCGCTTCAGTTCTACTGTTTAGATATGTTCCTAGAGAAAATTTAGTTGAAAGTTGATAGTAGCAATTATGCGGACTAGGTCCGTAAACTGAGGATTGTCCTCATTGCTTCATAGAAGGCTTATGTCCTTAATGCACCGCTCAGTGTGCTGAACCTCGAACGTTGTCTGTGGATGTTGCGAACATCTGACATACACATTTTGATAACTACGTGATAGTTCAGTTAAACGGTTTAGAGTTGAGGCACCAAAGACGTTTTGAAACGTCGCAAAATATGAGATGTTTTGAGGGCTGAAATTGGGATTTCAGGCTCGTGCCCACGTCAAGAGGTATAAGACCTCCGACGATTTTCTTAGCCTGCAAACTAAGGGAGAAAAGCTCAATTGTTGAGCTTGTGCTCAGATTGTCTGAGTACAACAATCTTGAATCGAGTGGGAGTTGATCTTCCAGATGAGATAGTGATGTTTCTCCGAAGTCATTACCACCAAGCTGCTAGAGCTTCGTGATGAACTATAATATATCGGGACATATATGATGATCCTTGAGATATTCGCGATGTTTGAAACCACAAAAGTAGAAACAAGAAGGAGCATCAATTGTTGATGGTTGGTAACCACGAGTTTCAAAGAAGGGCAAGGGCAAGAAGGATACTTCATGATGAAACGGCAAATCAGCTGCTGCTTTTCTAGTTGAAGAACCCAAGGTTGAACCCAAACCCGAGCTAAGGTGGCTTCTGTAATAAGGAGAACAACCACTGGAGCAGAATTACCCTAGATACTTGTAGATGAGAGGCTAGCAAGGTCGATAGGAAGGTATATTGGATATTACATTGTGTTAATGTGTACTTTACTAGTAACTCCTAGTAGCACCATGGTATTAGATACCGGTTCGGTTGCTAAGTGTTAGTAACTCGAAAATAAAAGCTACGGAATAAACGGAGACTAGCTAAAGGTGAGCTGACGATATGTGTTGGAAAGTGTTTTCCAAGCTTGATGTGATCAAGCATCGCACGCTCCCTCTACCATCGAGATTGGTGTTAAACCTAAATAATTGTTATTTGGTGTTTGCGTTGAGCATAACATGATTGGATTATGACTATCGCAATACGGTTATTCATTTAAGGAGAATAATTGTTACTCTGTTTATTTGAATAATACCTTCAATGGTCTTGCACCTAAAATGAATGGTTTATTGAATCTCGATCGTAGTGATACACATGTTCATGCCAAAAGATATAGATAGTAATGATAGTACCACCTACTTGTGGCACTGCCACGTAAGTCATATCGGTATAAAACGCATGAAGAAGCTCCATGTTGATGGATCTTTGGACTCACTCATTTTTGAAAGGATTGAGACAATGCGAACCATGTTTTTGGTAGATATGCATGAAGAAACTCTATATAGATGGACTGTTTGGACTCACTTGATTTGAATCACTTGAGACATGCAAATCAACCACATGGGCAAGATGACTGAAAGCCTCGTTTTCAGTAAAATGGAACTAGAAAGCAACTTGTTGGAAGTAATACATTTTGATGTGTGCAATCCAATGAGTGCTGAGGCATGTAGTGGATATCGTTATGTTCTTACTTCACAGATGATTTAAGTAGATGTTCACTATATTTACTTGATGAATCACGAGTCTAAATTATTGAAAGGTTCAAGTAATTTCATAGAGATGAATATCTGAATTACGAGTTTGGCACAGAATTAAGACATTGTGGAAATTATTTCACAACTAATACAGCCTGGAACACCATAGTGTGATGGTGTGTCCGAAAACATCATAACTGCACCCTATTGGATATGATGCATACCATGATGTCTCTTATCGAATTACCACGATAGTTTATGGGTTAGGCATTAGACAACCACATTCACTTTAAATAGGGCACTCCACGTAATTCCGATGAGATGACACCATATGAACTATGGTTTAGAGAAACCTAAGCTGTCATTTCTTAGAAGTTTGGGGCTGCGACGCTTATGTGAAAAAGTTTCAGGCTGATAAGATCGAACCCAAAGCGGATAAATGCATCTTCATAGGACACCCAAAACAGTTGGGTATACCTCCTGTCTCAGATCCGAAAGCAATAAGGGATTGTTTCTAGAATCGGGTCCTTTCTCGAGGAAAAGTTTCTCTCGAAAGAATTGAGTGGGAGGATGGTGGAGACTTGATGAGGTTATTGAACCATCTCTTCAACTAGTGTGTGGCAGGGCACAGGAGTTGTTCCTGTGGCACCTACACCAATTGAAGTGGAAGCTTATGATAGTGATCATGAAACTTCAGATCAAGTCACTACCAAACCTCGTGGGATGACAAGGATGCGTACTACTTCAGAGTGGTACGTAATCCTGTCTTGGAAGTCATGTTGCTAGACAACAATGAACCTACGAGCTATGGAGAAGCGATGGTGGGCCTGGATTCCAAAATGGCTCGAGGCCATATAATCCGAGAGAGGATCCATATATGAAAACAAAGTGTAGACTTTGGGAGAACTACTTGATGGTCGTAAGGCTGTTAGGTACATATGGATTTTAAAAGGAAGACGGACAATGATGGTAGGTATCACCATTAAGAAAGCTCGGCTTGTCGTTAAGATGTTTTCCGACAAGTTCAAGGAGTTGAATGCGATGAGACTTTCTCACTCGTAGCGATGCTAAGAGTCTGTTGGAATTATATTAGCAATTACTGCATTATTTGTGAAATCTTGCAGATAGGATGCCAAAAATCATTGTTTCCTCGACGATTTTTGAGGAAAGGTTGTATGTGATACAACCGAAAGGTTTTGTTAATCCTGAAAGATGCTAATAAGTATGAAAGCTCCAGCAATCCTTCTAAGGACTGGAGTAAGCATCTCGGAGTTGGAATGTATGCTTTGATAAGATGATCAAAGTTTTGGGTGTATACAAAGTTTATGAGAAACTTGTATTTCCAAAGAAGTGAGTGGGAGCACTATAGAATTTCTGATAAATATATGTTGACATATTGTTGATCAGAAATGACGTAGAATTTCTGGAAAGCATATAGGGTTATTTGGAAAGTATTTTTCAATGGAAAGCCTGGATTAAGCTACTTGAACATTGAGCATCAAGATCTATAAGGATAGATCAAGATTCTTAATGGTACTTTCAAATGAGCACATACCTTGACATGATCTTGAAGGTGTTCAAGATGGACCAGTCAAAGAAGGAGTTCTTGCTTGAGTTGTAAGGTATGAAGTTAAGACTTAAAGCTCGACCACGGCAGAAGAAAGAGGAAGGACGAAGGTCGTCCCCTATGCTTTTGTCATAGGCTCTATACGGTATGCCATGCTGAGTACCGCACCTGATGTGTGCCTTGCCACATATCTGGCAAGAGGGTACAAAGGTAATCTAGGAGTAGATCACCAGATAGCGGTCTAAATTATCCTTAGAGGAATAAGGATATGTTTCTCGGTTATGGAGGTGATAAAGAGTTCGACGTAAAGAGTTATGTCGATGCAAGCTTAACACCTATCCGGATAGCTCTGAGTAGAGATACCGGATACGTATAATGGAGCAACAATTTAGAATAGCTCCAAGTAGAACAGTTATTTGAAATGGCTCCAAATATAGCGTAGTAGCTGCATCTACAAGATGACATGGAGTTTTGCGAAGTACATACGGATCTGAAAGATTCAGACCCGTTGACTATAACATCTCTCACAAGCATAACATGTTCAAACCCAGAACTCATCGAGTGTTAATCACATGGTAATATGAACTAGATTATTGACTCTAGTAAACTCTTGGGTGTTAGTCACATGGGGATGTGACCTTGAGTGTTAATCACATATCGATGTGAACTGGATTATTGACTCTAGTGCAAGTGGGAGACTGTTGGAAATATGCCCTAGAGGCAATAATAAATTAGTTATTATTATATTTCCTTGTTCATGATAATCGTTTATTATCCATGCTAGAATTGTATTGATAGGAAACTCAGATACATGTGTGGATACATAGACAACACCATGTCCCTAGTAAGCCTCTAGTTGACTAGCTCATTGATCAATAGATGGTTACGGTTTCCTGGCCATGGACATTGGATGTCATTGATAACGGGATCACATCATTAGGAGAATGATGTGATGGACAAAGACCCAATCCTAAGCCTAGCACAAGATCATGTAGTTCGTATGCTAAAGCTTTTCTAATGTCAAGTATCATTTCCTTAGACCATGAGATTGTGCAACTCCCGGATACCGTAGGAGTGCTTTGGGTGTGCCAAACGTCACAACGTAACTAGGTGGCTATAAAGGTACACTACAGGTATCGCCGAAAGTGTCTGTTGGGTTGGCACGAATCGAGACTGGGATTGTCACTCCGTGTAAACGGAGAGGTATCTCTGGGCCCACTCGGTAGGACATCATCATAATATGCACAATGTGATCAAGGAGTTGATCACGGGATGATGTGTTACGAAACGAGTAAAGAGACTTGTCGGTAACGAGATTGAACAAGGTATCGGGATACCGACGATCGAATCTCGGGCAAGTATCATACCGCTAGACAAAGGGAATTGTATACGGGATTGATTAAGTCCTTGACATCGTGGTTCATCTGATGAGATCATCGTGGAACATGTGGGAGCCAACATGGGTATCCAGATCCCGCTGTTGGTTATTGACCAGAGAGTCATCTCGGTCATGTCTGCATGTCTCCCGAACCCGTAGGGTCTACACACTTAAGGTTCGGTGACGCTAGGGTTATAGAGATATTAGTATGCGGTAACCCGAAAGTTGTTCAGAGTCCCGGATGAGATCCCGGACGTCACGAG
Source organism: Triticum urartu (assembly GCF_003073215.2). NCBI lineage: Eukaryota > Viridiplantae > Streptophyta > Magnoliopsida > Poales > Poaceae > Triticum > Triticum urartu. Next base: position 82,286,475 of record NC_053027.1, read on the forward strand.
GAGTTCCGGAATGGTCCGGAGGTAAAGATTTATATATGGGAAGTCTTGTTTTGGTCGCCGGAAAAGTTTCGCGCATTATCGGTATTGTACCGGGAGTGCCGAAAGGGGTCCGGGGGTCCACCAAGGGGGTCCACCTGCCCCAGGGGGCCACATGGGCTGTAGGGGTGTGCGCCTTGGCCTATATGGGCCAAGGGCACCAGCCCCAAGAGGCCCATGCGCCAAGAGATAAGAGAAAGAAAGAGTCCTAAAGGGGGAAGGCACCTCCTAGGTGCCTTGGGGAGGATGGACTCCTCCCTGGCCGCACCCTTCCTTGGAGGAAGGGCCAAGGCTGCGCCCCCCCCCCCTCTCCCTTGGCCCTATATATAGTGGGGGAAGGGAGGGCAGCCGCACCTAAGCCCTGGCGCCTCCCTCTCCCTCCCATGACACATCTCCCTCCTCCCGCAGCGCTTGGCGAAGCCCTGTTGGAATCCCGCTACTTCTACCACCACGCCGTCGTGTTGCTGGATCTCCATCAACCTCTCCTCCCCCCTTGCTGGATTAAGAAGGAGGAGACATCGCTGCTCCGTACGTGTGTTGAACGCGGAGGTGCCGTCCGTTCGGCGCTAGGATCATCGGTGATTTGGATCACGACGAGTACGAGTCCATCAACCCCGTTCTCTTGAACGCTTCCGCGCGCGATCTACAAGGGTATGTAGATCCACTCCTCCCTCGTTGCTAGATGACTCCATAGATAGATCTTGGTGACACGTAGGAAAATTTTGAATTTATGCTACGTTCCCCAACAACAGTGATCGCCCGCCAGGCGGCGGTACTGTAGCTACGCCTCTCCCGACAAAGCATGCATCATTACCAGCATTGCTACAGTGCTGAGCAGCCGGCTAGACCCACAAGCGGTGGGTACGACCTGTCGACCAAGTACGAGACAGCCAACAGGGCCCACTAGGCGGCGGGCCCCAGCGATCGGCGAAGAAGCCGAAGACCGTAGACACTGACAGACAGGGCCAACACCCGACCAGATTACCTTTGTACCCTTTGGGGGTAGGCCTATATAAACCCCCTAGGAGACCCATGCAAAGGGTTCAGACCTTAGTTCATTTCACCCACACATATAGAGAGAGGAAGTTAGGGCTAGCCTTATTCTTCTCCCCCCTCTAGAGAAACAACTCAAGGAGCAAACTTGTAGCCACTATTGCTGCTTGAGTGATCATGCGGAGACCCCGCAGAGCAGGACTAGGGGTGTTATCTCCTAGGAGAGCCCCGAACCTGGGCAAGATTCACCGGTGTGCATGTTTGCGTCTTATCCCGTTTCTTGGCACCGGCGACGTATTATTAGCCCTCTTTATGATAAGCCATTCTTTGGCATATGTCGCACGACACCCCCGACAATTAAACATGTATAAAAAATGGTCTTCAATTATATGAAAAACGTATAACATGTATTGGAAAAAACCCGACATTTAAACATATTAGAAAAAATATTAATCATGTATTTAAAAACTTTTAAACGTGTATAGAACCCCGGCAAAAAACGTGTATTATGTGTGAACTATTTATTCAAATTTGTGACTTTTTCAAATCCATGAAGTTTTCCCCAAATTTTGTGAACTTTTTCTATTTTGTGCACCTTTTCCAAAATTTCATGAACCTTTTTCTCAAAAACGTGAAATTTTAAATATCTTGACTTTTTTCAAAATTTTGAGTTTTTCGTCAAATTTGTTAAAAAAATCAAAGATGTGGAAACCAAAAATTGTTTTTCGAAATTTTGAACTTTTTCCATAATACATGACCTTTTTTTTAATTCATGAAGTTTTTCAAATATGCAATTTTTCAAAACAATTTTGAAAATGGAAACGGTCAACGATCGAGTCAACAACGAATGAATAAAGTCAAGGTCAACATTCTTAGTCATTTTTCAACTTAACAAGTTAGGAGAACAAACCATCTTTTAGGAACTTCGACCGATCAAGGAGGCGGTTGACCCGAGCGGGCGCCAGCGGACAATGTTTGCTTTGGTGGGCCAACCCACGTTATGCAGGGTGTGAGCCTAGTGGGGGATAGCTAACGCTAGAGGCGCTGAATTGGCACTCTCTCCCGAACCAACCAAGAGAGCTCGAGAGCTCCTATATCGGTGCGTCTATAGATTTCTTACTCCAGCATCTATAGATCTTTTACTGCAGCGCTGGTCTCTCTAGCGCGTGTTTTTTCTTTTCCTTTTTATTTCTTTTATTACTTTTACATACATTTCAAAAATTGATAACCATTTTACTTATATTTTAAAAATTGATAAGCAAATATTTATGTAGTATTACAAAAAATATCCGTGCACCCTGAAGAACTGTTGATAGCATTCAAAAATGTTTATGTAGCGTGACATAATAAGAAAATGATAATCATGCAAAAATGTTAAAAGTGTATACAAAATGTTCTTCAAGTATACAAAAAATGTACAACTTGTATTGAAAAAGCATACGTTGAAACATATATTCAAAATATATTAATATTGTATTTTAAAACTTTTCAACGTGTATAGAGCCCCCGCCAAAAAACTTGTATAAAAAATATTTCAGGTGTATATGAAAAATGGAAAAATGTGTATGAAAAAAGTAGACATCAAACATATGTTTCTATATTGTTAATCATGTATTTTAAAAATGTTAAACATATATAAAAAAATGTTTCATATGTATATGAAACATGTACAATATGTATGAAAACTAGACATCAAAACATATATTTGAAAAAATAGCCTTCATGTATTAAAAAAAGTTAAAGATGTATAAAAATGATTCTGGTATATACAAAAATGAACACTATGTATGAAAAAAATGAAGACATGTATTAAAAAGGTGGATATCAAAACATATATTCAGAAAATATTAATCATTGAAAAATATTGAAAACATATAATGTGTACGATAAAATATAGAAATGTGTTGAAGAAAAAAATAAAAAAGGAAAAAACCTGGTGAAAACTGAAAAAGGAACAAAATAAAACCAAAGAAAGAAGAAAGATGAAAGACCCAAAGAAAATCGCGAAAAACATACAAGAAAACGAAGGAAACCATTTTTGGGGAAGAAAAAAACGATGAAGAAACAAATAAAAACAGAAAAAGAAAACCCCCCAAAAAAGGCAAAGCGGTGGAAAAGGACAAAATATGTGCAACAGTATCACGTCGACCCATGACACGGGACGCTAGAGGCGAGATCGGACTATATCTCGCAATAGGAGAGATATAGCACTGGTGCTTCTTATGGCACCTTCAACGTTAATCCGTGAGTTGCCTATGGTGTGCTCAGACGATGCATCATCATCCACTACGAGGGCGATTGGGCATAATTTTGTGCTCGGTACTAAACCTAAAGGTAATAGAGAGAAGCAGACAACATACCTTCACGCTGTTGGCAAGGCTAAGGAACACCTCCATTATGCCAGCGTCGGTGGAAAAAATTGGCCAAAGTTCGCATCGAGTATGGCATGATAGTCGAGGAGAAGAAAGGATCTTGATTGATCCATCTACGCCGCTTGGCGGCGCTCCGCCAGCTCAGCCTTGGAAATACCCGGGGCCCACACGGGAGACTCCAACGCCTTGTTGTTGGCTGCATGAGGCGGGACGATCGCCGGATGTTCACGTAGGTCTGAAACCACGTGAGTTGAGGATGTCAAGCCGGCATCCAACCTTTCTTCATGAACTAGGGGATTTCTCCTCCCCGGTTCGTACCTTGGTCCTTTACCGCTGAAGTATTAACCTCGGTCGTGGAAGGGTCCCACCCTCAACATCATACGTTGGGTGGCGGATGGAACGCGCCCTTTGGTACCTCGGCTTGAGCTAGGGAAGGGTCAGCCTCCACGTCTAAAGTGGCCAAAGTGGCTCCCACACTAGTGTGCGGAGAAGACTCTGGAAGGTCAGATGCGTCCTCTCCACGGCATCGTGCTACTCCCTAGAGGAAAAGACGTGGGGAAAATAAGACAAAATCCCGCCAATAAAACCTCTCCACCCTCCCTTGCTAGATCAAGAAGGCAGAGACGTCACCGAGCCGTACATGTGCACATCTTGGAGGTGTCGTCCGTTCGGCGCTGGATCAGATTGGATCGCGAAGGGAGTATGATTATGCCAACCACGATCTTGATTGTTAACACTTTCGGTCTACAAGGGTATGTACACACCTCCCCCTCTCGTTGCTAGGATCTCCATAGAATAGATCTTGGGTGTTTCGTAGGAAATTTTTTGTTTTCCATGCAACGTTCCCCATCAATCTCAGTCTCTCCATTGCAAGCTTGAATTATCTAAGGACAATCTGAATTGATAATAACTTTTGAGTAGCGTAATCTTTCCACCAAGAGCTAAGCCATTTTCATTGCCATCAAATCTACAGAGGGGACATCTAGAACATGTTCCAGTAGTGAGCTTGCGTCAGCCAATGCCTTCCTATAACTATTGCAGAGTACCACCCATGTCATCGGACTCATCTTCAGAGAAGCAGACATCAACATTCAAATTATAATTGTTTCATGAAGGCCTCGAGCACTTTTCCTTGCGAATCTCAACTGCCGCTTATTGCACTTGAAGCATTTTATGTTATCACATGTATCACTAGTGCCGTTCTATAATACTCAGAATCCCAAACGTTCAATGTTTGGGATTGCTTCCTTGTCTCTCTCACAAGATTTTCTAGAACAATGTTGCCTGAGCTATCAACTAGCAGAGCATGATCAACAGTTTCCTTTGGCCCCAATGCCCCTCATATTTCTTTGGAAAAATCATATCAAGTGACCTTTCCCTGGGAGGCTAGCCCCAGCGGACGCCCCCTTCACCGTCGCAAGAAGCTTGACGCGCGTACGATGCCACATAGGCCAGCTCGGCGAATGTTTATCTTTTTGTCCCAAAAAACATGCGAGCAGTAGGGGGGCTCGACATGAGATTTTTTCTGTAAAGAGCATGGCATTTTTAATAATTAATAAAATGACATTTTTCTAGGTCATTTCAATACCCCACATGGCATTTTTTTAGTAAAGAGCATGTCATTTTACTAACATGGCATTTTCTATTATTAGGAGGACGGCAGTTTTATTATCAGTAACATGACATTTTCATCTTTTAGTTACATGGCATTTTTTTATTAAGAGGGGTGGCAATTTATGATAAATACTACGACATTTTTTAGTAAAGAGTATAGCATTTTAATTATTAATACAATGGCATTTACTATTATTATGAGGATGGCAGTTTTATTATCAGTAACATGGCATTTTTATTTTTTTTAATTACATGGCATTTTTATTTATCAAGAGGGATGGCAGTTTATGAAAAATACCATGGCATTTTTATTATTAATATCATGGCATTTTTTATTATTAGGGGGATGTTAATTTTATAATTAGGAGGGTGGCAATTTTATTATTGAGAGCATGGCATTTTTATTACAGTTGCCACGTCATTTTTATTAGGAAGAGGATGGCAAATTTTTTGCCATGGAAAAAAAATCACTGACATGGATTTTTTTATGAATTATGCACAGTGGACAAAATAAAGCAAAAAAATTACATCATACTCTCAATTAGACAAGAAAATTAATGGCTAGGGTAGATTTTTCATGTACTGTGCAAAGCATTTTTTAAAGTAGCATGGCCTTTTATAAATTAATGGCATTTTCATTTTTTTATTCATGGCAATTATAAAATGATTTTTATTTGTGTCTTACAAGAAAGCATATATATTCTTTTATTTATGGCATTTTGGAAAAAAGAAAAAAAACTATAAACTGGACCTCTGGGCCATTATGGGTTTGCCCTGGCCTTTCCCCGGCGAACGATCGAGGGAGGGTTTATTCCTTCGCTAGGAGCAGCACGCCCCATCGACAAAATCATTTGATCGACCATCCCTCATGCTGACCGTTCCCCGGTTATTGGGGTCCTATTTCTTTTTTTTTTTGCTCTCTTACAAGTAAATAACAAATGTCTCACATCTAAGCTCCGCTCTTACAGACTGGAAACTGAAACATTAATGTACTAGTAGAATGCCCGTGCGTTGCCACGGGCTTCTGAAATCGTCAAAGATAGAGACACTATAACACAGTCCCAATTACATAATAATTTAAGTCCACTTAACTTTGTAATATAAAGTGATAACAAAATAGTACATTAGCAATGTATACATATAAGGGATGATCCAACTAAAAATCTATTGAAAATTACTGAGATATACTTGATGCACTTAACAAATTTTGATGCTTCTATGTCTCTTTCTCCATCTTGTTTCATCTGGCAGAAACAAACGTGCTAATAATATGTACCTTTTCACCCGCCCTATCTCATAGATGATCATGAGCCAGCTGTAATTCCACAATGACCATAATATATATCTTTTACGATATTATATATTGTTTATATTATTAATTACGAAGTTTATGCAATTGGTCTTACACCATCCTGTAAGAACATACCATCCTTCATAAAGCATTCCAAATTGTCGTTTCATAACAAGGCATCTTCAATGTCCACAAACTTGGTTTTTTTGGGGCAGACATGATTGATTCGATGACTGTAATATCTTTAGGGATACAAACATAGTCTATTGTCATGCTACAAAAATGAGCCAAATTTGTATTAAAATGAGACAAATTGGTTGAATACAAAAGGCAATATGATGAAAGAAAGATCGACAATAACATTGAAAAGAATACCTTATGCGATAACACTTAAATTGGCATACTTTTTTGGTTTTTTATGAGATATCACCGCCTCCACATCATTATGTTGTGAAAAACTCGGTGAATTTTCGGCCCTTTTTAGCGTCGCCCTTCTCCAACATAAACCAAGTATACTTTGTTTCTTCACTCAAAATTGTGTTTTTTGTGTGATATTCTAAATATATGGAATAAGTATACAAAAGATTTATTTGGATGATCCATGTTTAATTAATATATATATATCCCTTTTTACTTTAATATATACTACCTTTTTCGTACATCATTTTTTAGGCATTTGTTTTCTTACAACACAGGTTGCTGATCCAAGGCCCCAAGAAGCCCAAGTCCACTCGCATCATGGGCCAACCAGCACCCACCAACTCCTCCTCACTCCTCTCCACTCCCTTTCCACTCACGCACACAATCCAGATCACGGCGGAGTCACCCACACTCCCTCCGCTCTCGCCCCCACAGCCACACAACCGGCGGCCTCGTCTCCCACCGCCGCCGCCGCCTCTCTCTCGCACGCCTCGCCGGCACCTCTCCCTCACCCGCGCCTCTCCCTCTCGGGCCGTTGTTGCCTCTCCGTTGGCCCCATCGTTGTCGCCCCTGACGTGCCGCGGCGCCGTGACCCGGCCTCACAGGCACGACCAGGGTGACAACAGCTCCCCGACGCCGCCGCCCTCCGCAAGGAGCGACGACAGCTCGAAGCTCTGCGGCACGGCGTGCGCTAAGCGACGCGCCGCGGGGGCACCGCCGCCTCAGCCACCGGCGTGGCCGACCACCCGTCCACGTCCCCATCACTGCCGCCGGCCGGCCACACGACCTCACGCTCGTCCAGCTCGAAGCACGCGCCGTCGTGGCCCGCCTCCGGCTGCTTCAGCAGGCCAAGAAACCGAAACGCCCCCCGCGCCCGGCGACCTCGGCATCTCCATGGACCGTCTCAGCAAGCGCTACCTCGCCCGGCTCTCGCATTGCTGATGATAAGCCCCTCCTTTGCTCTCTTGGCCTGCTTGCTTGCTTGCTTGCGAGCCCCTCCTCTGAATTTGTTGGTTGGTTGCTTTCTTTCTTTAGCAAGCCAAGAAACAGGGAGTGCCGGCAGTAGTACTCTGAATCCATCAATGCAACTGAATCCAAACATGTGAATCAAGTTGTGGCAGGTATCTCTGCATACTTAATTCACTCAATTTTTTGTGCAGTAGGAGTAGTTGCTAGAAATTTACTGAATTTTGTTTCCAGTAGATGCACTGAATTTCAAAGAAAGAGTACTCTAGGAGTACATGGAGTTGATGCACTGAATTTTGTTTGCAATAGATGCATCGAAATTTATTGAATTTTGTTTGCAGTAGGAGTAGTTGCAGGTCTGAACTGCTAGGTGTACTTGTGGAAGCACTTCGCTGGTGCGCCGTATCTGATTGATTTGCAACTAAATTCTAGCCACTCTGAATTCTGAGTCTGAATGCACATCAAGGAGTATTTTTTAAAAGTACAGCAAGGAGTAGCATCTACATGTTTAAAAAGCAACTCAGCTCGATTTCTGTGTGTATCCATACGCCCAATCCTGCTCTAATTCAGCCTACTCCCATCTCTAGATAAATAACAGTAGAATAATCTGTGAGTATTGTTATTTCACAATACACTACCAATTTTCAGCACCAAACCAGGAAAATTATGTCAAACGATTATGGCCTGAATTGTGACAGTACTGAAAGCATGCAAACATGCCTAAAGGTTCACTGTTTCACTACTGCACTGGGATTAAAGATTCAGTTGTTTTCTAGTCTAGTGACATTGTCATTGTAGTTTCAGTAGAAATGACCTTCTTCCTAATTAGTAACAGAGATGAAAGTTTATATAGTTGTGATATTTTTGGTGTAATATTATTGTTTGCATGCTTATATTTTTTTGTTTTCTGCATGTTCAGAATTGCATGCTTTGGGGCCGCATCATATAAACTTATCTAATGTAGAACACTCCAGTGGAGTCTAGTTTTACAACAACGGAGTGACCCAGGCAGTGTGCAAAATTTGTGCAGGAAAACAAAGCCGAGTTTAGATGTAGTAGATGATTGATTACAAAATAACAAAAGAATAATATACATAAGCAATCCAGCAAAAGGGAAAATAATGTCACATACAACAAAAATTGGCAACTTGCAAAGTCACAAATCCGAGGCAATATTATTAATATTTGACTTGTTGTATAAACATAATAAGGTTTAATTGCTAACATCGAAAGATAAGATATCTGTACAAGAACACCGAAGAGCACCAACTTATCTGTAGCATAAGAGTAAATCCTCTGTCATATTTAAGGGCGGACTTCAGCCTGTAAGGACTTCCTTATAGACGATGTTCTTCATCAAGGTTTGTAAGAACAAGGTAGGTCTTTTTCGCTTCTTTGATTTACTGCTTTGCTTCCTGGCATTCTCCTTGTCCTTCTCCTTCTCAATGAGGATCTTTATATTTCTCTTCGCGGTGGCTCGAGACAATGCGACATAGAGTTGACCATGAGAAAACACCGGATTAGGTAGGTACACGCCAACAATCGGAATCGTCTGTCCTTGAGCCTTGTTAATCGTCATAGCAAAGCTAAGCCTTACAGGAAATTGCTTCCTCTTGAACTTGAATGGAAACAAGTCGTTGTCAGACGGGCATAGGGGTATTCGAGGAAGGAATACCCTCCTTCCTGCGTGTTGTCCGATCACAATTTCTGCGTCGATGGCGTTCCTCTCGAAACCTTGCACCACAAGCCTCGTCCCGTTACATAGACCATTAGCCGGATCAATGTTCCTCGGAAGTATGACAGGGCAGTTGAACTTCAGTTTGAGTGCATGCGGAGGCAGACCATTGGGAGTCAATCCATTTAGGAACTCGGGAGCGTAGTAGCCATATGGGTCATCTTCTGCACTGTCAAAGCTATGGTAGATTACTTCTTCCCCCCGAAAACGCTCTAGCATGCGTATGTTTATCTTGTCGACGTTGTCGCTCGTGGTGGAGAGGATTGCGCGTGAAGTCATGTAATTCGGATCAGACATGTTGTCATCTAGTCTCGGAAACACATGGTCAATCAGCTTCTCCAGGTCGTCACCCTCGCCTGTAGACGGCACACAAATATTTTCAGGGAGTCGTATGTTTCCTTGATCGTCAACTTCCTCGGTACCATTGCCTACCATTAGCAAGTAAACCGCAAAACAGGTGTCATTATGAGCCCTCATGTTGGTGACGAGCCTTAGCTGGCGCATACCCTTCCAGAGATGTGAACTTTGAAGGATTGCATCGATTATCTGACCCCGGGACCCCCTCCTGACGATTGGAAGCACCTGCTTGAAGTCCCCGCCAAACACAACAGTTTTTCCTCCAAAGGGTCGGTCCCGTCTTCCCATGATGTCGCGCATGCTGTTGTCGAGTGCCTCGACCGCCTGTCGCTTAGTCATGGTGACCTCGTCCCATAGTATCAATGAGGCCATCCTCAGTAGCTTGGCGGTACCACTCTGCTTCGTGAAGGTGCATGAGGCGCCATCGTCGCAGCTCAATGGGATCTTGAACCTCGAGTGGGCAGTCCTGCCTCCAGGCATGATAGAAGCGGCGACACCTGACGTCGCGGTAGCGATAGGGATGTTTCCCTCACTTCGAACCATGGCGAGCAGCACTCTGTACAGGAAGGTCTTCCCTGTACCTCCCGGGCCATCAACAAAGAACACACCCCCATCACCGCGTTCAACAGCAGCTAGTATCTCGTCGTATGCAACCCTCTTCTCCAAGTTTAGCAACGATGCCAATTTAGTGTGGTTGATGTCAAAATCGATGTTGGATTCCTCGATCACTTCTCTGGCCTCGCCCACGTTTGGGTCGAACGCATCGTCAATGCATGGAAGAGCGAAATCGGCTATGTCTTTGCCCATGGACTGCAACATACCCCTAATGTCAAGCAACACCATCTGTTCCACCTCAATCGGGCACGTGTGTGATCGCCGATAGTCATCAGACATAGGCTCGAAGTGCCTATCCCATAAACCACACACGTCGCCAGGCTCACAGTGCACCAAAATTGTTGCGAAGAGCCTCCTGAGTGAACATGGCATCGCCCACTGCTCTGCCTCGGTAAGACAGTCGTCGAGCGTGTTATCTGCCTCGATGAGTCCCAACCTTTCGGCAGCCTCTCTAAAGCTCCCGCATAGCCCACCGTCCATGGTGAGCATGTCCTCATCGGATGTCTTGCCAGCAACATGGTTTAGCAGCACACGCAGATAATATCGCTCCCCCTCGGCAGGATTGGCAGACACAATTCGACCTATTTGATAACGCTCCACCCGCTCTTTCCAATACTTCTTACCCTTCTGCCATGTGAACCTTCCAGGAAAATCCTTGTACAATATATTCCTAGCCCACGGGTGGTTTTGGTTAGCTTTGAAATACTCGTCAACATGGATTTGGAAGCATTCTCAGAGGCGACTACGTCGGTCAAGTGAGCTTGCTCATTGAATGCCACCCTGTGCATATTCGGGAGATGAAGAGGCAATTGTAGGACAGGCGGGTCATTGGCACACAAGGGGAAGCCAAATATCCTCCACATCGCCTCTGGAGGAGTAACCCACCTCGCGTCTACGTATCTTTTGATCTCATCAATGTTACCATCGGCGTCGGGTTGGTCGATGCTGAAAGAAGCCCTATCATGGCCCTTGTATATGTACTTGTAAAGGTATTTGACGGCCTTTATGCTGGAGCAAACCTCAACGTTGATGTGGCAATTGAACATACGCAGAAGGTAAGGGTTATATGGCACAACCCATCTGTTGTCCAACATTTTACCCCGGACCTTAGCCTGCCGACCATCATCTCGATGACGATAAACTGGGTATGAGTCCTTGCCATGTGCCATGTTTTCATTGAACGGCCGCGGGTATCTGCACTTGCACTCGTTCTGTTGCATGCACACATTTTGGGGGTTGAGAGCACCGCATGGTCCATGCATCATATGTTTCACCACCAAGGCGTGGAGTTTAGGATGCTTCTGCTTGTCTGGGAGTTCAGCAAAAATAAGTCGGTCGTACTGCTCCGGAACGACAAGCTTATAGGCAGAATCCATGATCAACAAAAAGTGTGCGTGGGGGAGGCCCTCTTCTGGAACTCGACTATGTATACATGTGCGACAACAACACTCAGGATATTCTTCTTGAACAACATCTCTTTCATAGCCTCTAGCTTGCCATGGAACACATGAGCCACAAGATCAGGTCGGTCTTGCGCTGTCTGACCAGGAAACAACTCATTCGTTATCTCTTCCCAGTTAGGGTTGCAGGTCATGGTCAAGAAGATGTCAGGCTTTCCGTAGGTATGGACAATTGTCATGGCATCCATATGCCTCCGCTTCATGTCGCGGTCGCCACCTGGGTACGTTCCAGGGAGCACTATCCTTACTCCAACAGCACTTGCCCGGGTCTCTCCGGATGTAATTGCATCAACAACTCCTTTATAAAGGTCGGCGCGGATCTTTTTTTGGTTCTTCCTGTACCATTTCAACCTACAACTCTCAATCTTGATGTACATGTCCACCCCCCATTACTGGAGCAATCGTGCTCCACAGAGTATGGGATTGAATATGCCAGGTCGTGTCTGCAGCATGTAACAGTAGTAGTCTCTCACCGAGACGCATAACCTGCTATTCCCCTTTGCACATGGATGAGTAACGCGGAAGTTAGGATTCATATGAGAACTATACAATTCATCAAAACGACATAATACGCATAAGGCTTACCTGCATCATCATCATCATCATCACGTCCACCTCTTGGTTGTTGCACAACCGGCCAAGGGACATAACGTTTAGGTAGTTTCGGGTGCCAACCGAGCTCCCCCCTTGGGTAGAAGAGTGTGTAAGAGAGCGGGTCATACGAGCCAGCCGTCACATGTATACTGTGTCTCTGGTTGTCATTCCCGCAAAGTGTAATCCTAGGATCGAACCTCTTCGCTAGGTCAGTGCCCTCCACCCAAATTGCAGCCACCTCAGATAACAGAGGTCTATTATACTTCCTTTGGTCTAGTCTCTGGTCAGTGTTGAGGTCTATCCTGTAATCGTCGAGGTTGTCCCTATGCGCACCCAAACTCCTAAACTGCTGGGAGTACGGGTTTTCCCTGAGTATGTCCACTAACTTTCTGACGACATCTTGGTCTAATTGCTTGGTGGCAGCCTTGCGATGTGTTAGGCCTGGGTCGTCATCATAGAAGTACAACTGTAGATGCTCTGGACAGGATGTTGGCCCGAAGGAATGAACATTGTGGTAGATGGTGCCGTGCGCCCGAAACGTGTACACCCCAGACTTCATGTTTGTGTAGCTTTCATCGAGGCTGACGCCGAGGGTTGTGAAGGAGAAGTGGCCGTTGAAGAACCGTATGTTCTCCCGAAAATGCCTGGAGTCCACATCAGTGCTAGACCAAAGCCTCATGAGCTCCGGGATGGGCTCCGGTTGCTTCAGCTCGATCTGCCCACTGCGACAACAGAATCCCGGGGCCTCGGACACAAACTTCTTGGCCTTGCAGTGGTCGTAGTTCGCGGCGTGCTTCAGGATGTGTGTGTTGGCTGGGAGGTTTGAGTACACATAGTCAAATGGATCATGGTCGACATAGTTATTGTGCCTTGAGTCTTCCAATTTGTCGTGCTCCATGTCATCAACATCTGAGCCTGCAAAGAATGTTTCTAATTAGTGTGATACCCCCAACATGTGGATCACGCTCAAGCGGGTGTACATACCTTCACCAGCAAACAGGTAATATTCATCGTCAAAGAGGTTGTCGGGATTGGCATTATCATTCATGAGACCATTGAGGTAAGCGTCCATGTCGTCTACCCAGGTGCCAAACACACAAATGAGGGTTTGGTCTCAAGGGACGCAAGGAGAGTAAGGATGGGGGTGTTACCTTCACTTCTGATCATGTACTCCGGTGTGCTAGATGATGTTGAGGCACCGTGTGCTTCAACTACGGTAGGTTGTCCGGTTGAGCTAATCTTCGATGTGGAGATGGACTTGACGGCTGGGGTATTTGCCCTACCTACAAAGCTTGCATTATGACGATCTAGCAGAGCCTTCCTCTCAACATGTGGCACCTGCGAACATGATTTTCGCTTGCCAATTTTCTCCTAATGCTTATTCGCTGCCATACTTCCCTTGCAAGCTCGCTCTCTCGTCCTACGCTGAGCTCTGGACTCATGACTCTGCTCGCCAGCGCCATAATCCGCTTTTGTTACCGGATCACTGGTTTGCTGGTCGGCACTTGGTAGGTGCTCATTGATTTTTATGAGGTTGCCATCTACATCACCATCACCTAGGGTTCTGCTTAGGTATGCACCTACAATATTATCGAATCATTATAAATAACCGATGAATGATTGCAAGATGAAAGATGATCGTTGATGGGATATCTACCATCGGTTTTGGTGTTGCGAATGTATGTGGGGGCCGACTTGACGGTTGTAGCACGATCTATCTGTTCACTGTCAGATTGTTGCGTGATGGTTGGAAGTGTGAGAGTCGGTCAATGTGCGTGAGGGTTGAAAGCGTGAGAGTTGGACAATGCGCTAGTTAGATCTGGACGTGGCATTGTGATCGATTCAGCACAAAGGGTGTTTTTTCTTTCTAGCATACTCTGCCTTTCTCTTCGCACTTGACTCTCCCTGCTCATCAGGGGTCCTGTTGTTTCGTTGTTCCTTTCGTCGCTCACGCTGCACTTGATTATTATTTTGGAGGTTGATCGTACCCTCTTCCTTTTTCTTCCGATAAGATTCTCGTCTCTGTGCGTTTCTTTGCTCCCTTTGTTCTTCTTTCTCACGTTGCCACCCAGCTAGTACATTGTCATCAATGTACCCAACAATGGGAGTACTCGAAGCAGGCAACATTGCATCGGCATGTGACAAGGATGTATAGCTGGAGCTAGTTGGGTTGGTTGGTTGAACAATAAAATTGAAACATAACCATATCATCCATGTTCAGCAAGCACGAAGCTGCAGAATGAGGTCATTCTATCCAACGATTACTTAATTTATGAAATGAAAAATTAAACACATGTACCTGATATGCTATGGGAAGGTTGATCAACACTTGTTATATCATTAAGAGGGGGTCGGGAAACACACTGAGTTTCATCTTGGAGGTTGGTCACAGTCTCATCTTTTTTCTTCGGATAACCTGCTCGCCTCCGTGTGTTGTCCTGCTTCTTTTTATTGCCTATGCAGTTATTGTTGCTTTCTTTATCACGTTGCCCCATAACTACCATTACCAAATTTACGCTACAATTATACCAAGTATAAATTCTAGATCCGTACCTGGTATCTCATGGGAAGGCTGATGAACATTGGTGATATCGCCAAGAGGGGGTCGAGAAACATTCTGCTTTTCACTTTGGAGCTTGATCGTATTCTCTTCCTTTTTCTTCCGATAATTTTCTCGCCTTCGCGCGTTTCTCCGCTCCATTTATTCTTCTGTCAAGTTATTACTGCATTCTTTATCATGCTTTCTGGTAGATAGCTTGGCGACATTCAGGAGTAGAGATGTTGTCTGGGAATCACTTGGGGTAGACGCTGGCGCAAAATCTAAACCATCATGACCATGGGCATTTAGGCAGACATCGTTATGTGGAGATTTTGGACCTAGAGGAACAGAACAAAAGCTAGTGGTTAGGCTCACAGATGAATATGAACACCCATAAGCACAAGAAGGGAAGGTGCGTCCCATTGCGACATTGTCCATTGGATGTTTTTGTTTAAGATGGATCTTTATTTGGCTCAGCTCTTTGCAGTTCTTCCTCCCACTCCTTTTATATTACCATGTAAACCTCCTTCTATCATATTGTCCATGTTAGTCTATCCCTAAGTCTGTACTCTTTAGATCACTTCCCTCTCTCTCACACCCTCCATTATCCATTTTCCTCTCACGTCAGAATACTTTTGTTTTGATTGCTACACCCCTCTCTCCCTCATGTGCTCTCTTTCATTTCCCTCTCCCTATCTCTCACCCTCCACTATCCATTTCCTCTCATGTCAGAATACTTTAATTGATCGTCCATATTTTTTAGCCATACTCTTGTGGGAATACACTGGGATTATGTGATTTATAGAACAGTGAAGAACAATGGTAGGTTAGTTTTTCCTGAGAAAATACAAAATCAGAAAATTTAATTTGAGCAAGGCTTATTTTATCCATGTTTTTGCAGTTTGTGTTCTTCACTGGTGGCATCGTGTTTCTGACACTGATATTGAATGGTTCTACCACATAATTTTGGCTGCACGCACTTGGTATGAACAACCTGTCAGTAACGAAGGTTAGCTTTACAAATTACAGGTTTCATCTCTGGGTTTTTTAACCTTGGAGTTAAAGAATTTGTGTTTATGCGTGCTAATCAGAAATCTTTTGAACTATAACTCCTCTTTCATTTCCCTAAGATTAATTAGTAAATAGGAAGATTATATGGTGTTATTGTTACACATATTTTATTTATGTGCCTATGAGTTCAGGGTTGCTGGATTAGCATCTTATATAACCATGGCATGAAAATGATTAATTTTTCTTCCAGTTGAACCTATTTGTAAGTCCCAAAGATGTTGTGAGCCTTGCTTACTACAATTTTTAGTTAAACTTCTTCATCCAGCAACTCCGAGGAGTAGGTTTTGCGTGACTGATACCATGTTGCTTCCAGAAATACCAGTACTTTATGGTTTCACATGTGATTGCCCTTAAATATATATAGTAATGTTCTGTTCAGGTTCGTCATAAAAGTTGTATTCTGATTACTGCTGCAGCTTCGCATGTTGAATTATGCTAGACATGAAATTCTAAACAAGACATTAGAAGCTTTTGGTGATCTCAAAGATGATGAGGAGCTTGGTCCTGCTGACCGGGTTACAGTTAAGAAATATATCACAGGCTTGAGTAACTTGGAAGATGAACATGCACATCCACATGATGACAATCATAATCACATACATACCATGAATTTAAGGGATGGCCGAGTGCGTATTTTGAATGGCAGGCAGGCTTTTTGTTTGCTTTTCTTTTTTGCCCTTAAATAGTTGGCTTGATACGTCCATAATTCTATCTTGTCTCTGTATTTTATGGAGATGTTTAGTTTCATACTAAACGTGATCAATTAACAAAGATTATTTTTCCTTTTTGTAAATATTGTCTTCAGGTTGTTGGGTAACATAGTAATTTCAAAAAAATTCCTGCGCACACGCAAGATCATGGTGATGCATAGCAACGAGAGGGGAGAGTGTAGTCTACGTACCCTCGTAGACCGACAGCGGAAGCGTTATGACAACGCGGTTGATGTAGTCGTACGTCTTCACGGCCCGACTGATCAAGCACCGAAACTATGGCACCTCCGAGTTCTAGCACACGTTCAGCTCGATGACGATCCCCGGACTCCGATCCAGCAAAGTGTCGGGGAAGAGTTTCATCAGCACGACGGCGTGGTGACGATCTTGATGTTCTACCGTTGCAGGGCTTCGCCTAAGCAACGCTACAATATTATCGAGGAGTATGGTGGAGGGGGGCACCGCACACGGCTAAGAGAACGATCACGAAGATCAACTTGTGTCTATGGGGTGCCCCCTGCCCCCGTATATAAAGGAGTGGAGGAGGGGAGGGTCGGCCCTCTCTATGGCGCGCCCTAGGGGAGTCCTACTCCCACCGGGAGTAGGATTCCCCCTTTCCTAGTCCAACTAGGAGTCCTTCCATGTAGTAGGAGTAGGAGACAAGGAAGGGGAAGAGGGAAGAGAAGGAAGGAGGGGGCGCTGCCCCTCCCCCTAGTCCAATTTGGACTAGTCAATGGGGGAGGGGGGGCGCGCGGCCTGCCTCTCCCTCTCCCCTAAAGCCCAATAAGGCCCATATACTTCTTCCCATGTATTCCCGTAACTCCTCGGTACTCCGAAAAATACCCGAACCACTCGGAACCTTTCCGATGTCCGAATATAGTCGTCCAATATATCGATCTTTACGTCTCGACCATTTCGAGACTCCTCGTCATGTCCCCGATCTCATCCGGGATTCCAAACTCCTTCGGTACATCAAAAATCATAAACTCATAATATAACTGTCATCGAAACCTTAAGCGTGCGGACCCTACGGGTTCGAGAATAATGTAGACATGACCGAGACACGTCTCCGGTCAATAACCAATAGAGGAACCTGGATGCTCATATTGGCTCTCACATATTCTACGAAGATCTTTATCGGTCAGACCGCATAACAACATACGTTGTTCACTTTGTCATCGGTATGTTACTTGCCTGAGATTCGATCGTCGGTATCTCAATACCTAGTTCAATCCCGTTACCGGCAAGTCTCTTTACTCGTTCCGTAATACATCATCTCGCAACTAACTCATTAGTTGCAATGCTTGCAAGGCTTATGTGATGTGCATTACTGAGAGGGCCCAGAGATACCTCTCTGACAATCGGAGTGACAAATCCTAATCTCGAAATACGCCAACCCAACATGTACCTTTGGAGACACCTGTAGAGCTCTTTTATAATCACCCAGTTACATTGTGACGTTTGGTAGCACACAAAGTGTTCCTCCGGTAAACGGGAGTTGCATAATCTCATAGTCATAGGAACATGTATAAGTCATGAAGAAAGCAATAGCAACATACTAAACGATCGACTGCTAAGCTAACGGAATGGGTCAAGTCAGTCACATCATTCTTCTAATGATGTGATCCCGTTAATCAAATAACAACTCTTTGTCTATGGTTAGGAAACATAACCATCTTTGATTAACGAGCTAGTCAAGTAGAGGCATACTAGTGACACTCTGTTTGTCTATGTATTCACACATGTATTATGTTTCCGATTAATACAATTCTAGCATGAATAAGAAACATTTATCATGAAATAAGGAAATAAATAATAACTTTATTATTGCCTCTAGGGCATATTTCCTTCAGTCTCCCACTTGCACTAGAGTCAATAATCTAGTTCACATTGCCGTGTGATTTAACACCAATAGTTCACATCATTATGTGACCAACACTCAAAGGGTTTACTAGAGTTAATAATCTAGTTCACATCGCTATGTGATTAACACCCAAAGAGTATTAAGGTGTGATCATGTTTTGCCTGTGAGAGAAGTTTAGTCAATGGGTCTGCCATATTCAGATCCGTATGTATTTTGCAAATTTCTATGTCAACAATGCTCTGCACGGAGCTACTCTAGCTAATTGCTCCCACTTTCAATATGCATCCAGATTGAGATTTAGAATCATCTGGATCGGTGTCAAAGTCTGCA
The DNA here is from genome assembly GCF_003073215.2 of Triticum urartu. Taxonomy (NCBI): domain Eukaryota; kingdom Viridiplantae; phylum Streptophyta; class Magnoliopsida; order Poales; family Poaceae; genus Triticum; species Triticum urartu. The sequence goes on from NC_053027.1 coordinate 82,305,442, forward strand.
TCGACGTAACCCTTTACGACGAACCTTTTGTCACCTCCATAATCGAGAAACATATCCTTATTTCACTAAGGATAATTTTGACCGCTGTCCAGTGATCTACTCCTAGATCACTATTGTACTCCCTTGCCAACATCAGTGTAGGGTATACAATAGATCTGGTACACAGCATGGCATACTTTATAGAACCTATGGTTGAGGCATAGGGAATGGCTTTTATTCTCTTTCTATCTTCTGCCGTGGTCGGGTTTTGAGTCTTACTCAATTTCACACCTTGTAACACAGGCAAGAACTCTTTCTTTGACTGTTCCATTTTGAACTACTTCAAAATCTTGTCAAGGTATGTACTCATTGAAAAAACTTGTCAAGCGTCTTGATCTATTTCTATAGATCTTGATGCTCAATATGTAAGCAGCTTCACCGAGGTTTTCTTTGAAAAAATCCTTTCAAACACTCCTTTATGCTTTGCAGAATAATTCTACATTATTTTCGATCAACAATATGTCATTCACATATACTTATCAGGAATGCTGTAGTGCTCCCACTCACTTTCTTGTAAATACAGGCTTCACCGCAAGTCTGTATAAAACTATATGCTTTGATCAACTTATCAAAGCGTATATTCCAACTCCGAGATGCTTGCACCAGTCCAAAGATGGATCGCTGGAGCTTGCATATTTAGTTAACATCTTTAGGATCGACAAAACCTTCTAGTTGCATCGTATACAACTCTTCTTTAATAAATCCATTAAGGAATGCAGTTTTGTTTATCCATTTGCCAGATTTCATAAAATGCGACAATTGCTAACATGATTCGGACAGACTTAAGCATAGATACGAATGAGAAACTCTCATCGTGGTCAACACCTTGAACTTGTCGAAAACCTTTTGCGACAATTCTAGCTTTGTAGATAGTAACACTACTATCAGCGTCCGTCTTCCTCTTGAATCCATTTATTTTCTATGGCTTGCCGATCACCGGGCAAATCCATCAAAGTCCATACTTTGTTCACATACATGGATCATATCTCAGATTTCATGGCCTCAAACCATTTCGCAGAATCTGGGCTCATCATCGCTTCCTCATAGTTCGCAAGTTCGTCATGGTCTAGTAACATGACTTCCAGAACAGCATTACCGTACCACTCTGGTGCGGGTCTCACTCTGGTTTACCTACAAGATTCGGTAGTAACTTGATCTGAAGTTACATGATCATCATCATTAGCTTCCTCACTAATTGGTGTAGTAGTCACAAGAACAGATTTCTGTGATGAACTACTTTCCAATAAGGGAGAAGGTACAATTACCTTATCAAGTTTTCTACTTTCCTCCCACTCACTTCTTTCGAGAGAAACTCCTTCTCTGGAAAGGATCCATTCTCAGCAACGAATATCTTGCCTTCGGATCTGTGATAGAAGGTGTACCCAACATTTTCTTTTGGGTATCCTATGAAGACGCACTTCTCCGATTTGGGTTTGAGCTTATCAGGATGAAACTTTTTCATATAAGCATCGCAACCCCAAACTTTAAGAAACGACAACTTTGGTTTCTTACCAAACCACAGTTCATACGGTGCCGTCTCAACGGATTTAGATGGTGCCCTTTTTAACGTGAATGTAGCTGTCTCTAATGCATAACCCCAAAACTATAATGGTAAATCGGTAAGAAACATCATAGATTGTACTATATCCAATAAAGTATGGTTATGACGTTCGGACACACCATTATGCTGTGGTGTTTCAGGTGGCATGAATTTGTGAAACTATTCCACATTGTTTTAATTGAAGACCAAACTCGTAACTCAAATATTCGTCTCCGCGATCAGATCGTGGAAACCTTATCTTCTTGTCATGATGATTTTCCACTTCACTCTGAAATTCTTTGAACTGTTCAAATGTTTCAGACTTATGTTTCATCAAGTAGATATACCCATATCTACTTAAATCATCTGTGAAGGTCAGAAAATAACGATACCCGCCGCGAGCCTCAACACTCATCAGATCGCATACATCAGTATGTTTTATTTCCAATAAGTCAGTTGCTCGCTCCATTGTTCTGGAGAACGGCGTTTTAGTCATCTTGCCCATGAGGCATGGTTCGCAAGCATCAAGTGATTCATAATCAAGTGATTCCAAAAACCCATCAGCATGGAGTTTCTTCATGCGCTTTACACCAATATGACCTAAACGGCAGTGCTACAAATAAGTTGCACTATCATTATTAACTTTGCATCTTTTGGTTTCAATATTATGAATATGTGTATCACTACGATCAAGATCCAACGAACCATTTTCATTGGGTGTGTAACCATATAAGGTTGTATTCATGTAAACAGAACAACAATTTATTCTCTTACTTAAATGAATAATCGTATTGCAATAAACATGATCAAATCATATTTATGCTCAACGCAAACACCAAATAACACTTATTTAGGTTCAACACTAGTCCCGAAAGTATAGGGAGTGTGCGATGATGATCATATCAATCTTGGAACTACTTCAAACACACATCGTCACCTTACCATTAACTAGTCTCTGTTCATTCTGCAACTCCCAATTCAAGTTACTAATCTTAGCAACTGAACTAGTACCAAATACTGAGGGGTTGCTATGAACACTAGTAAAGTACACATCGATAACATGTATATCAAATATACCTTTGTTTACTTTGCCATCCTTTCTTATCCGCCAAATACTTGGGTAGTTCTGCTTCCAGTGACCAGTCCCTTTGCAGTAGAAGCACTTAGTCTCAGGCTTAGGACCAGACTTGGGCTTCTTCACTTGAGAAGCAACTTGCTTGCTGTTCTTCTTAAAGTTCCCCTTTTTTCCTTTGCCCTTTTCTTGAAACTAGTGGTCTCGTCAACCATCAACACTTGATGTTTTTCTTGATTTCTACCTTCGTCAATTTCAGCATTACGAAGAGCTTGGGAATCGTTTCCGTTATCCCTTGCATATCATAGTTCATCACGAAGTTCTACTAACTTGGTGATGGTGACTAGAGAATTCTGTCAATCACTATTTTATCTGGAAGATTAACTCCCACTTGATTCAAGCAATTGTAGTACCCAGACAATCTGAGCACATGCTCACTAGTTGAGCGATTCTCCTCCATCTTTTAGCTATAGAACTTGTTGGAGACTTCATATCTCTCAACTCGGGTATTTGCTTGAAATATTAACTTCAACTCCTGAAACATCTCATATGGTCCATGACGTTCAAAACGTCTTTGAAGTCCCGATTCTAAGCCGTTAAGCATGGTGCACTAAACTATCAAGTAGTCATCATATTGAGCTAGCCAAACGTTCATAACGTCTGCATCTGCTCCTGCAATAGGTCTGTCACCTAGCGGTGCATCAAGGACATAATTCTTCTGTGCAACAATGAGGATAAACCTCAGATCACGGATCCAATCCGCATCATTGCTACTAATATCTTTCAACATAATTTTCTCTAGGAACATATCAAAATAAACATATGAAAGCAACAACGTGAGCTATTGATCCACAACATAATTTGCAAAATACTACCAGGACTAAGTTCATAATAAATTTAAGTTCAATTAATCATATTACTTAAGAACTCCCACTTAGATAGACATGCCTCTAATCATCTAAGTGATCACGTGATCCAAATCAACTAAACCATGTCCGATTATCACGTGAGATGGAGTAGTTTTCAATGGTGAACATCACTATGTTGATCATATCTACTATATGATTCACGCTCGACCTTTCGGTCTCCAGTGTTCCGAGGCCATATCTGTATATGCTAGGCTCGTCAAGTTTAACCTGAGTATTCCGCGCGTGCAACTGTTTTGCACCCGTTGTATTTGAACGTAGAGCCTATCACACCCGATCATCACGTGGTGTCTCAGCACGAAGAACTTTCGCAATGGTGCATACTCAGGGAGAACACTTATACCTTAAAATTTAGTGAGAGATCATCTTATAAAGCTACTGTCGAACTAAGCAAAATAAGATGTATAAAAGATAAACATCATATGCAATCAAAATATGTGACATGATATGGCCATGATCATCTTGCGCCTTTGATCTCCATCTCCAAAGTTCTGTCATGATCTCTATCGTCACCGGCATGACACCATGATCTCCATCATCTTGATCTATATCAATGTGTCGTCACATGGTCGTCTCGCCAACAATTGCTCTTGCAACTATTGCTATCGCATAGCGATAAAGTAAAGCAATTATTTGGTGCTTGCATCTTATGCAATAGAGAGATAACCATAAGGCTTTTGCCTGTTGCCAGTAACTTCAACAAAACATGATTATCTCATACAACAACTTATATCTCATCACGTCTTGACCATATCACATCACAACATGCCCTGCAAAAACAAGTTAGACGTCCTCTACTTTTTTGTTGCAAGTTTTACGTGGCTGCTACGGGCTGAGCAAGAACCGTTCTTACCTACGCATCAAAACCACAACGATAGTTTTTCATGTTGGTGTTGTTTTAACCTTCGCAAGGACCGGGCGTATCCACACTCGGTTCAACTAAAGTTGGAGAAACTGACACCCGCCAGCCACCTGTGTGCAAAGCACGTCGGTAGAACCAGTCTCGCGTAAGCGTACGCGTAATGTCGGTCCGGGCCGCTTCATCCAACAATACCGCGAACCAAAGTGTGACATGCTGGTAAGCAGTATGACTTATATCGCCCATAACTCACTTGTGTTCTACTCGTGCATAACATCAATGCATAAAACCTAGACTCGGATGCCACTGTTGGGTAACGTAGTAATTTCAAAAAAATTCCTACGCACACGCAAGATCATGGTGATGCATAGCAACGAGAGGGGAGAGTGTAGTCTACGTACCCTCGTAGACCGACAGCGGAAGCGTTATGAAAACGCGGTTGATATAGTCGTACGTCTTCACGGCCCGACCGATCAAGCACTGAAACTACGGCACCTCCGAGTTCTAGCACACGTTCAGCTCGATGACGATCCCCGGACTCCGTTCCAGCAAAGTGTCGGGGAAGAGTTTCGTCAGCACGACGGCGTGGTGACGATCTTGATGTTCTACCGTCGCAGGACTTCGCCTAAGCACCGCTACAATATTATCGAGGAGTATGGTGGAGGGGGGCACCGCACACGGCTAAGAGAACGATCACGAAGATCAACTTGTGTCTATGGGGTGCCCCCTGCCCCCCTATATAAAGGAGTGGAGGAGGGGAGGGTCGGCCCTCTCTATGGCGCGCCCTAGGGGAGTCCTACTCCCACCGGGAGTAGGATTCCCCCTTTCCTAGTCCAACTAGGAGTCCTTCCATGTAGTAGGAGTAGGAGACAAGGAAGGGGAAGAGGGAAGAGAAGGAAGGAGGGGGCGCTGCCCCTCCCCCTAGTCCAATTCGGACTAGTCAATAGGGGAGGGGGGGCGCGCGGCCTGCCTCTCCCTCTCCCCTAAAGCCCAATAAGGCCCATATACTTCTTCCCATGTATTCCCGTAACTCCTCGGTACTCCGAAAAATACCCGAACCACTCGGAACCTTTCCGATGTCCGAATATAGTCGTCCAATATATCGATCTTTACGTCTCGACCATTTCGAGACTCCTCGTCATGTCCCCGATCTCATCCGGGATTCCAAACTCCTTCGGTACATCAAAAATCATAAACTCATAATATAACTGTCATCGAAACCTTAAGCGTGCGGACCCTACGGGTTCGAGAACAATGTAGACATGACCGAGACACGTCTCCGGTCAATAACCAATAGAGGAACCTGGATGCTCATATTGGCTCTCACATATTCTACGAAGATCTTTATCGGTCAGACCGCATAACAACATACGTTGTTCACTTTGTCATCGGTATGTTACTTGCCTGAGATTCGATCGTCGGTATCTCAATACCTAGTTCAATCCCGTTACCAGCAAGTCTCTTTACTCGTTCCGTAGTATATCATCTCGCAACTAACTCATTAGTTGCAATGCTTGCAAGGCTTATGTGATGTGCATTACTGAGAGGGCCCAGAGATACCTCTCTGACAATCGGAGTGACAAATCCTAATCTCGAAATACGCCAACCCAACATGTACCTTTAGAGACACCTGTAGAGCTCTTTTATAATCACCCAATTACGTTGTGACGTTTGGTAGCACACAAAGTGTTCCTCCGATAAACGGGAGTTGCATAATCTCATAGTCATAGGAACATGTATAAGTCATGAAGAAAGCAATAGCAACATAATAAACGATCAAGTGCTAAGCTAACGGAATGGGTCAAGTCAATCACATCATTCTTCTAATGATGTGATCCCGTTAATCAAATAACAACTCTTTGTCTATGGTTAGGAAACATAACCATCTTTGATTAACGAGCTAGTCAAGTAGAGGCATACTAGTGACACTCTGTTTGTCTATGTATTCATACATGTATTATGTTTCCGGTTAATACAATTCTAGCATGAATAAGAAACATTTATCATGAAATAAGGAAATAAATAATAACTTTATTATTGCTTCTAGGGCATATTTCCTTCACAGGTGTGAAAGCCAGTTACTGGGCAATGCTTGACGAGGGACGGATAAATGCAGCTACAGCCAATATTTTGATGCGCTCAGTTGATGAAGCTATGTATCTTGTTTCTAGCTGGCCATTATGCGATTGGAACAGTTTGCAGTTCAATGTCCATTTCCCAAGTTACTACAGGTTCCTTTCTGCAAGCATTTTACCACAAAGTTTTATCACATACTTCACAGTACAAAGACTGGAGTCAGGATGTTACATCTGTCCTGCATTTCTTCGTGCTCATAGAATTGCAAGGAGATTTTACCAAGATTTTCTTGGTAAAATCTTGGAAAACTTTTAGAATGCTTTTATGTGCTTGTTATTTACCACTTCTTTCCTACCAATTCCAGAACTTAGTATCCAATCCATGGATCGGAGACAGTAAATGAATATTAGTCACACTACGTGGCGCACATGACAGATGTTATGCGTAGGTGTCCGTCGTTATAGTCCATAAGCAGAACAGAAAGTAGTATTTTGTTACTTGTCGGAGCCAGCTACAGACCCTATTTTCTAAGATATGTGGAAAGTAGTATGATGCAGATGGACGCATGGCTCAAACCATTTAGCTTTTTAAGGTTCAACTATGTAAAGCCTGTCTAAAGTCATCGTCATTTGTGATGTCCTGTTCTAGTATCACCCCTTCAGAGGGACTAATATGCAATACTGACATGGTAGGTTCTTTTGGTTTGTTGTTTTTGTCCAAATCTGTTAGGCACGATTGATGAAATCATCAAATAAAACCCATTTGATAATGCACGTTATTTACAAAAGCCCCATACCTGGAGTCATTGGGTAATACTCGTCAATGTTGTGACTCGGTGCGGGAACGATTTCTGGGATGGATTCGTTGACATTTATACCCTCATTATGGCCTGTAACGCGGAAGTTATATGCAATGTTGTGTTTATACCAGAATGAAGGTCAACAAGACGGGGTAGAGGGTATACCTGGACTTCCTTGGGGATGTAGATCAACAAGAGGTGGTAGAGGTACATCCGATGCCTTTCTTTGTTCCGGTGCCATGCTATTTGAATTTCCCATACTTAACTTTTGTTCTGATGAGTGACATATCACAAATGTAGGTCAACATGAGAAGATCAAATACGAACTATTTGATAATGCACGTTATTTACAAAAGCCCCATACCTGGAGTAATTGGGTAATACTCGTCAATGTTGTGACTCGGTGTGGGCACGATTTCAGGGATGGATTCGTCGACATTTATACCCTCGTTATGGCCTGTAACACGGTAGTTATATGCAATGTTGTGTTTACACCAGAATGAAGGTGAACAAGACGGGGTAGAGGTAAACCTGGACTTCCTTGGGGATGTAGATCAACAAGAGGGGGTAGAGGTACATCCGATGCCTTTCTCTGTTCCGGTGCCTTGCTATTTGAATTTCCCATACTTACCTTTTGTTCTGATGAGTGACCTATCACAAATGTAGGCCAACATGAGAAGCCAGAGTAGAGGTCCATTTCAAAGTCAACGTACAGGAGGACAAAGCTACCAACTGCTTACAGGAAAAGCTTGAACCTGGTCGAGCTGGGAACACTGATAAAGAAAAGGTGTAATTTAGCTTTGCGTAAAATTCAGAGAAGTTGCATATGTATAAATTGTATGATTCACAAGTCCAAAAACCTTCAAGTGTCTTATTGAATGTGCTGCCGGCGGAAGCATAAAAAATCATACGTATAGGAAGGTACTGCTCCATCGGAGTTCTGTACGTATGTGCGTTGGGCCCTGTTGAATGGATGAAGGGTTTAGGGTTTAGGCGAACTTGATTTAGGCGGAACCTGATCGGCGACACCCTCCCTGGGATCGGCGGAGGCGGATGCGTGTGTGGGGTTGTGCATGATCTGAGGCGGCCTCCATGAGATCGGATGTGGCCTCGCTGGGATCAACGACAGAAGGGATCGATGGCGGCTGGGGTGTGGTTCCCGTCGTCGTAGGAATAGATCAAGGGCAGCCTAGTTCGTCATTTTTTTTCGTGCGAGGGGCCTCACTCCGGTTCATCCGTTTTCTTCTGTTTTTTCATGCGAGGGGCATCGCTACAGTTTTCCTCTATTTTTTCGTGTGTGGGGGAGGGGGAGACAAAAAAAAACCATACGAGGTGGGAGGAGGACGAAAAAAATCAGCTAAGGTGGGAGGTGGGACGAAAATAAACCGTACCAGGCTACCAACTGCTCCATTAGGAGTAGAGATGTTCGTGAGAACAACCATACTAGAGGTACGGTTCCATGTAACACCTTTCATCCAATTTGTTTTATTTTACTAGAACAATGCCCGTGCTTTGTAATGGGATATAAATATTCTAATGCGTTAGCCTAGCTTGTGATTTACCTATCAATAATAATGTAATTGTGTAAATAAATGTTTATTAAATTCTGCCCGTGAATTATCTTATATTTTGTTTAGAAGTTTGGTAAGTAAATTAAAGTGAAATTGGTTCAGAAGGTAAGTAAATTAACGTAATTGATTATCATATACGTGGAAGGTTGGACAAAAAGATGGTGAAAAGAAGGATGAAATAGGAACTTTATGTTATTTTTAAGTAGTATATCTATATCAATATAAAAAAGACCCAAAGGGGCAGATCCAAACCATCTTGACCGTCAAATCATGTTATCTAGCGGTTCAAATCGCTCCAATGTTGAGCACCAAACACGTTCAACGCTCTAATTACCCACCACTGCCATTGGTTATAAACACATTTTGACTCAACGCTATCCCATGAAATCTGTCATGTAATTAATATCCTACCATTTCCACGAAAAGAGTAATTGATACCTTATCAAATACCAACGTGCAACAGATATATCTTACCTAATATAACGTGTAACTAATATCCTACCTAATATAAACGTGCATTGCACGTACATTATTACTAGTAGAGATTTAAGTAGTAGGGAATAGAGACTTGCACCCGCAGTATCCATCTTATTTCCTAGACAGGGTTTCTTATTGATGATCCTTGGTCGTCATCTCTTCTCATTTTATTGTCAAATTGGCATGAACCGAGAAGGAGCACAACCTTGTCAAATTGGCATGAACCGAGAAGGAGCACAGCCTTGTCAAATGCTAAGCTACAAAATCTTCCACCACTTTTTCACTTAGAGGCATTCTCAAAATCTTGCAGCATCAACCGCCATAAAATTGTCCCTAATGACAGCTTCATCCCAAATACATTGTACTTCCTCCGTTTTTTTATTTCGCATATAAGATTTGGTCAAAGTCAAACTACATAAAATTTGACCAAATTTATATAAAAAAATATGAACATCTACAATACAAAAACTATATAGTATGAAAATATGTTTCATGGTGCATCTGATAATATTGATTTCATATTATGAATGTTTATATTTTTTAATATAAAGTTAGTCAAACTTTACAAAGCTTGACTTTGACCAAACATTATATGCGAACTAAAAAGAAACGGAGGGAGTAATTGAGTCAATTAGTTTATCACATTTAAGGCGAAGTTAATAAAAGGGGACCCTAATAATTGAGTCGGCTTTTTTTTAGACACAATAATTGAGTCAGCTGAGAGGGGAACCTCCAGCGAACGTTTTTGTTCGCCAGGGAGATGTCCTCCAGCGAACTGTTTCTCCAGTTCGCCAGCGGGGAGGGCCATGGCGTACAAAATTGGCCCAAAAGCCCAGTAAACTTATTTATCTTTAGAAAATGCCATGAACAAGAATCAGAAGAGTGAAAAAAACATGCCACAAAAGTTGCCATGTTCTTAGCCCCCATCCAAAAAACTTGTGTTCAAAGAAGTGGCAGTTTTAACAAATGCCACCTCTCAAATTAAAAATGAAATCCTTTTAAAATAATAAAAATGTCGTCCTCACAATAATAAAAATGCCAAACCTATTATTAAAAAAAATGTCATGCTCTTATTAATAAAAATGCCATCTCTAATGATAGAAATGCCATCCTCACAATAATGAAAAAAAGCCACCCTATTATAGAGAAGTGCCACACTCTTATAAATAAAATTGCCATCCTCTAGTAATACAACTACACAAAGAAGGTTTGAAGAAAGGGAGGGGGTTGGCCTTTAGACTTAAACTGTGCTTAAGGTCAAAAGGAGAGTTCTTTACCTAGAATCACCACACTTGAGCCTAGAATAACAACTTAGTACCACATATGAGGCATGTCACAAGAAACCATCAAATTTGTGCCTGACGAATAATAGAGAGCATTGATTGTCTGATAAACTCGCGAGGACAACAAAATTGACAAGTTAGGCCCACTTGTCGGGCTGACGTGGAGTGCTTGTGTGGACATTGTGCTGAGTTGGACAACGGCCCCCTGTCAATGACTAAAGCGTTTTATCTTTTCTTCTTCAGTTTTTTACTTCTCCGTCTATTTTTCTCCTGGGCATTTCAACAAACAGGCTATGGGCGCCTGGAAATCTCGTCTGCTCGCCTCCACGACCAAGTGAGGCCGCACGGCGACGCATCGGGGAGCTGACTGGTAACCACGGAAGGGAGAAGCTTGGGAGGCACCCATGGTGATCTTCTGCAGTTGTGCACGCGACAGTGGGCTTGGGCTGTTCACGCTCAACATTGTGTCGGCTCGTCAAGGAGCTCCGCCGCAGTGCTGAGGTCGTCCCTTGCGCGCTCCTGCACTGCGCCCAGGGTCGTCGTTGCACGCCTCTACCCGCCCTCGAGCAGTCACACCAGCACGCCGCCACGCACGCGCCCGGCCTCTCCTGTTGTAGCAGCAGGCGTGCGTGCGTGCCACAGCTAGGGGCATGCAGCCCCATGTAGGCAACATGATGGCACAGACCCGGCCTATCTCGAGCAGAGCGGCTGCCATGGCCATGGTGGCCATTGAGGTCTCGGCTCGCACGGACACATATGCTCGGGCATCCACTCCGACGGAAGCAGCGGCGGCCTTCGAGGCCTCACGGCGCGCGTGCCCACCCCCTCCCCTACCACCACCTAGATGGTGCCTCTAGCCGCGGGAGTCCGGCTGCCCACAAGTTGCTCGATGTATTGTGGAGAGACGGGGAGGAAGATGATTTTGCACTTGCTGATGGGTGGGGTCTACGTGGTCAAACTATTTTTTTTGTGCTTGGTCTTTGCCACATCAGTCCGACAGGGTGGGCCAAATCCACCTGTTTCACTGTTTGCGCGAGCTTATCCGAGAATCAGTGTGATCTATCACTCGTTTAGCGCAGTTTCTATAGTATTTTGTGTCCTAGCATAAATCTGATATCAAGTTATTACTCTAGCACCAACTATGATGGTTTCTCATGAATAACTCTCAGAAGGATGAAGTGCCTATCTGCAGACCATGCAGCATCAAAATTTTGGAACCTCTGGCACACTAGAAACCTGGAGTATTTCAGAACGCGGGAAAGATGGGCGTGAACACATGACTCGGAAAGAATAGCAGGACAGCAGAGATCACCAAGACTGATCGAGTAAGACGTGGAAAGATACCAAGAATCACAAAGACTTGTATTAAAATAGAGTGGTGGCTGGCCACCTAATCCTTGTGCCATCCGTACTTCTTGCCATTCTTTCGGCCGTACCTTCCGTCCCTTCCTCCAAGAAAAAACATGTTTTAATATTCTACAATATTTTTTGCCCAATAGAATAATTAATCTCTTTTCGATCGTACACCCTTCCGGCCACCCTGTCATCAGCGTCGCCGCCAACTCACGACTTCGATGATTTCCACGCGTTCTCAGCCAGTATAGGATAGGGTAGAAACGAGTTTCTTGTCATATTGTTTGTGCAGATCCTCCGTTATGATCCTTGTGAGATGTTGAAAGGTCTCTTCGTTGTTGTTGGCTAGAAATTTACATGGATCTGATCTGTTTTAGGCATTTGGTATATTTTCCATAAACCAAAGATGCTTTATAAGTGATGGATTCTCGGAAATTGCTTTTGGGGGGCGAGCTCTATGGAGGCCTCCAAATATAAAATTCATGAAAATTCATATGTTTAAATGAAGGCACAGTGCACAAGTTTGTAAATTTTCAAGACGAAATATGTTGAAATGAGGGTTGTGCAAATAAATAAATCAATCAAATCTAGGTTATTTAACACATGATACTATTCATTCTCCGTGACCATGAATTTGTCTTTTTTGGACAGGTTGCATTTCAACGTATTTCATCCTGAAATTTTACACACATATGCCTCACATCCTTGTTTACATGTACAATTTTTTCAGATTTTTTTGAAATAAAAAATTTTGATTTTTGATTTTTTCAAAAAATTGGCATCCATGGAGGCTGAGAGCCAAAATGCCATTCTCATGAATTCTATAGTACTATAGTCACACATTGTGCATTGGTTCTGCATAATTTTTGTAAGGAAAATGCCTTCTACCACCTGACGGATCCCTTGCACTGATGTCCTCGTCCGTGGCCGTCCAATTTATTTTTGATCGGATGGCTCAGGAGCAACCCGATGGAAGGAGAAACAAGGGCTTGTCGCAATTGCAACAAGGCTCTTTTTGCGATAGGGCCATGTTTTAGCCTCGTAAAAAAACCTTGCAAAAGAAATATGCAACAAGACATATTTGTGCAACAGGACTTCTGTTACAGAAGCTTTTTGTAGCAAGACCTCTGTTGCAGAAAGCAGTACAACACCACTGCTCATGTAGGCATATCGGACGGTCATTAGCGGGTCCATGCAAAATGGTCAGGGGCGGATGATTTTTCTCAGTTATCCATTAGTCGACGTGTAGCGTCGCCCTGAGTAATTATTTTTTAGATAGCTCACCACTCATGCCGAATGGTAGAGATAACTTATATGATTTGGTCCTGGTACTACTATGTATTAAACAAGCTAGTTAATTACGATGTATTTTGTAAATAGGAGAACTTGAAAACACACCTTAAAACAGCATACCATTAGACTAGGTGACATTAGTCGGTGAACTTAAAACAAATACCACACTTTTTTCTCCCTTTCTGAAAGATGGATTCCTCAACTCTTAGCTTAGGCATCCATGGTCATGCTTTTCTAGAATATGCGGAAAATTCAAACAGCAAAACTGTTGGGAAATATTGCTAGTACATCTATAGCTAAATGAATATTCATTCCCTAACAAATAAGTTATGTTTTCTGAAAAGGGGATAACCCTGGCCTCTGCATCATGAGATGCACACAGCCAAAATTATTTCATTCCCTAACAAATAAGTTAATCCGACCAAAATTATTGAAGAACGCATATGAACACACACCATCGATGACTCCATAAACGTTATACATTACCAGCAAAATAATATTTGTAGAATAATTATGACATCACACCAATAATAGCTGATATATGTACAATAAAACCGGTGTATATTGTTTATAACAAATTCTCCAATTGTAGTATGTTTGAAGAGTGATTGACAAAAAACTACCACTTTAGGGGTTACCATCCCACAGAACTATCACTTTTAAAAAACTGACCGAAAACTACCAATTTTTTTTAATTTTGTGACTAAAACTACCACTTCCAGAAAATGACCGGTTTAGATGACATAAACACGTTTATGACATGCTGGACCCACCCGTCAGGGCTGACGTGGCGAAAAAGTCAACTCCGTTTAGTGGACTGTTATTACAGGTGGGGCCTGCACGTCAGCAGCAACCTCCTTCTTCTTCCTCCTCCCTTTGTCATTTCTTCGAACACCTTGTGTGGACCTGTGAGTCACCTCCCCGCCCTCTATTGCCGGCGCTCGCAGTCTTCAGCTCCGACTTCGTCGCCTGGGCACGCCCCGCCGTCTGGCCGACGCCGAGGACGACCTTGGCCCTCCCCCTGCCATCGCCCTAGAAGGAGATCTGCTCGAAGGGTAGGCGGCGGACGGCAGCAGCATCCAGAGCCACGCGCTCGGCTCGTTCGAGAAGGGCGTGTCGGTCAGGATCTCGGGCGGCCGGGGTGGCGGTACTGGCGACATCACCTACTCGCCAGATCCCGCGATGATGGCGGCTTCCTAGCCAGGAGATGGAGGGGCGGGTGGTCGCCGGATTCCAAGGCGCCGGCGGCTGCCTCGCCGGACATGGACGGGTGGGTGCTCGCCGGATCCCGTGGCTCTGGCGGCCAGCGGCGGCCTAACCGGGACATGGACGCGCGGGTACTCGCCGGATCCTATGGCTCCAGCGGCTAGTGGCTGCCTCGCCGGGATATGGACAGGCGGGTCCTCGCCGGATCCCGTGGCTTCGGTGGCCAGCGGCTGCCTCGCTGGCCGGATCGAGCGATGGTGCGGGGTCGGGAATTACCTTGGGACTAAGATTGGATATTTAGAAAAAAAATGTTAGACTGACATGCGGGCCCCACCTGTAATAATGGTCAACTTGACAGTCAAAATAAACGGAGTTGACTTTTTCGCCACGTCAGCCCTGACTGGTAGGTCCAGCATGTCATAAACGTGTTTATATCATCTAAACCGGTCATTTTCTGGAAGTGGTAGTTTTTAGTCACAAAATTAGAAAATTTTGGTAGTTTTCAGTCAGTTTTTAAAAAGCGGTAGTTCTGTGGGACGGTAATCTCTAAAGTGATAGTTTTTTGTCAATCACTCATGTTTGAAGCCTATCCACCTATCTGAGGAGCCGGATGTGCTTAGATTGAACCTCAAGAGGACTTTGGGCATCTGTTTTGGTAGCGATCTCATGGATGGTTTGATGTGGCAAAGTCGGAATGCTTGCTCGAGGGGACGTGACCACGATGACTCTTGCATATAACTTCTACGGTGCCTGTGGGTGCATGCGCGTGCCTAGACCAGCCGTTGATGCCTCGATTTTGGACATGTTGTAACGGTTTTCATCATGTTTCCGGCTAATTAACCGACCAGGTTATCTATTTATTTTTCAAATTAACGGATAGAGCCTAAGGTTTCGTTTTTTTAAGAATGTATGTATTCTCGTTTCATCTAGCCGATGAGATCAGCCACATGAATCTGAAATCTGGATTATGTTCTATATCATACTGTACTTCTCAACGCCGGAACTGAAGACGGCGCGAACGCATGACACAGAAGCACGACAGCAGAGATCGAGCAAAGAGCTGGAAAGATATCAAGAATCACCCAGGTCGTACTTGTTTTAATACAGAGTCCGTGGTGGGCGGCCACCTAATCCTAGTGCCATCCGTACCTCTCGCCGTTCGCTTCGACCGTACCTTCTCATTTTGATCGTACGCAGCTTCGTCCACCACCCTGTCATCAGCCTCGACGCCAGCTCACGATCGAGTTCGATGATTTCCAAGCGCTCTCTCCTCTCTTGCGGCCAATGTGGGGAGGATAGGATAGGCATGAGTTTCTTGTCATATTATTTGTGTATATCCTCCGTTATGGCTCTTGTGAGATGTTGAAAGGTCTCTTTGTTGTCGCTGGCAGGAAATTTACAGGGATCACACGTCTGCTCCAACGGGATTTGGGGAGAAATTTCACAAACCAAAGATGCTTTGAAAGTGAACTTTATGATACAATAGCGCTTTGTGCATTGTTTTCTCATTAGGGGCTTGCTTCGGTAGACCCCCCCCCCCCCCCCTTAACAAAACGTAGAAGGGCATAATGGTCATACGGAAGAAACGTATGCCCATCTCCTATCATACGGTATAGACCGACGTCCGTATACCTTGACGAATAAAAAAAACCGCCGCACGTGTAGAGGAAAAAAGTCAGCTGCACGATCTTCTCGCCCGCCCGACGTTCACGCACGTCGATCACGCCCAGTTTCTAACTGTGCGATCGCCGCCGACTAAACCCCATCCGACACCGCATCTGAACGTCGCCGCGGATCCGTCCCGCGTCGACCTACGCCGCCGACGTCTACACCGCGGCCCTCGTCTTCCACGTCGCCATCGTCTTCCATCTAACCCTCGTCTTGCACGTCGCCATCGGACGGCTTGTCGGCTGCGACTGACCGCGCTGTCGTCCGCACGCCGCGGATCCGGCCCTGCGTCGACCTACGTCGGCGACGTCTACACCGCGGCCCTCGTCTTCCACGTCACTGCCGTCTTCCATCTAACCCTCGTGTTGCACGTCGCCGCTGTCTACTCCACGGCCGAAGGTTTGCCATCTAATCTCCTCGTCTAAACCTAGCATGCTAAATAATATGAGTCACACATAGTGATCTAGGGTTTATGGTTGAGTAAACATGCCGTCACAGCAGCGCCTCCCTGGACGACCGCATGTTGTAGGCAGATAGAGTTGCAGTTGGGCATGATCCACAGTACAAACTTAACACGTGATGAATTCACAATGTTATGCAGTTTGGTCAGTTAGGCGTGTTGCCATGGATGAACAAACCGCATTGACGGGGGATGATAATGGTACTAATAAGGCGACTCGGAATGATAACGATATTTTTAATGAAGATGATGACAACAGCGACAACGATTCCGTGTCGTCATTTGATATCTTGCCTCCGGAGGATTTTGATCATAATGAACATGGCGCAAATAGTGAAAACATAAGTGCCGTATATTTTGATTTCATCTTTGAACCTGCAATGTATGGCATGGCTAACTATTTCTCTATGTATACAAATTTGCAGGAAGATGTGGATGTTGACAATGTGGAAAATAGTTTACAGGAATCATTCGCGGATAACTTGAGTCAGGTTCGTAGATAGATGTTGTACATCGATGAATATTATGAATTAAATGATAGTAGTTAACATATACATTTTCATATGAATTTTGTAGGAGGAGTCAGATGGTATTAGCGGTGATCACGATGAGGGGGAGATCGACATTGAGGAGGCTCGAAGGCAGCAGCAAATGGTGGATACACATTGGAAGGTGATGGCTATGACCTTTCGGTCGCAAGGTGATGCATACATATTCTATAACAATCACGCCAAAGAGAACGGGTTTAGCATCAGAAAACAGAAAGTCAAACGAGGTGCTTCAGGAATGATACGGTACCGGAGATTTCTTTGCTCCAGGGCAGGTAGAAGGCAGGGCAAGTTTATAACCATGGAGGGCCGCAAGCGCAGGCTTAGACCGGAGACTCGTTGCGATTGCGGTGCACATATGGTGGTGAAGCTGGACAGAGAACATGGTGTTTGGTTTGTCGCGTCATTCGTGGATGATCACAACCACGCGATGGCTAGGCCCGACGAGGTTTGTTTTCTGTGGTCTCACAGACGGATTGGAGAAGGCACGAGGGCAGAGATATTGGCGTTGAAAGCTGCCGGGATAAGAAAGCATATAATAATGGACAACTTTATCAGCAGATACGGTTCGTACGATAAGTGCGGGCTTATCAGGAGGGATATTTACAATCTTTGTTGCAGAGAAAAAATGAAGCTCATAGCAAAAGGTGACGCAGAGACGGCAGTTGGCATTATGAGGAGCAAGAAGGAGAAGGACCCTGAGTTTTTTTTGAGTATGTGCGTGACAAGGAAGGGCGACTGAAGAGTATGTTTTGCTGTGATGCACAGTCACGGAGGGACTATCAGGACTACGGAGATGTGGTTGTGTTTGATAGCACGTATAAGATGAACAGATATGGTATGCCGTTCGTCCCCTTTGTCGGAGTTAACAACCACCATTGCACCACAGTGTTTGGATGTGCCATAATTGCTGACGAGACGGAAGGGACATATGTGTGGCTGCTACAAACATTTATGAAGGCAAACTGCCAGGTGAAGCCAAAGTCAATAATCACAGATGGTGACGCTGCAATGATCCGGGCTATTCGGACTGTGCTTTCAGATGTTTTCCATCGTCTTTGCTCCTGGCATATCGAGAAAAATATGCAAAGGCACCTGCATTACAAGTCACTGGATGAGTTCAGATCGCTCCTATACTATGCCACCTCTCAAGCGAACTTTGAGCAGAGATGGACCGCTTTCTATAATAAGTGGAAGACGGATAGAACTAAAGAGTGGCTTGACAGGATGTACAGGAAGAAGAGACTTTGGGCAGCTTCATATCTTTCCGATGGTTTTTTCCTTGGTATGCGAAGTAACCAGAGAAGCGAAAGCCTCAACTCCTGCCTTCACCTACACCTGGACTACGGTATGACAATAGTTAATTTGGTTGTGCATTATGAGAACTGTATAGTTCGCCTGCGTGAGAATGAGGCGTACGATGACTGTGAGGCACACCAAAAAGAACCACCGTCGGTTACTGAATATAAGGCACTTGAGGAGCATGCCGCCAAAGTATTCACACCTGCTAATTTTTACATCCTGCAAGATGATTTGCACAAGATGGGTCAGCTGGAGATATTTGAGACGCTCGTGGGAATTGAGCGCCAGACATATATGGTGACATGGAAGGATAACCACAAGTTCATGTATAATGTTGTTTATGAACCAGGTAACTCAGAAGAAACTATAACATGCAGTTGTCTTAGGATGGTTCGGAAAGGCCTGCCATGCAAACACATTCTTTT
The DNA here is from genome assembly GCF_003073215.2 of Triticum urartu. Classification (NCBI taxonomy): domain Eukaryota; kingdom Viridiplantae; phylum Streptophyta; class Magnoliopsida; order Poales; family Poaceae; genus Triticum; species Triticum urartu. Next base: position 82,324,339 of record NC_053027.1, read on the forward strand.
TGTTCTCCATCATCTGAGCATAACTGAAATACCAAAGTGTTGTGTCCTTCATCGGTTGTCAAAAAATGCGAGAGATGGATTGCCTGTGCAGCGGAAGAGTGATATGTTTGGATGGGGTTGGTCAGGGCCATTAGAGAGAGACCGGTATAGTCAAATAAGCATAAAAACCGCAGAGGCAGCTCATGTTGCAGCAAATGATCCCTTCTTGTTTGACGAGTTGATGAAGTGTCTAGACAACATAATAGCGCAGAAAAAGATACCAGAGGAGGAACTTATAGGAAGTAGAAGGTATGCTAAGCTTAAGAAGGAGGCAAGTCAAGCGCAACAAGTTGAGCCTGGTATTGGTGATCCTGAGAAAGTTTCGACGAAGGGTGCACCTAAGAAGGGGCGGTCAAAGGGGGCCCCCGATGTTACAAAGAATGGTAGGCCAAAAGATTTTACAGAGAAAAAAAAGTGGTCCTTTGTGCAGTCTGTGTAGTCTACCAGGTCATAACAAGGCTACATGTTGAAAAAACCAGAAGTAAGATGCTACCTTATTATTTTTTGTTATGTTGGTACTTCGGTTTTACAAACTATATTTTCTCACCCATATTTTTATGTTATGTTCAGGAATTGGGCGTAGAGAAGCATCTTGCTATGTTGGAAGAATAAAAATAGTCGCATGAGTCTAGTCCGAATAAACTATGTTGTTTCTTGTTCGTACTTGTGTGGCAGAAAACTTTATGTCTCGATTTATTTATGTGTGATGAAAATACTTATGTGAACATATGTGATATGACACATCATATTTGTTTAATGAATTGCCATCTTATTTGTACTGCTATGTGAAAGAGTTCACAGTTTTAATATGCTGCATTTTTGTTACTGTACCTGTTGCAAAAAACATGGCCGACCGTCGTTGTGCAAAAAAACATAGCCGACCGTCGTTGTGCAAAAAAATGCCCGACCGGCTGCTGGACCGCAAGTTGGGCTATATTCCCAACCCAAATCAAGCCAACGAGGCGACTCGGGAGGTCCATATAAAGCCCATCAAGGGCCCAGCAGCCGGGTCCAACAGGGCGGCGATTTCAAGCAGTACTAGCAGAGGAGTTCGACCTGTGTAGCACGCCGGCATATTTAAGCTGGTCCTCACCCCCGTAAGCTTCCGAGGTGGGACTAAACTCCTTCGTCGGGCGCGCCAGACGACGATGACTGGGCCGGGGAGGGGCGAGGCTGGCCCTGTCGTACTGGGCCGACATGGGCCGGGCGGCGACGTTGCAAGAAATGGAGCCTCGTCAGCGTTGCGTCGACCGCATCGCCTTATTTAATCCCACCTCGCCAACGGAAGGGCGCACCGACCGGCTTAAATAGCCGCGTCGGCTGTTTCTCTCGAACTCCTCTGTTCAAGCTCCTTGTCAGCCCCGTTGGCCTACTTGTGGGCCCTTGTGGGGTCCGCATCGACCGCCCGAGTCGCCTGTCGGCTAGATTTTGGTTGGATGCACAGTCCCTGGGTCCACAAGGGAAGGTCGGGCTGTTTTTTTTCTAGTCAAATTTTTTTAGCAAACGAGGAGGCGTCCGCCTGCATTTATATGTGCATCTAAGAACCAACAAACGGCGGCTGGCATTATCATCACATAATAATATTGCACATAAAGCCAGCCGTCTGCCTCCATTTATATGAAACTCTACGAGCCAGCAGACGGCGGCATCATCATCACATAAGCATATAGCACATAGCAGCTTAACATATATAGTTGGAAAATAAATATTGTAGCTAGTACCGACGACGGCACCTTTATTTAGTTGCGGACGTGCATAATCATGCCCATTACAATAAGAAATGTCATAATATCAAAATTGTTCCTAGTGCCGTCAACGGCACATTTATTTAGTTGCGATAATAAGAAAAAGAATGTTCTCGTAGCCAAAAACCCATCAACAAACTAATTCTTGTCCATGATCTTCAAAATCTTCTCTTTCACAGTTTCCATCGTGTTGCACTCTGAAAAAAGTATTTCAGCTAGAATGCGTCCCCTTGAAGCATTCACCTCAGCTTGATCAAACTCAAATATCCATTCATCTCCGTTCCAGTTTTGAATGCATTTCACCACAAACAGACCACAAGAAACTCTGTAAAAAACCTCGAGTCAGGCATTGCTGTGTAAGAGAAGTACTTAGAACTTAAACAGTTGAACATACCCATCCTTTTGTAACGGCATATCGTACTCATTTATTGGCCATGAAGATACGTCTGGATGTTCCGTTTGTACAAGGGAGTTCACCTCCAAGGTATCTTTAGCTATTTCTGCCCTCTGAAATATAGATGTGAAGTTCATATGAAGTACATAACTAATTAGTACTATCTATCTTGTTACATGTAAAGAAAGAAGCTTACCAGCTGCCTTATTTTTTTAAGAACTGCCTTGCTACATTTACCAGTAGAATTTAAAACTTGAAACTCTTTTTTCTTGTTGTGCATGAGAACTGTTATCCAGTGACTTTTTTCCACATGAAAAGGAAAGTATGCCTACAACAAAGTTTAGTCAAGTTCTTGGACACACAATTAGTTATGTACTATGAAGGATCATACAAATGTGAAATACCTTATCTGTAATGAAATACTCCTCATTAACTCTAGACACCATTTTATTTTGGTTTGTGAAATGCTCCATAAAATGGTGCTTAGAGTTCTTAACCTTTCCTTCAGCACGAAGAATAAGCTAGTGTGACACCCAAGATGATAAAATGTGACGGCCAGGACGAGGATTATGGGTCTGCATATGGTTGCAATAACTATTGATGACCTGAAAATAACATAACAGCAATACTCCTCTTAGAAAAAATTAAATATGACATGTACAACTTCATATAATTGTTGTAATACTTACACCGCCATGCAACCATTTTTTCGCAATGATGGCTTGAAGCATATCAGGTGTACATGTTTCCCCAGCAATTCCTATCATGTGCACGACAGTTTTCCTACTAAGCTTCGCCGAGTCTGATAGTGTCTTGATATAAACCTTCACGGCCTCTATGTGATCCTCAGTAATGTAATCGGTATTAATCAGAACGTCTCTTATACCAAACAAACCTAAAATATAATCAAACAATGAGTAAATAAATTGTGCATGGAAGGAATGAAATATCTTCAAAACAAAGTACATAACACTTACTTTTCTTTGGACGTTTACGTCCACCGATCTGCTGGAAGGGTGAAAGAATATGCTTTGACTTTTTTCTCTTGCGTTTCCCTTCATTCTCCTCAGTGCCACTTTCTTTCGCATTCCCATCATTCTCCTTAGTGCCACTTTCTTTCTCATTCCCATCATTCTCCTTAGTGCCACTTTCTTTCGCATTCCCATCATTCTCCTTAGTGCCACTTTCTTTCTCATTCCCATCATTCTCCTTAGTGCCACTTTCTTTCCTTTTTTAATAAGTGTGTTCAGACTATCCATACTAATCTCCTCAGATTTATCGGCACTAGAACCGTCTGACACTGCATTTATATTCTTGGGGGTTGAAGTAACTGCTGGAAAGTCATTCGTGCGTACCGTTGCAAAAGATGGGTCGGTTGAATTACCATTCTCGTCAATAACGAAGGGGTCCCCTTCATCTCCTGTACCGGGTGTGTTGAGATGCATACCTTTCTCACGTGCGGACTTCTTCCCGTTCCCATTGGTGAAGGATGCCTCCACCCCGTTGTCCATATCGTCCTTTGCAGGAGTTGATTTTACATCTGGAAAATATTTTGACGGACCATACCTCCTCATCCAGTTCTCACTGTGCTCCACAAACTCAACATCACTAAACCCTCTATTTGTCTTGAAGACAAGACCTTTGTTCTCCAGCTCCTCCAGTATTATCTGCAATAACACATGGGAAGCAGTAAGTACATGCAAAGAATATGAATAATCTCATGTAATTTGAATAACACATCGCTAATTACCTCAACACATTTTTTAGGGACAAGGCGAATTTCTTTCTGCATGTCTTTGATGCTTTTCATAATTTGATCTAAGGTCGTATCCTTGCTCGATGAAGCCTCGTCTCTATTATCCTTCCTTTTCCGCGAACGACCTGTTCTATCAACTGGCTCAGATTCTTCCTCCACAAATTTCTCCTCTTGAGCAATTATCATCTGTCTGTGCTTCTCACTTATTATGTCATCAACCTGTGCCATGTTAAATCATTTTAAATTACTCACCATGAAAAACGTTCCATAACTCCATGCATGCAAACCATAAATACTTACCCTCCCATTCCCGCGGCCGTACGATGTGTCGTACGCATCACGCTTCATAGCCTCGACTTCTGGCCAGTTAAGCATCAACGGATACTCATGCGCCAGTGGATCAAAAGTCTCGTCATCAAGTGGCTGCACTTTCTCCCAAAACAAGTACTGCATGAACATGAAATATATTAGCAATCTTAACAGTCCAGACTATAGTTCGAAATAACATATATATAACATACAATTTACCTGTATGAGAGCAAGGTTTCCCACCGGCCATGTAAAATTTGTACGATCCGATAAAGTCTTCATGATGCCATCGACGCAAACGCGTAAAGTAAACGCGTTCCAGTTAAATGATTTAATGCTCTCCACATCCTCCACTAGCTTGTAAAAAGCATTAGGAACTTCTACCGTGGAGTGTGGTGCAAGAACAGTGCCTAGAAGAACCAACATAATTCGACGCAGGAAATCATCATCATACAATCCACTAGTAGTGATGTCCTGTATAAGCTGGTCTATCATTATTTCATTCGTACTCGAATCTATGAAACGACTCGGCACCTTCACTTTTGCCTTTAGCCCCCCTTTACCTAAAGCTTTCATGGCATCTCTGCCCTTGTTCACTAGGCCAAAAATATCAAACACATCTTCAGCGCGCAATGATATCGCACCGTTTCTTGATGGCATAATGAACCTTTTTGTGTCCACTGTGTATGATTTAATCATAAACTTTAGCAGACACTTGCGCATGAGCACACTAGGAATCATCAACATTTGTCCTAGTCTAGTGCTTGCAAATCATTTTTTTTGCCTAGAGGTCAGTTTGCTGACGAGGAGACACCACTTCTCAACAGAACAGAAAATCTGTCCGTAGTCCTCCATCACTACGAATAGGAGCAAATAACATATTAGCTACTTTTCATGTGTACATGATGAACATGATAATTGCATCGTTGAAAAAACATAAAAATTACATCCCACCAGTACGGCCGTCGGTGGCCGCGGCGGGGGGGGGGGGGGGGGGGGGGGGGGGTGTGCTGGTGGTGATGACGACGCCGACTGCGTGCTGTGGAACCGCGGCCGCCTACGTCAGAATCTTCGGCTGACGTGATGTAGACGGACGACCACGTTGGATGGCGTGTTGTCGATCGGTGGGCGGTGGATTTAATGTTCTCCAACGGCGGCGGACGGACGGCGGATGAGGTGTTCTCCACCGGCGGCGGACACACGGCGGAGTGGCGTCACGGGGCCAGAAGGGGTGGATGGACGGCGGCGTGCTGAAGAGGACAGGGTGAGGGGTGTCAGGGGATCGGGGGCAGATGGCGGCGTGGTTTAGGGCGTCGTGGGTGACGAGGGCATATGGCGGCGGGCGTGCCAGGTGCTAATCACGATAGATTTGGTCGGGCCCGCGTCGCTTCTGTCTCCACTGCCGTACGCAATGATTGGGCCGGGCCCCAGACGACACGGGTTGATTAGCGTCGGCGTGCAGTAGTCCATGCATGGTCATATCTTATGATATTTTTTTAACTTCAAACGGAAAACAAATTATTTTTAAATATGGTTCCCAACTACGGTTTTTTTTCTACTCCGTCAAACGTCATGACACTTTTTCCAAACGTTGCCATCACCATCCACAGAACACACGCCAATTCTCGTATTTTTCCGGCGCTCGGCGCATTTTCTAGGGTTTTCCAGGTCGAAAATCGCAAAAACACTGCCCGGATGTGATGCAACGTCCGTTTTGTGTCCGTTTTCGTTCCAACCCTGCGTGGGAGCCTATGTTGGCCGTGCCCACATGTACGCACACTTTGGTGCAATTGCATGCATGCGATCACGTAGCCCCAGTGCAACCAGCTACTTCTCGGTCTGCCGGGGAGGGGGTTCCCAACTACGGTTTTTTTTCTACTCCGTCAAACGTCACGACACTTTTTCCACACGTTGCCATCACCATCCACAGCACACACGCCAATTCTCGTATTTTTCTGGCGCTCGGCGCATTTTCTAGGATTTTCCAGGTCGAAAATCGCAAAAACACTGCCCGAAAGTGACGCAACGTCCGTTTTGTGTCCGTTTTTGTTCCAACCTTGCGTGGGGGCCTACGTTGGCCGTGCCCACATGTACGCACACTTTGGTGCAATTGCATGCATGCGATCACGTAGCTCCAGTGCAACCAGCTACTTCTCGGTCTGCCGGGGAGGGGGTTCCCAACTACGGTTTTTTTCTACTCCGTCAAACGCCACGACACTTTTTCCACACGTTGCCATCACCATCCACAGCACACACGCCAATTCTCGTATTTTTCTGACGCTCGGCGCATTTTCTAGGGTTTTCCAGGTCGAAAATCGCAAAAACACTGCCCGGAAGTGACGCAACGTCCGTTTTGTGTTCGTTTTCGTTCCAACCTTGCGTGGGGGCCTACGTTGGCCGTGCCCACATGTACGCACACTTTGGTGCAATTGCATGCATGCGATCACGTAGCCCCAGTGCAACCAGCTACTTCTCGGTCTGCCGGGGAGGGGGTTCCCAACTACGGTTTTTTTTCTGCTCCGTCAAACGTCACGACACTTTTTCCACACGTTGCCATCACCATCCACAGCACACACGCCAATTCTCATATTTTTCTGGCGCTCGGCGCATTTTCTAGGGTTTTCCAGATCGAAAATCGCAAAAACACTGCCCGGAAGTGACGCAACGTCCGTTTTGTGTCCCTTTTCGTTCCAACCTTGCGTGGGGGCCTATGTTGTCCGTGCCCACATGTACGCACACTTTGGTGCAATTGCATGCATGCGATCACGTAGCCCCAATTCAACCAGCTACTTCTCGGTCTACCGGGGAGGGGGTTCCCAACTACGGTTTTTTTCTACTCCGTCAAACATCACGACACTTTTTCCACACGTTGCCATCACCATCCACAGCACACACGCCAATTCTCGTATTTTTCCGGCGCTCGGCGCATTTTCTAGGGTTTTCCAGGTCGAAAATCGTAAAAACACTGCCCGGACGTGACGCAACGTCCGTTTTGTGTCCGTTTTCGTTCCAACCTTGCGTGGGGGGCTACGTTGGCCGTGCCCACCAGTACGCACACTTTGGTGCAATTGCATGCATGGGATCACGTAGCCCCAGTGCAACCAGCTACTTCTCGGTCTGCCGGGGAGGGGGTTCCCAACTATAGTTTTTTTCTACTCCGTCAAATGTCACAACACTTTTTCCACACGTTGCCATCACCATCCACAGCACACACGCCAATTCTCGTATTTTTCTGGCGCTCAGCACATTTTCTAGGGTTTTCCAGGTCGAAAATCGCAAAAACACTGCCCGAAAGTGACGCAACGTCCGTTTTGTGTCCGTTTTCGTTCCAACTTGCGTGGGGGCCTACATTGGCCGTGCCCACATGCACGCACACTTTGGTGCAATTGCATGCATGCGATCACGTAGCCCCAGTGCAACCAGCTACTTCTCGGTCTGCCGGGGAGGGGGTTCCCAACTACGGGTTTTTTTCTACTCCGTCAAACGCCACGACACTTTTTCCACACATTTCCATCACCATCCACAGCACACACGCCAATTCTCATATTTTTCGGGCGCTCGGCGCATTTTCTAGGGTTTTCCAGGTCGAAAATCGCAAAAACACTGCCCGGAAGTGACGCAACGTCCGTTTTGTGTCCGTTTTCGTTCCAACCTTGCGTGGGGGCCTATGTTGGCCGTGCCCACATGTATGCACACTTTGGTGCAATTGCATGCATGCGATCACATAGCCCCAGTGCAACCAGCTACTTCTCGGTCTACCAGGGAGGGGGTTCCCAACTACGGTTTTTTTTCTGCTCCGTCAAACGTCACGACACTTTTTCCACACGTTGCCATCACCATCCGCAGCACACACGCCAATTCTCGCAATTTTTTAACCCTCGACGCATTTTCTAGGGTTTCCTAGGCTAAAGTACCCTACACCGATGTTCGGACACACACTGAGCTACGTGTGTTTCCTGTCTGATTTCGTTCATATTGTGCGTGTAGGACTACATTCGGGATGCACACACACTCGCAAAATTTTGTTCTGTTACATGCATGCAATCACGTACTTTAGCGTCCTTACTATTTTATTATGTTTTACCATATTTTCGTGTACAAATTCATCATCAAATCAAAACTCTTGAATGAAAAGGACAAAAGAAATTTCACTTAAATTTCATTCAACATAGATAAAATATTTTACATAGTCGAGCGAACTCGATGATTACAAGTTCATACATAAAGTCTACTACTTAGGCTTACAACAACATAACCAAATTAAATAAAAAACACAGTAAAAAAACTACTCGTTGTCGCTATCAACGAGGTCAGTCACGGCCGGGCCGTCGCCGCCGTCATCGTCGCTGCTGGACCGGTTGGCGAGGTCGTCCCAGTCCACCGGATCATCGTCAGAATCCTCCTCCTCCGCCGGCGCCTGCTGCCACTCCGCCGGTGCCTGCTCCCACTCCTGCTGCCACTCCGGCGGCACCTGCTGCCACTCCGGCGCCGCCATCGCCGCCTGCTGCGCCGCCTCGGCCGCCTGGATTGCGGCCGCAATCTCGGCGGCCTCCATCGCCTCCGCCGCCGCCGCTGCAGCCTCTGACGCCCGTACGGCCACATGGTACCCCGGCGTGTCATCCGGGTCGCCGTCCTCGCGGAGGATGACCTGCTCCGGCGGCAAGTCTATCCCCGGCGGCGAGGGAGCGGCGGCCGGCGCGGGCGCCGGTTCCGGGTGCACACCGTGGCCGCCGCCACGTCTGTGGCGATCGTGCGGTGGAGGCGGTGCGCGAAGACGGCCGCTGCGGCCCGTCAGGTAGGGGGTCTCGCCGGCCGCCGCAAGGCGGAAGGCGGCCATGACCTCCCAATAGTCCTTCCCGCACCAAAACCGCTTCCGGCCTTCGATATTGTGCCGGCCGCCGCTGTGGTTGCGGAGCTCCTCCTCCGTCGCGCCGGGACCCGGCGTCGCGTAGCCGTCGGCGTCGATCTTCCAGTTGCGTGGAAGATGGCAGCCCAGCGGCACAAGGAGGCAGTAGCGGTGGAGCTCCAGCGTCTCCGGCACACCGATGCTCGTCGTCCATGCGCCGGGGACGTCATCGTCGGCGGCGCCGCCGCCGGTGCTGCTGCTGCCGCGGAAGAACGACATCGGGTGCGGGCAGGCGGCGACGGGCGTCGGTGGGACGGGTGTGGGCGGGGGCGGGGGAGGAGGCGGGCAGGCGACAGCACGATGGGACGGGCGTGGGCGGGGCGTCGCCGTTTTATAGCGGGGTGGGGCAGGGCGGGGGAGGAGGCGGGCGGGCGGCAGCGCGGCTATTAACGCCGACGCGTTAATGACCGCGCGGCAGGCGAGGCGATGTTTGACCGTCGGGCGCCGCGAACGGCGCGTCCGGAGGGGGCAGGCCAGGCGGCGGGCCGGTCGGGTGGCAGGCCAGGCGACAGCGGCAGCGGCGGCGCGGCAGGCGAGGAGCTGACAGCGACGACAGGCGGCAGCGGTGGCGTCCGGCAGGCGCGGCGGCAGCGGAGGCGTCCGGCAGGCGGCACGCGCATGCAACCGCCTACGTGCATGCGCGCCTCGGGCGCCCTGATTGGCGGACAGGTGCGGGCTGGCGTGCGGTCGGGGGACGTGGGCGGGTGGGGCCGCGACGGGTGCGGCGCGACGCGTTGACTGCGGGGACTGCCGCCGTGATCGCGGGCGGGCACGTCTGCATGCCTGCCACGTCACCAGGCGCGTGCAGTCGGCCGGTTTAATTTTTTTTCCCTCCCGGGCCGGCGGGCTGTATTCATATACGTATTGCTTCGCCTGTTTTTTTTTTCGGGCGGTCGGGCCGGCGGGGGAAGCTTTTTCAAAATATGCCCATCCTACCCTTTGTTATGAAGGGGTATTGGGCAATCTCGGCCGTTCTTGTGTTTATAGGGGGTCTAGCGAAGCGGAAGTGTTCTCATTATTTTATGTATGAGAGGGTGTGTACTACTAGTATGGTTAACTTAGGCAGAAGCTAGTTAATTAATTGAAGTGTATTGGGTACACACACGCCTCAACTCTACAGATCTGCGGTTAATTAGACTGAAATTAACCAGCTAACACTAGTCGGTGAATTTAAAAACAGATGCATATTTTCCCCCTTTATGAAAGATGGATTCTTCTAAAAAAAACGGACTACCGCTCAAACAGCAGAACTGGTGGAAGAACAGCTAGTACACTGGTACAGCTATACAGCTAATTGACTCGTTCATCCATATAACAAATAAATGAAGATAAGACGTGTAACCATATCACCGTCCCCTACATGGATCCAAGTCCCTAACCAAAACCATTGAAGAAAAGCACATATGAACACACGCCATTCCATTGACCCACTCCACATACGCTTTCATTACACTGCCAATGACAGCCAGCTGAACATTTGAGCAATAATCAAGAAAGCATACCCGTCCAAGAGAAATAATACAGTAGCTTTTTGGGTAAAGAAGAGAAATAATAGCTGATATGTGCACAATAATAAGATATTCTCCATAATAATATATTCCATGTGTGTTGTTTATAACATATTCTCCAAGAGTAGAATAAGATATGAGCCTTGCTGCAAGGCTGCTCCAGCTATGCCAGAGGCAGGAGGCTCCAAGAACAAGAGCCGCCCGTTGTCTCCAACCCCAACCACCCCACCCCACCCCGCCCATAATATACGCCCGCCCTCGCAAGAACACCCAGACCTCACATGCTTTGATCCCTCACCCTTCCTCCTCCTCCTCCTCTTAACCTCCGCCGCCGCAGCCCGTGCTCTCCCGTACTTCTTGGAGCCGATCATCGCAAGGTCGACCAACCAGCCACTCTTCACCGTTTCTTTGGCGCCACACCACCGCCGGTCGCCGAGATGATGATGGGGTACTTCTGGGCGCCGAGGAAGTCGGCGGCGGTAGAGAGGGACCAGAGCCTGCGGGCGGGGCTGCTCGTCGACGGAGGCAGCGGCGAGGCGGCGGCGGTGCCCAAGGGGTACTTCGCGGTGTACGTGGGCGCGGAGGCGCGGCGGTTCGTGGTGCCGATGAGCTACCTCCACCAGCCGGCGTTCCGGGCGCTCATGGAGCTGGCGGCCGAGGAGTTCGGCTTCGGCCAGGCCGGCGGGCTCCGCATCCCCTGCCGCGAGGAGGACTTCGTCGCCATCGTCGCCGCACTCGAGGCCACGGCCGAGTCGCGCCAGCGCCGGCGGAGCGCCGCCGGCAGGAAGAGCAGGAGCAACGCCACACCATGGTGATTGATCATGCTCATGCATGGCGACGTAGAAGAAGAGTTTTTTGTCCCGGTCATGTGGATGGACGCCGTGTCTTTGCGTAGCGCGAGCATGGCCGTCGCCGATGATCCGTCCGATTTCCGAATCACCATTGGTTTGCTAGTAGATAGATAATCTCTCACTCGTGTCTGGACTCTGGAATAACGATGATCTTGTAAAGGGGCCCTTCTTTTTTGTTTTCGAGCAACATCGATCTTGTAAGGGCTCTGAAACTGACAATTGAAAGATGATTTTGATTTCCATGATACATGCATGCATCCTCATGTTCCTCCAGCTGATCAGAAGATTTGAGCCAGATATTGTTCTCCAGAAATTGTGTTTTTATTTTTCTTTACAATTAAAAAGGTGTCCTTTTATGTCTACTCAAATATGAACAGCCTGTATCCAAATGGAATCTCCTGCTAGCATTCTGCAAGCTGGAGAAGCTGCACTCACATATATTCTGGTTATCTGTTTAGAATGTTCCTCAAAATTGCTATAACATGCACCTAGCATGTTCTATTGATATCTAGGAAGATACTTGCAGCTGGGACAACCGAAACAGGTGGCACAATTAACCCCATAATTCCTGGGAGAGAGGAACTTCTCCTCCTTTTACTGTTTTTTTCCTCAAAAAACTAGGAGAAACACTACCTTCTAATCTTGTGTATATGAATAGCTAGCCCCACACTAACCTATTTATCTCAATATGCATGCATGCCACATCAGCATGCGACTTGCATGGTAAAAAACTCACCTCAACATCCAATCATGCGGGAAAAAGTTCACCTCACTCTGCAAACATGTGCATGAGAATTTACATTCTGTTATGCTATTTATATTTAATAAATATTTTACAACTATACAATGATCAAACATAATGAATCATATGTAGTTTTAGTTTTACTTCTCATAGTATTACTCAAAATATCCATGTACCATACAAGCAAATATCACTAAAATATATGTTCTATGTTCTATATCTAAATAGCTAGCCTCTACTAATTTATTTATCTCAACATGCAAGCATACCACATCAGCATGCTACATGCATGGAAAAAAAGACCAACCTCAACATCGAATCATGCATGAAAAAAAAACACCTCAACTTACGAGCGTGCACGAGAATTTCTTTTCATTCCGCTATTTATATTTAATAAATATTTATATTTTACAACTATACGAAGATCAAACACAATAAATTATATGTGGTTTTTTAGTTCTCATGTTAGTACGTTAAATATCCATGTTCCATGCAAGTATATTGCAAAATATTCCCGTAACAACGTGCCAGGTATCATCTAATTATGAAGGCATGTAACATGCAGTTGCCAAAAAGTAACCATAACCACCCCCCCCCTTCCAGTTTCTCCCTCCCCTAAGGAGAGTTGACTCGGAGCTCGTGGCTCTTCTTCCTCGCATCCGACGATCAGCAAGTAGGGTAGGTTAGGAGGCTGACTCATCCTTGTACATACTAGGTCTAGGGTTTTGTTTGTTATTAGGGTACCTGGTAGTATGCCATTTAGGAGCTTCACTCCACCGCAGTCAACGGTGCGTGAATGTGACTTTCTCCTATTCTTGACGTTCTTTCATAGTGACGACTGTGGGTGTAGGATCTAGGCGAAGCTCTTGCAATAAGCTCGGGGTTGTGGCGGATCAAGCCAAGGTTGTAGACCCGTCTCTTTCTATTTGCCATCATGCTGGCAGACAAGGAAAAGACGTCACTAGCGAGAATATCCCGGGTTGTCGACAATATTTGTGTGAACTCTCATCTAGGGTTTCCCTATCTCTCACCGACGCCGCTGACGGTTCGCCTCGTCGCATGTGGTCCTTGGACCATGGAGACGCGGTGGATCCCGGCCGTTGCCGGTGGGAGGGCTCCGTTTTTAGGTGCCTTTCTGGGTTTTGTTATGGTTTGTGCCATGCTCAAGAAGATGAGGCGGTGCCGGCTTCTTGAAGATGGAATAAGGTTCTCCCCGCCTAGCCCCCATCCTGGTGATGCTTCAAGCGTCGCCGGAGGGCATGTGGAGGTGTGTCCCCGGTGGATCTCGTGGGATTCGGTCGGCGCTTGTCTTCGGTGGATCCGCCTAGATCCGGTCTTCGTTTGTCCACGTCTGTCTGTTTGCAGGTTGGATCCTTCCAATCTACGCTTCTCTTCATCGGCGAAGGTTGTTGTTCTGTTGCGCTGGTCCTATTGGGACTTAGCACGGTGATTTCGTGACTGTCTACTACAACAATGTTTGCCACCCGGCTCCGACGAAGGAGGGGCGATGATGGCGGCGTGCCTTCGGCTCGCTCCAGTGCTTGTAGTCATCGCTAGGTGGTCTATGGACCTGGATGTAAATTTTACTTCTAGTGTTCTTCGTACTACCATGACAGTTGATGAATAGATCGAAAGTTTTCTTGCAAAAAAAGGAAAAGACATCAGATCTGGGCTAGAATTTGGTCTTTTGGTTGTGGCTCGCGGAGTCTGGGTCTCTGACGAAGGTGCGGGAGCAAGTGCAGTTGCTCTTACCTGAGAAATTACCAACAGGTTTTTTTTGGCGAAAAGGGTCGAATCTATTATAAAGGTTTATGATAAACACATAGCACCTCAAACATAATGAGAATTACATCAAGGTACTCGGACCACTAAATGACAACTACCGCCCAGAGAATGGTGGAGCTACTATACTCATTGGCAACTTCGGGTTGCAGTGGTTGTTGCTCGTCTTGGTTGCACCGCCCTTGACTATTCTGGGTCAAGGGTGACCTCTCAGGGCCCCGACGTTAGGTGAGCAGCGGCTCCAGTTATTCCTCCATGTGTCTACCCATGGAGGGAGGTAGCTTGGCTTTGGCTCGGCTTTCACAACTTCTACCTTCGGCAAGTGTTGACGGTGCTGTTACGGCAATTACGGGATCCTTGATCTTATCCCCAACAATGGTGTTTCTTTTTAAAAAAAAAGGAGGCTGCTTCTGCATCATTGCAATGAACATATCAATTTTATTACAGTAATTATTAAGCAGAGTACAAGATGAAGGCAACCACTGCAAAACCATTACAAGATATATATATGAAATCAAACACCATTGGCCATGTCTGCCTGGTGACAGCATGGACAAGGATTTTCATCCTGGTTGCCAAGACTGGCCCCTGAAGATACACAACAGCAAGAAGATGACGCCTCCAACAAGGTAACGACACAATTTCGCCATTGCTGAACCCGACAAATAATGACCGGCCTGCTTATGAAGGCTCAACAAGGAAGGGTCACATTACAGTCTTTTGTGTAAAGTTCTTGCACCAAGATGTAATTTTTCATTCTATTGGGGTCCTTAAAGAAGCCGCTCTAGGTCCTTCGAGACCCTTTGCTAAAAATTCAAATTATGAAAGCACAAAGCTTGACCAAGATATACATGTGTTGCTTCCTTTAAACGCAACACCAAAGGAATTCCAAAAGAGACGCATGTGAACCACTACCAGTTAGGTTCAGAATGTCATTAATCGATAAAACATCTATACATGTGAAACTACATATTGGACGGCAGCGCATGTGAAGCTTAAATGGGCTGCAAAGACTGCCGCCCATTTTGCATGCACTTTAGTTTTAATATATTTCTGCTAGTAAGAAAGTTATGTTCAAATATTTGTGAGTTAAAATATATTGTACATACAAACAATGATTAGTAAATAAAAACATTTCAATATGAACCTGTGTAATATATAAAATATATTTAGTAAAACATAAGTATTAAAAACATATAAATAAAAATTTTAAGATAATTTTAAATATTTGTAAACCATAAGTAATAAAATAATTTTCAAACATTTGTGTGTTATAAAATATAATACATACAAACGATGATTAGTAAATAAAACTTTTCAATATGAACCTATGTACTATATAAAAAATAGTTAATACGGAAATTGAAAATACTTATTAAATAAATATTTTTAATGAACCCAAGGAAATTAATACACCCGCGGATTATCTTTCAATTATATTAAATGATGAGTACACACATTTAATAAATATTATGAATATTCACGTATGTATAATTCTTACTGATAGTCAAAAAATTATACGATTTAAATATTAGACACAATTTAATATTCATTTCAACAATTTAAACTTTAAAAATTATACAAATGTGCATATAATTATTGAAATGTTCATATAATTAAATTAACATTTCTGAATTGTAACTTTAAAAATATTTTATAACTTAAATTATAAAAAATTATAATTTATAAAGTCATTTTAAAAATATGAATATTTCGAAAATAATACATGAACAATTTTTAAGTAAGTTATTTCGTTTGTATGTACAATACTTATAACACGTGAATATTTAAACGTTATTTTTATTACTGAGGTTATACTATCGATCATGGACGGCTGGTGAATTTTTCAGTTTCCATTTATTCCTTGGTTTGGCTGATGTTCACTCGAACATCACATTATAAAAATATTTTGTATGATATTGCAGCAGTTATTAGTTCATGGCCGAGTGGTTAAGAGCAACTCTAGCAGACCCCACAAAAACTTGACCCACAAAACACCTTTGCAGTTTCACGAAGATCGCGTATGCGGGTCGAAAACTAGCGCCGCCGAACAGATACTGTAAAACTGACATAAAGAGCTCCTTCCTTCAGTCCGACCGTTGCCGCCCCTTCCTCCAGCTGGCCGTGCCGGCCACGCCGGCCGCGTGCCATCGCCCATCGGTCGCGCCCCGTCCCTGCCGGTCGCGCCCCATCACCGCGCCGGTCGCGCCCAGCCTCGCCGGCCACGCCCCGTCGCCTCCGTTGTCCGCGCCCAGCCTTGCCAGCCACGCCCCGTCGCCTTCGTCGTCCGCGTCTTGCTCTATTGCCAGGCGAGTCGTGCCCCTTTGCCTGCCGCGTTGGGAGGATTCCGGCGGCCAGGCTGAGGTAATGGGAGGCCACGACGATGTCGAGCTCGTCCAATTCGAACCGGCAGCGATCGATTGCGGCGTCTAGCGGCCTTTTCCGATGTGCGGTGATGAATTCCAGCAAGTTCAGGGCGGATTCCGGCAAACTCCGCGGCGGCGTGTTTGCTCTGACGAGGCTTGACCGGTATACGGGCCCCCCTATATTCGGCCTTCCAACCTTCAGGCCTCATTCGGTTTGGAGGATTTTCATAGGAAAAACATAGGAATAAGGATTCCGGAGGAAAATTTCCTATGTATGCATTCGGTTTGTAGGAAATGCATGCAGGAATTTCGTAGGAATACTACTCATTTTCTGTGTTTTTGGAGGAAACTACACATCCACTCAAAGCTCATTTTACGCGTAGGAACGAGGCAAGTCAATTCCTTAGGATGGCAAGTGCCATCCTATCATATTCCTATACTACTCCTAATTCCTACGTTTTGATTTCCTCCAAACCGAATGAGCCCTCAAAGATACGGGTTTCGGGTGTGCATTTGTGGTGGCTCTTAAAAAATTTACGGGTTGGACTACTTTTACGGTTTCTGTTCTGAACACTTTTTTCGCCCAAAACTGTAAAACACAAATTTTTTGCGGGTTTGACCGCTTATGCGGGGTCTGCTAGAGATGCTCTTAGGCCATGTGTGATTTACTTTGCCCCTGAGGCATCGGTACGAATCACCGCGTTGCCTTTTTTAGTTTCTATTTTCCCAAGCCACAATGCCCCTCGGGAGGGCCTTTTCCGCAAATAAATAAAGACAAGGGGTTTTCTTCACAAATATGTCGCCCTCCTCTATCACTGCCTGACAGTGGGGCCATATGCACTTTGTGACTGTATTTATACGTGATGTCAAGTTAAATGACTACAATATGTATAAGCGCTTGCGTATGCAATGTGTTAAAAAACAAGATGACTACAAATCCGTATTCTTAAAATGCCAGCACCAAACTAAATGTCTAGCACAAGTTCTATGACTTGCGATGATATTATCTCTGTAATAACTTTATTTTTGGTATGTAACTTATTTTTTGATAGTTAAATTAAAGGTTAAAATTTGACCTGAAATGCAAGAGGGCTAATACACCAGGAGGAAGGTAGTACTCTACTCCTCCTATCGATTTGCAACGAATGCCAACCCTCTATCGTGGATGTTCTCGAGGGCGAGGCTCATAGTTTGACTGAAGGTGAGCCGCTTTTTTTTAGAAAAAAGGCCAGAGCCTGACTTTATAAATAAAGCCACATAGCAGCATCACGAGAATGAATATTTACAAAAATCGAGCCAAATGAATATTTACTGAAGTTTGCAGCATTTATGTAAACCGCAGTTTTTGATCTTTCATACCACCATTGTTTTTAGATGTATGTATTAACGTCTTTTTTCTTTCTCCCATTTACAGCGCAAAGAAGTTGGAAATTTCTGTAGTCCCCAAGTAAATCATTGATCGATTATATATTGCTCTTTGGTTTTAGAAAAATCAAAACATATTCCCTCTTTGTGCTATATATACTGCTCAATATTCGTTACCATCAATAATAGAATTGATAGTGTGTGTGATTTCCCTCTTTGTGCATAAATACTTAACTTGCATTTTGATATTGGCCAACCTTTGGTTACTACATACTTATCCAGTTGACTGTAGCAAGTCTTTTCTTTTGTGGAACTATAGGAAGTCTCTGTTTCATAGCATTCTATCATTGCTTTCCTTTCCTCTAGAACAAGAACACAAAGTACTTTATGAGATCTTTGGCTCTTCCTACATGAAATTTGCCATGTAACTATGGTTCCTGAAAGTACAACATAAATTTGTTTATCTAGACTCATATAATTTATTACTTGGACAAATAGCGTAAACATATTGGCCTATGGCAATGTTGCTGCAGATTCCAGTGTTCGCATTTGCCACCTTGATTTCCCTTGTAGATGGTTTTAATATTTTTTTTAGAAAAGGAGGATGACCCCCGGCCTCTGCATCTGGAAGATGCATACGGCCACTTTATTGATTATTCTCAGGACCTTACAAAGTATTACAACAATGAGTCTGAATCCATCATCTTGGCAACACATGCCGCTACTCCTATCCAAAATGATGAAGGGGTGCTAGCTGGGCCACTACCCAAACCACTCACCTAAGCCTAACATCAAAAGCCGGAAACCGAAACATATTCAGAAGCCCCAGCCGAGCCACATACCGGGTCTGGGGCACAATCCGGTCAGACGCACTCGTGTGTCGTCGCCGCCATCTTCCACATGTCCGTCTTCAGATCATATTGAGGCTTCTACCTTGTCTGGCCACTCTACCATCGACGTCACCATGACGCCAGACAGCAACCTCCTCCTGCGCGAGTCCATCTCCGCGCATCGGGCGGCGAGCCTCCGCAGCGCCATGCCACCGATCTTCGCCGCCATCAATGAGTGAGATGAAGTACCGCTCCACCACGGCATGTACAGGGTGAGGAAGGGCGAGGTCCCCATCGGAGACACGGCCGGAAGAGAAGCACCGCAGCCCCGAGACACTGCCCGGAGTTGCGACGCAGTAGATCAGGCGGGCCGCCACCAGGAACCAGACAAGCACGCCATGCACACCCAGCATCCCCATGCCCAAGTCGGCGCCTTCAAGAAGGTGACGACGCTGTGGCGCCGCCGCCGCTTAGCCACCGGGGCTAGGGTTTTCACTCGGGCGCAGGGGAAGGGGAGAGGCAGGGGAGGTTTAGCCTCGGCGCCGCCACCAAGGAGGGAATGGCGTCCGGGACGCCATCGACGCCGTGACCGCCACCGGCGGCCAAGGGTTTCCCCCGGCCAAGCACCCTGCCGCCACCTCCGAACCAGCCACATCATCAACAGGCGCGTGTACGCCGGAGATCCAGGACGGTCGAAGGTCATGCATCACGAGCGGACCAGGATCGCATCCGATCTGACGAGGGGAGCCCGGGGCCTCCCCGCGCCATGACCTGTGCCCACCGGGATCTCGCTGCCCGCGCAGCCGAGGGGAACCGGCCTACCTCACCGACGAGCACTCCCCGCCGCCGGAGAAGCGCCGTCCGCACCAGGGAGGCCGCCGCCTCAGATCCGGACCCTCACCATCGAAAGGGATGGTCAGATTGGGGGGAGTGCTGGATCCCGCCAAGTCGCCCCGCCGCCACCATCCCGGGAGCCGGCGCCGGCTTCGCCGGCCGTTCCTCCAGTGGCGGCGAGGTGGGGAGAGAGGTGGGAAGGTTGTAGGCCGCCGGGCCTGGGTTCCCCCGTCGCCGCCAGGGAGGGCGACGCGGGGGACGGGATACGCACCACGATCTCATACGGTTTTAATATGACCATCACATGGGTTAATTGGTCAGGAGGGGCCAACATCCTGCAAGATATAGTGCTGCAAAATGAATGTCGAATTTGTCCAGCTAATCAGGTGAATGTAGTACAGTACCCTTGTCTGTTCATAGCTTAGTTGTAGGTATATGATGATGGTTCATCTTGTTTCCCATCTGTGTCAAATGCCGTGGTGTATTCATGTTTCTTTTGGGTTGTTGCCTGGATTTTTACCTCGATTGTTACCGAGCTAACGAAGGAATTCCATGGAATCTGCTGGTACTTGTGCCCATAGGTATAGATTGTGCAGTTGAAGAAGGTCGAGATAATATCAACTTCCGACATTCTTATTTTGTTGTTACTTGGTACGATTGTTGAGTATAAATGCATCTTGTTTCCAGAAGCATGTTTGACCTCTTTCCTGCTCGTGTGTAGTCTGGGGAGAGCTTGTAAGACTTGCAGGAACGGCCAAAGAAAGCTTGAGATCTCAATAGTAAAGAATTTTGTTTTTTACTGTGTTTGTGATAAAAACATGTTCTAATCATTTCAAGGGAGTGTGCAGCAGAGGACCTGTTTTTCAGAGGGATGCACCATGTATGCAGCGTCAACATAATATGAAGATTTTACTTGCATCCTCGTAGTAACTATTGCATTTGTATTTTTTCTGTCCCTATGATTGGATACAAAAATGCAAGTGTGCCAGCTGCGGGTCAATGTTTAAGGTTATTGCTGCCACTGTTTCACTGAGTGAAATATTTGTTGCTTCGTTCCAACTTAGTACTCCCTGCTCCGAACGGATATAATACAATATTATTTACTACTGTATTGGGTGTCTTGTTTTAAAAGAAAATGAAAATCTTTCATGAAATAACTCATTTGTGTCTATTTATCATAAATTCAAGATGAATGGGTGCAGCAACGCGCGCCATCAATGATCTAGTACCTTTAAAAATTGCATACTACAGTACTGCTTTGCTTCTTCCAAATGAAGTAGAATACCTGCTCGCCCGGAGACCGCCTCCCCGCCGGCCTGAGGAGATGCCAGGGATGGGAGTGCTTTCCCACCACTACCATCCCTCAGTCGAGGCAAACGCCGAGGGAGATGGATCACATGTCGCCCTCAGCCAGCCATTGAGAAGGTTCCATACCACGACGAGAAGAGAGACTGCAGGCAGATATAGTTGGGACGTCATCTCAGTTTTCTGGTGTCAGGCTGAGGCAGGCAGTGCGTACAAACATTTTAGATTTTACCTGTAACTTGAACCTCTGTACTGAGCATCCTCCCCCCTGCTCACTCACTGCCTACCTTGCCCGCGCCATCTTGAGTACGCGGTCAAGGTCGGCAAACCCTCGTTCTCTCTTCTCTCTATCAATAGAATGATACGCATCAATGCGTGTTCGTGAAAAAAAAAGGCCGAGGCAGGCAGCATGTACAATACCTCCTTGCTTCGAGACCGCCTGGTTGCGTGCGAAGGAGAGGCTAACCCTCAGCCAATCATGGAGAAGGTTCCTTCCAAACCACGAGGAGGGGAGACACTTGAGACAGACCCTGAGACTCCATCTCAGGAGCACCGGAGGGCAGAGTCCACACCAAGGAAGAGTCGTGAAGCCATCCCCTCCGTGCCAACGGGTCAGCCAGGCAGGCCAAGATTATGCATTTCGGGGCGCAACTTGGTTTCCGCAAGGCACATTGTCCGCGTGCGTGAGTGCACCGTCCTTGCCACCGGCACAGCACATGCTCCAAAGGACCGTGCTCCGCCACCGAGGATGTATTACCGAAGAATGCACTGCCGAGGACGGAAGAGCGGTGACGGCCGCGGTAGGGTCACCGAACGAGAGAAATTCCCAAGAGGGCAAACAGATAACATACTGAATGATTTTACCATGCAAGTATTTTCCTTAAACTGGCGCTATTGATATGTGTAAAACTGTACGGCGTCTTCCTTCGAAAACTGCCAGTGACATCCGAGCTATAAATTTCCCGAGAACCAATTGGACAACAAGAGAGGTGCTAGTTTAGCGCATCCAGATATCTCAAGGGAGAGTCCATGTGTCAGCAAGCGGTTTAACAAGGCAACTGTGCCAGGTTAAAGCATTGAATTCACTCGAGCTGTTTCTGATTTAGTATTACTTGCTGCTTAAGTAAATCAGGACAGAACTATTGGGTACTGACTGCAAGTCTGAAGATCAACTGAGACACATGGAGTTGACATCTCATTATTGCAAGTGTTGAGCAAGAAAGCAACCAAAGTGTAGACAGATTGCAGAGGTCATATGGAATAGGAGAACAAAGAATAAGTGAATTATTATTTATGCAGGTATTTTTGTGTGCCTAACACACTTGTTTTGAATCCTTCATTTTTACTCAAAAAGAATGCAGCTCGCAGAAGCTCATCTTATACGACAGTTCAAGGGCGTCCATGTGTCAGGAAGCAGCTTAACAAGATATCTGGACTTACCAAGTTAAAGCATCCACTTCCCTTGACGGTTGCAGATTCATTGAATGGTTGTCTAAGCAAAGGGTTCTGATAACGCCCACACGTGTGGCATACTAGACCATCCGTCCACACATCATGTGTCGCGTGAGCAGGAGACAACTCACATGGGTTGTGTGTGGGCGAACATTAGAATTGCCCACACATGTGGGCGCGGTTATTTCGTGCTACACGCTCAATAAGTACTACTCATCCCCATCTCGCGCGTGTGGCACAAAGCAAATCCGCCCGCACGTCCTGACGCAGTTACGTTAGGTACCCGCGGGATGACGATTTAGTTGTCATCCGGGATGACAGATGTAGTTATCTGGGATGACAAATGTAGTTGTAAAAGCATGGCAACTTTCTCTGTTTTGATTAACTATAGTTGCCATGTCTAATTTATGGTAGTTGATGCGTGTAATCAAACCATAGGTGCCGTGTGTGATTAACTACTTGCCACTGATGATCAAACAATAGCTGTCATGTGTGTTTACCTAGTTGCCATGTGTGGTGCAACCATAGTTGTCATGTATGGTTAATCATAGTTGTCATGTGTGTTTATCTGGTTGCCACGTACGTGCAACTGCAGTTGCCGTCTAGCAACGAATTATAGTTGCCGTGTGTGTTTACCTAGTTGTCATGTACGCGCAACTGCAGTTGACATCCAATAACATACGAGTGTCATGTGGGCGAAAAGCAGTTCGCCCATACGCGCGTGAAATAGATGGTGGCTGTGTGGGCAGAAACTAGTTCGCCCACATAAAGCAGCTAGCAAACCGCGTGTTGCGGGGCATGTGAGCGAACTATCCAACGCCCACACACGTGATGATGCCGACGTGGCACTCAGATTCTAACAGATCCTTAAGGATTCATGAAAAACAGAATCAACATGGATCAAGACGTGTGGGCGATGTGCAAGCATGTCACACGTGTGGGCGTTATCATTTGGGTAAGCAAAATAAGACAGAAACATTGGGTACTGTCTACATGGTAGGAACCAAAGTTTGAAGATCAACTCAGACACTTGGAGTCGACATCTCATTATTACAAGTGCTGAGCAAGAAATCAAACTAGTGCGAACAGAATGAGGAAGGAAGTCTGTACAATACTTGCCCGCTTCAAGTTCGCCTACTTACGTGGGAAGGAGACGCCGGGGGGGTGCATGGCCTCCAATCTTCCGCCGAGGGAGACGGATCACATGACGCCCTCATCAAATCATGGAAGAAGGTTCCAAACCACGACGTGGGGAAACACTTCAGACAGATGCTGAGAGAGACGCCATCTCAGGAGCACCGAGGGCAGAGTCCACACCAAGGAGGGTCGTGAAGCCATCCCTTCCCCTCCGTGCCAACTTGGCCAAGATTATGCATTTTGGGGCTCAACTTTGGTTCCCGCAAAGCACATTGTCCACGGGCGTGCACCGTCCTTGCCACCGGCAAAGCACATGCTATCCCAAGGAGCACGTGGCGACTGAACTGAAGACGCACCCAAGAGTTCACTCAATATGGAAGGGCAGCGGTCCATAAGAGGAGCCAAGAGAACAAGCAGCTAACATACTGAATAATTTTACCATGTACTGTGCTATGTATTCTCTTCCCATGTGTAAACTGTACGCCCGTCTTCCCTCCTTTTCCTGGAGCTCTCAACATTTCAAGTCTCAAAAACAAGTTGCAAGACAGTGGACAACGCTGCAATATTCTTTCTGTGGTACATCAACAGAGCACATGTGTGAAGAACCAATTGGACAACAAGAGAGGTGCTAGTTTAGAGCATCCAAAATGTCTCGAGGGAGCCAGCAAGCAGTTTAACAAGGCATCTGTGCAGACTGTGATAGGTTAAACCATTGACTTCACTTGAACTGTTTCTGATTTAGTAGTGTTGAATACTAGCTGCTTCACAAGTAAATCAGGACAGAACTATTGGATACTGGCTACATGGCACATGCGAACACAAGTTTGAACATCAACTGAGACACATGGAGTTGACATCTCATTATTGCATATTCGCAACAACAACAAAAGACATCTCATTATTGCAAGTGTTGAGCAAGAAAGCAACCGGAGTGTGGACAGATTACAGAGGTCAAACTATTCCTTACATACGGAACTGGAGAACAAAGAATAAGTGAATTATTATTTATGAAGGAGTTTTTACCTAAGATAAGATACTCATTTCGAATCCTTCAATTTTTACTCAAAAAGAATGCGGCTCCTTCATTACGCCCTCTTATACAAACCGCCGAAGCTCATCGAAGCTCGTAGACGATGAACTCTTCCTCCTCTTCTCCTTCGAAGAATCGAGAACCAAGAATGGAACAAATAATGGACAAGTAAAGCTCATAGCCGACGAACTCTTTCTCCTCTTCCCCTCAGAAGAACCAAGAACCAAGAATGGGAACAAATGGACAACGGAAAACAAGTGGCCACCACCATCATGTGCACAAGATCCCATGCTCCGAAGAGCTGTAGGACAGGGCCTCCTTCTTCCCGCCCACAAGCCTCAGGATGCCCTCGAACACCTCCACGTCGCAGGGGATCCTCAGGGCGCCCTCGTGCCGGAACCCGAACTCCTCCTCGGCCTCCCTGAGCAGCTCCTCGAACGCCCAGTGCCCGAGGTACTCCGTGGGGATCACGAACCTCCTCATCTCCTCCCCGACGCACACCGCGAAGAAGCCCCGCGGGACGCCGGCAGCACCACCGCCACCACCGTGCCTGCTGCCGGCCTTGGGCGTGAGCGCGAGCCGCTTCCACTTCCTGAGGAGCTGCTGCAGCCTCACGATGTCCCTGATCTTGTTGCTCGCCCTGCCTTGCTCCCCCATTGCCAGTGTGTGTGTGCGTGTTGGTGTGGGTGTTGGTGTGGGTGGGTCTCTTGTCTCAGGCTGCTGCTGCTGCTGCTGCCTCCTTGGCCTGGTGCAAAGAGTTGTAAAGGGACTGACAATATATAGGGGCTTGGATTGGACGAGTGTTGAGTCGCGGGTTAGCGTGTTCAACGGGTTAGCTCTGATGTTCTAATCAATGGCTTGATACGAGGCTTTGTTTAAGCCCCGGAGCTCTGTTTTATATGCTCTGCTCTTAGGATGATACTAAACTAATGCAAAGCGAAACAACGGGCCGGCACCACTAGTTTCTGGAGTTCTTTGCTATCTTCATCAGATTGATTACCTGTAACTACCATAGTTAGCAAATGTAGTGCAAACTCTGAAGGACTCTACTCCCTTCTGCAGTGAAACCAGAAGCACTTACTTTTCTTCCACTTCACTGGCTCGACATGTGTTTGCATGGGAGAAGGTAAGCTCAGCACCATGCTGCCCTAAAAAGGGGAGAAAGAAAAAGGTTACAAAGATAAACATACCATCATGTGATTATTTGGCTACTAGGTTGCTGAAGAAAGTAAAACAAGTACAGCAACTACTAGGAACTAGGGTATCCTTATGTTATGTCGTCTGATCAACTGAATTTGGTCGAGGTAAAGGCAAGGAATGTTCAGTGCGAAACCGATGAAAGATTCCTGACGTTTTGGACACGGCCACTGGATTTTATTCTATATTTGTGAAGAGGTTGTTCTTTCAATATCATGTCAGAAACCTGACCTCTCAAAGTGCGATCCAACTGATGGAAGATTCTCTCATCCCCTGCTAATGATGAGCAATCAGCGCCCGCTCTGCTCCGCTTATCTGAGCAACCACCACCATGATTTGCTTCAACCTCATCATTGCTGCAAGGCCAAATAACAGTTCATGTATCGGAAAAGGACTGCTCTAGTCCTAGCTTTAGGTGGCAGCGCGAACTGCCCGTCTACTCTTGCAGGTTTTAGTGTTTGACTCTGAAACAAAAAGGTGCTTGCGGAATATAGTATATTAACGGATTTGGATTTGTTTACTCCTCTGTTTTCCTTCTGGTAATCATTCACGGATTTGGGGGTTATTGTGTCGATGTCGTGCTCAAACTTCACGATATTCTGTAATTCCCACGTTTAGTTCACTCCTGAAGGCAAAGTTCCGCTGCATCCATGTTCACCTGAAAAGGAGAGGCTTCTGAGTTTGAGTTTTGGGCAACAAAAACAGAACAATCTACGCTGTTGCTAATTCGAGAGATTTCTGCTCCCAGGAGGACATGAGCGATGACATCATGTTTGTAGAAGTAAACTAATAACAGGGATTCTCTGCAAGACAACAAGTTAGCCAAATTACGCATATCGGTACAGCGAAGTACTACAGTACAATCAGAAGATGTCCATTTAAGCAACCAAGAACTAAGGCAGATCACTCTTATAAGATAACATACAGCACGTACCTTTAACTAGAGAGATATATGAATCAGATGGCTCTCTATTCTGGCCTGTATACCACAAAGTTGGAACTCCTTTCCAGTCATCAGGGGCAGCACAGGACATCAACCGCAATACCTGCATCTGAACTTGAGCAATTCTTTCGTTCTGTCCACACATCTCAAACGAGATGGAAATTGCTGTCAGAACCAAGGTCACATCTTAAAGTAAGCAAAGAAGTTCTGCCCCTGCCACGCGGAAATTGTTGCACCAGATGCATAACTGAAGTAACTGTTGCTCCCCTTCTTTCTTAAGGTAACATGTCATGCACATGGCAACTGAAAACATGGCATCTGAGCAGATCAAGGTACCAGAGATCAGGCTGCACATGCCATTGGCCACATAGCTGACACAAATCACCCAGATCCGGCACAGACTTCCTTGATAAGCAAGTTGGCGTGGGTAGCACTGGCACATGCATGGAGATCACTTCCATATTCTCAGGAGATAATCACTGATAGCCTGAAAGATGAATATTGGAAATTTATATTCTTCTACCTACAGAAGTGGTTATAGTATGGCAGATGCTTTATTCTGGAAGAAACCGAGTCACAGCAGAAAACACATAGGATAAAATGTCAACAGTAGATGATAACAATCACTTGCATAATATATTCTCACTACAGTAACTATGGATTTAGCTTTTACTGAAGCTAAATCCATAGTTACTGTAGTAAGAGGATAAAAAGGGACTTGCATTATCTACCTTGTCTGACGGGACCGAAATATGTAAATGAAATTTTAAAATACATGGTCACTTTCTGCAGTCAGACCTACCAAATCTATTCAACCAACCAATCAGGAAACTTTATGGTCCGAAACAAGCATACGCACAATGATTACCATGATAGGGACAATACACTGTCCATCAGAACTTTGTAAAGAGGAAAATTCCGATTTAGCTTCATCCATGCAGATATATATTTTTATTTTTGTGTGGCTTAAGATATAATGGTTCCGGTTAGACAGCTGTGTCTGTACTCTATAGTCCTTCCAATAACATAAAATTTGCATGTGTCAAGACATGGCTACAGTGCTATACTGACACCTTAACAATTAAATGATGAAGTACGAGACTCAGAGGAACTGGAGTATCTCACAGATAGTGATACAGCATAATCATCCAAGGACTCTATTCATGAGGAAGTATCTTGGATTGAATACCATAACATTCAGGAGACTGCAAACAATTCATTGCAGTCACATGAGACAACTCAGGGCAGTGTTGGATTTGCCATGTGTCCAGTTTCAACTGTGTTATCAGATAAAAGCACATAGAGAATTTCAATGTCAATACTCAATAGCAGCCACTTGGATCTCCTTTAATATCCACATATGCTTATTTGCTGACGCAGAAAAAAAATAATGCGATAAATGAAGCTAAAGAGTAGAACTAACTAGGATGAGTTTCTTTAGGCCGGGAAGATCAACAGGGCAAAAGTGTCTCACTGCCATTGAAAACAAGATAAATGATATAGTATGAGCTATGGATTGCAACATTAAACTCGGAGGAATTGAAGTGTCTTATGGATAGTGATACAATGTAACCATCGAAGGGTCATATTAATGACTCATGACTCATGAGAAGTATTTTGGATTGAATACCATAATAAATTGAGGATACAACATTCATTATAATCTCACAGGAGACTCCCCAGGACATTGAACTGAGTTATCAGATAAAAAGCACATACAGCAATTGAATGGAAGCAATCTATGTCAAAAGCAGCTTCTTGGATATCCTGTTATATTCCATATGTTATAAAGGAAGCT
The DNA here is from genome assembly GCF_003073215.2 of Triticum urartu. NCBI lineage: Eukaryota > Viridiplantae > Streptophyta > Magnoliopsida > Poales > Poaceae > Triticum > Triticum urartu. Next base: position 82,352,628 of record NC_053027.1, read on the forward strand.
GAAGAAGATTTGTTAAGGTGGACAGAATTAAGGTAACAAAGTTAACTTGGATGAGTTTCTTTAGACTGGGAAGATGGACAAGGTAAAAGTGTCTCACTGCCATTGAAAACAGAACAGTATATTGGTACTCCCTCCGTAAAGAAATGTAAGAGTGTTTAGATCACTACTTTAATTGGTATAAGAGATTTAAGGTACAAACAATTCAGGTGGGGCTGCCTGAACAATCATGATAGAGCTCTCCAGTGTGATTGGCATTTCCACATGTATACTATTTTTTGAAGGAATACTTATAGTAAGATGACAAAGCCAGAGCACAAAAACTATGCAGCAAACTTAATCAATTACATGGAGTGCCTTTTTTTCAGCTTTCTTAAGGTAGAAGTCATACGGTAAAAGCAGAGGATGCACAATTGTTAACTGTCGGAAGCAAGAAGCGCCACAATGATATTTCCAGTCCAGAAATTGTTAACTGTCCGAAGCAAGAAGCACCGCAATGATATTTCCAGTCCAGAATGTCTCAGATTACCAATACTATACAACTAAAAACTGGTAACAAGATTGACTGTAAACAAATATGAAGAAGTTGAGCAAGTGTTGCAAAATTGTCATATTATTCTAGCCACCAAGCAGAAGGCGAACAAATATCAGATGATCTTTTTGCAGTGCACTTTCAGCAGCAAGAATGAACTAGAAATATCGACACCTCAAACTTCTTAGATAGACAACATTCTAGCACAAGCATAGTTGCACATACATTGCCAGGAAGACAGACAGAGCTAGTACATTGGGTCCATAACTCCATTTCACTAAGCAACCTTGCAAATGCCGCTGGAATTGCTTCTGGAATTGAAATGAGACTCCATCCTATCTCACTGAGCAACCTTGCAAATGTCCTCATACTCAATAGCCTTGAGAACTTTCCCATCATAGAGGCCCTTTTCAACCTGCAGTTTGGCGGAGAATCTCTCTGTGTCCACTGAGAGCAGCCTTGCATTCGAGCCCCGGTAAGCCCCGTTAACAATCCGCACCAGCCCACCAATCTGCGGGAGGACAGTCTCAAGCTCATCCTGGTCGACCCTGAGAACATGCTTGCTCTCCAGCATCTCAATCTCCCCGACATACTTATCAATCACCCTCTTCACCAACCCCTTCTGCTTGTAGTACCCCTTCTCGGCCAGCGACTTGCTCATCACCTTGACAACGATACCAGGGCACAGCCAGTAGTCCTTCCGGTTGCTCCGCTCCTTGGCCTTCTCCTCCTCCTTCATCAGATCATCAATTGCCGACCTCCTGGTGTCTGTTGCCTTCCCTGCAACTTTCGCCTTCTTGTTGGGCACCTCCTCCTCTTCCTCCTCGAAGCCAAATTTCATCTTTGGCTTATCATCAAAAGGATTAATCTTAGGCGGCGGCACAGCCCGCTGGAGCGCAATGGCAATCTTCCCAGTTGGCTTATTGGCCTCTTTCCCCTCCTCCTGATGTTCTTCCTGATCATCCTCGTCTGATCCCGAATACTCATCATCCTCGCTGCCGAGGTCATCATCAGCATTAGCATCATCGTCTTCTTCGCCATTAGCCTGGGCTTTCTGTGCACGCTCGATCTGACGGGCAATCATGAGCTCCTGGCGCTCGTCCTCGGCGAGGTCGGACTTGACCCTCTTGCGCTTGAGCCTGGCCTTGATGGCCTGCTCCGAGTCGCGGTCGATGTAGGTGATGAACCAGCCCTTGGGCGTGTCCTCGACCTTGGCGTGGCCCTCGCGGCCGAGGAACTTGACGAACTCGGTGAGCGTGGCCCAGCGGGTGGAGTTCATGTGCACGTGGTGGCGGTCGGCGATGAACTCGTTGTAGATGACGGTGGCGGCGACGCGGGAGCTGCGGTGGGCGCGGCGGAGCAGGGTGAGGAACTCCTCGAGGAACTCGTCGGAGAAGCCCTCAACGACGCGGTCGGGGGCCTGGCCGAAGATGGCCATCTGCCGCTGGTGCGACTCCGACATGCAGTGGCACTTGAAGCCGTTCTCGTCGCGGCACTGCTTCTGGCACATCTGGCAGTACCACCGCAGCTTCTGCAGCCCCTTGGCCTTGATCCGGTTCGCGATCGCCTTGGGCGTCAGGAAGTCGCTCTTCCCCATCGCGCCGCCGGCGCCGCCGGGAACGTGCGGAGGGGAGGGGAGTGGGTTTGCGAGGGGCTGGGAGCGGCGCGCGGCGAGTGGGGGCGCCGGGTTTGGGTCGGTCGGCGGGCGGCGGCGGTGGTTGGCGGCCGGAGAGATCCGCGAGGGCAGGCAAGCGGTGGATTAGGGATTGGGGATTGGACTGTGGAGTCGGTTTGGAGACGTGGGGATCTCGAGGACTTATTAGCAAACCAGCACGTACCCAGTCTGACACGGTGGCTAACACGTATACAACTCGGACATGTATACAATTTTTTTCACAAATACGCAAAGTTTATGTATTTTTTCAAAAAGTATTTTCATTGATAGAAAAAGTATAGAATGAGTTCAACGATCCATGAGAAACAACCTGAATCAACACGACGATCAACATCTCCAAATTCAAGAACAAGAACGCCGCCAAGAAACAACATAGTGCCTTTGTAAAAAGAAAATGATATTGTGGCGTTGTCGCCGTCCAGTCCAACAAACCGGACCTAGGGCTCCCCGGATGATGCAAAAAGGCACAGATATAGGTCATGACAACGCCTTCAAGAAGGAGACGACACCCCTAGGTGTCATTGTTGCAAGCATCCAACACACTCGTGTGCATTCATCTCAGCATGTATACTTTCCTCTCAAGAGGCGCGCAAGTGTCTTTTCCCTACGAGAGCATCCCGCAAGCGAGGGCTGAGATTGTATATATGTATGGGTCGCTATTGTAAAGTGTATACAACACCTCGCCAAGTCCTTTGGTGAAGGTCTCCTCACGAGATGCTCACAAAGGAACAGACAAACGCGCTTCGTTGTAAAAAAAATACGAATGATTGCAGGCGAGTACATCCCTTCGGGGCAAGTACCTAACCCTCCATGAGGAACCCAAGGAGATCCTCCACAAGAATCCTGAAAGATTCCCGTAAGGAGCAACAAGATGTCCTCCACGAGGGACATAAGCAAAGTTTCTCGAGAGATCCCCTACAGGCATTACCTCGACTAGATTTGAACTATCATCAGTTTGCATATTAACTAGATTTGGATTGTCATCTACAAGAGGTTGCTCCTTTCCAGATTGTTTTGCATTTTCAGCAATAGATTCAGAAGTAATTCCTTAAAGTTGAACCGATCCGCTTGGAAAAGAATTCCATTTCCCTTTTCCTATCTTTTCATTCTTTTAGCACATCAAATTGATAAAAGATAGAAATTAATAACTAATCCGTTCATTTGCCGAACACCACGCACACAGCAATAGGGAGGCAGAATTACCTTCATGAGTTCAGGTGTCTCGGAGCAGACGGCAGAACGACGGCGAGCAGCGAGCACCCTAGCCAGATGCTGAGATGAGGAGACCTGGAGACGAAGAGGCAGACAACGCGTAACTTCCAATCGATTAATTTGCCGCTTGGTCTGCCTACTCCACGGCACAGACCCTATTTATCGCCCGTTGCGAGTCGTAACTCGGACTCGCCCGCTTACGAGTTCTAAGCGGGTCGATCCATTAGTTTTTCTTTAAGGAGAAAAGATAAGAAAACATGATGGAAAGGAGGGATTTGAACTTCGGATCTCGGCATCGAGGTCATAGGGGCACAGCAACTGGGCTACGACGCGTTCATGTCCAACTTTCTTTTTAAATCTTTTTATTGTCTATTTTTTGTTTTCATTTTTTTCCCATTTTCTTCTCTATTTATGTTTTTCTTTTTTGTTTTTATTTTTCGTTTTATTCCTTCTTTTTGTTTCTTTTTCTGTTTTATTATTTATTTTTAGTTTTATTTTTCTTTATTTGAAAATATTCGTTTTTGATATCTTAAAAATCTGAGTGTTACTGTGAAGCTATGAGTGTCGAATCGCCAGTCTGTTCACATGTTGGAAGGAGATCTCAAGCCGTTTTTGTCCAAGTACAATGCATTGGAGTGTTTGTGCCTGGGCCGTTGTTACCCAGTGCTTAATCTGAAAGTACAGAAACCACTATTGGCTGCGTAATTTATCTGTCCGGTGATGACAGCTGCAGATTATAGAATTTAGTGCTCCGAATCTAACAAAATTTGAGTATTCGGGTCAAGCCATACCCACTCGGTGAATCCATGAAGCCAACAGAAGCTGCGTGTGGAGGTTACTATACTTTGGTTTTGGGAACCTGGCCAACTGATGAGCAGAATGGAGTGTCAGTGGGAAAGACAAGCAGTGAAGGGGCAAAGAGAATTTAAAATGACTGGCAGCTTTTAGAGAAAAATCTACCAAGAGGAAAACAATCCTGTAAATTGGCGAGTATAAAGGTTCCGCAGCAAGGTTACAAAAATTATCTCTCGCATAAGGATAACAGTACTGAACAGTAAACACTCCTAAACGAAGAGATGGCTGATCGTCGGAATACTATGTTTACGCTCGATGGGCTGCAACATTACCAAGGTGATCTGCGGATAGTCCGTCTATCATCCAGACGAATCAGGGGACATCCATTTAAATTTGTGCTATTAACACATATTGTTTTTATCAAAAATTGTTTATCTTTACTTTGATCTGTATATTTTTATATGTAGAGTAATTATTCACTTTAAAGTGGTGTTATACCGCCGTGCCATGCTGCTCAATGAAAACAACCAAGTTGCCGTCCTTGCGGACAAATTGATATCAGCATATCAGGGTCACACCCGCTCATACAAGCGGCCCAATGGATGTGTACAAGTCGCCGCCATACGGTCCAATTTACTCCAACAACTCTGAAGCAAGCCATAATATATTAACAGCCTTCGCCTATACCGGATGGCTCAAAGGACAAGCGCATGAGTCGCCACCACCGTGGTTTGTTTAAATTCAACAACCAGCTGGGATGAACCGTTGGCCGGATTACTGACGCAAATCATATGGGGTCATTTATAACACGCCGCGGTCGACCTCAAGTTTTTGTGGATTCACATCGTGTTATCAACACTAAGGATATACAATGAGTGTTGCGAAGATCATTAACTCGCCACCTTGCTTCCAGCTTCAACATATGACAGCGTTTCGTTGTTCAGCTATATGCCAGTTTATATCACGGCCAAACATGGAGAATCTCAAGACAACTCCTCGAGTCGTCTTAAGACTCGGGGGTTACAATGATATAACTCAGCAAATCTTGCCAGTTTCAACAAATTTAAGAACCCCAGGACGATGAAGGGAAAAATAACCTGGTCCCAGAGGCTACTGCTATATTGATGAAAATTTAAAGGCCATCAGAAAATTTCCGGCTTAAAAAGTATATGACATTTACAAAATTTCGGCTCAATGAAAAAATTCCAGGTCATCAGAAAGGATTCCGGTTCAAGAGACATCTCTCTCCCATAAAGCGTTGAAGCTCTCAAATATCCGGTTTAAAATCCGGTTCAAGGGAAGTCAGTCTCACTGAAGCTCTCAAATATCCGGTTTACAATCCGTCTCAAGGGAAATCTGTCTCCCACAAAGCTCTGAAGCTTTCAATATCCGGCTCAACGCCTTGTTCAAGACGAATTCATTACTCACAAGTTTGAGTTCTCAGAAAAATTAAAGGGACCAAAAAGAGTCTGTTGCAAAGCACAACTCAAACATAGGTACCCTACTTCAACGACCATTGGGGGCGGATCGTGTTCGAATCCAGCTTGACCCTTTGGTCCGGCTCATGATCGTATTCGAATCTAGTCGTTAACTCTCATGATCACTAGGGGGCTTCCTGTTCAAACATAGGTCGTATTCGAACCAAAGAGAACATAGTTGTCGGTACCCTCTTGATCGGCACAATGCCAAACCCACTAGGAGGCTTCTTGATCGTATTCGAATCATAGCTTAACCCCTTTTGGGTCGGACTTTGATCGTATTCGAATCAGAGTCGTTAAAAAACTCTCAAGGTCATTTGGAGGCTTCCTGTTCAAACATAGGTCGTATTCGAACCAAAGAGAACATAATTGTCGGTACCCTCTTGATCGGCACAACGCCAAAACCACCAGGGGGCTTCCCGATCGTATTCGAATCCTAGCTTAACCCCTTTTGGTCTGGCTTACTGATCGTATTTGAATCATAAGCCTCGCTTTTTTCTCTTTGTTTGACTTAAGTTTTTTGAAAATAGTCTTTTGGGTTTGTCTTGAGACTTTTTGTTCATATCTGAAGCATGTATGTGGTTTCGATTAACCCAGCTTGACTTTGGATGATAAGTCGCCATCATATAACAATCATAAACATTTGGAGATTTTGGCTTCTAAAGATTGGGTTATCGCCCTTACTGCACAGGTATCCTAAACCGGCAGTATGATTCAATATCACAGGAACCGGTTTTCAAACCGGGTTATATTATTCAAATCTTTAATAGCCAACATGGCTGGATTTTTATTATGGTTATCAATAATCAGTATTATGATTAAGGTTTTCAAAGTCGCTTTCGCGCAATGGCTATTATCTTATCAATGGATATGATTTATTCTACAATGGAAGGAATAGTCCCGAGTCGCTGCAGGCTTACGACCCGACACTTGGGGGCTACATTATTCAAGTTGAGATTACATCAAATATGCAAGTCTCATGTCGCTGCAAGCATGCACCATGACACTTGGGGGCTAATGCAAAGTCATTTTTATTGGCCTTATTGAAGACCCGACTCATCACATCATAATAAGCCAGCCCTTGGGGGTTACCAATTGCTCCTGTCAACAATTCAAGGTACACAAGTCTTAATCCATTATATTGAAGGATCCGTTGCTCAGTTGGTAAAGCACAAAGCTCTTAACCTTGTGGACATGGGTTCAAGCCCCATGATGGGGGTTACATCATATGATTTTCTTTTCCAAGAAGTATATATAAAGTCCCAACTCAATATTATTTTACTAAGCCGGCCCTTGGGGGCTACACGTTGCTGTTCAAGTCTACATGATCATATTTTTAAAGTCCCTACTCATTATTGTTTAATGACCCGACCCTTGGGGGCTACACTGGTTTAAGTTTTTTTATGAGCATCAGGCAATTACAAAGTCCCAGGTTACTGCAAGCATGACAACCCGGCACTTGGGGGCTACATATGTGGAATACTCAGTTTGGACTACTGACTGCAATGAACAACCTGGATTTTTTCAAGGTGGCAACATTTTGTTGGGGAACGTAGCATAAATTCAAAATTTTCCTACGTGTCACCAAGATCTATCTATGGAGTCATCTAGCAACGAGGGAGGAGTGGATCTACATACCCTTGTAGATCGCGCGCGGAAGCGTTCAAGAGAACGGGGTTGATGGAGTCGTACTCGTCGTGATCCAAATCACCGATGATCCTAGCGCCGAACGGACGGCACCTCCGCGTTCAACACACGTACGGAGCAGCGACGTCTCCTCCTTCTTGATCCAGCAAGGGGGAGGAGAGGTTGATGGAGATCCAGCAGCACGACGGCGTGGTGGAGGAAGTAGCGGGATTCCAACAGGGCTTCGCCAAGCGCTGCGGGAGGAGGGAGATGTGTCATGGGAGGGAGAGGGAGGCGCCAGGGCTTAGGTGTTGCTGCCCTCCCTTCCCCCCACTATATATAGGGCCAAGGGAGAGGGGGGCGCAGCCTTGGCCCTTCCTCCAAGGAAGGGTGCGGCCAGGGAGGAGTCCATCCTCCCCAAGGCACCTAGGAGGTGCCTTCCCCCTTTAGGACTCTTCCTTTCCCTTATCTCTTGGCGCATGGGCCTCTTGGGGCTGGTGTCCTTGGCCCATATAGGCCAAGGCTCACACCCCTACAGCCCATGTGGCCCCCGGGGCAGGTGGACCCCCGGACCCCTTTCGGCACTCCCGGTACAATACCGATAATGCGCAAAACTTTTCCGGCGACCAAAACAAGACTTCCCATATATAAATCTTTACCTCCGGACCATTCCGGAACTCCTCGTGATGTCCGGGATCTCATCCGGGACTCCGAACAACATTCGGTAACCACATACAAACTTCCTTTATAACCCTAGCGTCATCGAACCTTAAGTGTGTAGACCCTACGGGTTCGGGAACCATGCAGACATGACCGAGACATTCTCCGGTCAATAACCAACAGCGGGATCTGGATACCCATGTTGGTTCCCACATGTTCCACGATGATCTCATCGGATGAACCACGATGTCGAGGATTCGATCAATCCCGTATACAATTCCCTTTGTCTACCGGTATGATACTTGCCCGAGATTCGATCGTCGGTATCCCGATACCTTGTTCAATCTCGTTACCGGCAAGTCTCTTTACTCGTTCCGTAACACATAATCCCGTGATCAACTCCTTGATCACATTGTGCACATTATGATGATGTCCTACCGAGTGGGCCCAGAGATACCTCTCCGTCACACGGAGTGACAAATCCCAGTCTCGATCCGTGCCAACCCAACAGACACTTTCGGAGATACCTGTAGTGTACCTTTATAGCCATCAAGTTACGTTGTGACGTTTGGCACACCCAAAGTATTCCTACGGTATCCGAGAGTTGCACAATCTCATGGTCTAAGGAAATGATACTTGACATTAGAAAAGCTTTAGCATACGAACTACACGATCTTTGTGCTAGGCTTAGGATTGGGTCTTGTCCATCACATCATTCTCCTAATGATGTGATCCCGTTATCAACGACATCCAATGTCCATGGTCAGGAAACCGTAACCATCTATTGATCAACGAGCTAGTCAACTAGAGGCTTACTAGGGACATGGTGTTGTCTATCCACACATGTATCTGAGTTTCCTATCAATACAATTATAGAATGGATAATAAACGATTATCATGAACAAGGAAATATAATAATAACCAATTTATTATTGCCTCTAGGGCATATTTCCAACACATTTATATCGAAACAAGTCTTAAGCTATCACTATATTCTCCTCTTAAGACTTGGGGGCTACAGGTAATATGCATATAAAGGAGGAACATCTTCAAATTCGCAGTTTTGGGAAAATCAGGAAGATTAATTGTGTGACCCGGCGTTGGCAACAATCATGACCCGGTGTCTATAACAGTCATGACCCGGAGTCATCAGTTTTTATAACCCGTTAATTTTGGAAATCATAACTCAGCAAGTTCTACAAGCCGGCTGATGACACATCTCCGACGTATCTATAGTTTTTGATTGTTCCATGCTATTATATTATCAACCTTGGATGTTTTATGCATTTATATGCTATTTTATATGATTTTTGGGACTAACCTATTAACCTAGAGCCCAGTGCCAGTTTCTGTTTTTTCGTTGTTTTTGAGTATCGCAGAAAAGGAAAACCAAACGGAGTCCGATTGACCTGAAACTTCACGGAGATCATTTTTGGACCAGAAGAAGCCCACGGAGTACCGAAGCTAGGCCAGAAGAGTCCCGAGGCCACCACGAGGGTGGGGGCACACCCTACCCCCCTGGGCGCGCCCCCCTACCTCGTGGGCCTCTCGTGGCTCCCATGACCGACTTCTTTCGCTTATATATATCCATATACCCTAGAAACATCGGGGAGCAGAATAGATCGGGAGTTCCGCCGCCAAAAGCCTCCATAGCCACCGAAAACCAATCTAGACCCGTTTCGGCACCCTGCCGGAGGGGGGAACCCCTCTCCAGTGGCCATCTTCATCATCCCGGCGCTCTCCATGACGAGGAGGGAGTAGTTCACCCTCGGGGCTGAGGGTATGTACCAGTAGCTATGTGTTTGATCTCTCTCTCTCTCTCGTGTTCTTGAGATGGTACGATCTTGATGTATCGCGAGCTTTGCTATTATAGTTGGATCTTATGATGTTTCTCCCCCTCTACTCTCTTGTAATGGATTGAGTTTTCCCTTTGAAGTGATCTCATCGGATTGAGTCTTTAAGGATTTGAGAACACTTGACGTATGTCTTGCACGTGCTTATCTGTGGTGACAATGGGATATCATGTGATCCACTTGATGTATGTTTTGGTGATCAACTTGCGAGTTCCGCGACCTCGTGAACTTATGCATAGGGGTTGGCACACTTTTTCGTCTTGACTCTCCGGTATAAACTTTGGGCACTCTTTGAAGTTCTATGTGTTGGTTGAATAGATGAATCTGAGATTGTTTGATGCATATCGTATAATCATACCCACGGATACTTGAGGTGACATTGGAGTATCTAGGTGACATTAGGGTTTTGGTTGATTTGTGTCTTAAGGTGTTATTCTAGTACGAACTCTATGATATATTGATCAGAAAGGATAACTTTGAGGTGGTTTTGTACCCTATCATAATCTCTTCATTTGTTCTCCGCTATTAGTGACTTTGGAGTGACTCTTTGTTGCATGTTGAGGGATAGTTATATGATCCAATTATGTTATTATTGTTGAGAGAACTTGCACTAGTGAAAGTATGAACCCTAGGCCTTGTTTCCTAGCATTGCAATACCATTTACGTTCACTTTTATCACTTGTTACCTTGCTGTTTTTATATTTTCAGATTACAAAAACCTTTATCTACTATCCATATTGCACTTGTATCACCATCTCTTCGCCGAACTAGTGCATCTATACAATTTACCATTGTATTGGGTGTGTTGGGGACACAAGAGACTCTTTGTCATTTCGTTGCAGGGTTGCTTGAGAGAGACCATCTTCATCCTACGCCTCCCACAGATTGATAAACCTTAGGTCATCCACTTGAGGGAAATTTGCTACTGTCCTACAAACCTTTGCACTAGGAGGCCCAACAACGTCTACAAGAAGAAGGTTGTGTAGTAGACATCAAGCTCTTTTCTGGCGCTGTTGCCGGGGAGGTGAGTGCTTGAAGGTATATCTTTAGATCTTGCAATCGAATCTTTTTGTTTCTTATTTTATCACTAGTTTATTTTATAAAAGAAAAAAATGGAATTGAGTTTGCCTCATACGCTTCATCTTTTTAATATCTTTCATGATAATGATGGAAAGGAAAATTGTGCTCAAGTGCTAGAAGAAGAAGTCTATAAAATGTTTGGCACTAAATCTTTGAATGATGAGCATGATTGCAATGTTGTTAGTATGAAATCCTTGAATATCCATAGTACTAATGATGATTGCACTAGTAATAATGAAAATGTCTCTTATAAGCATGTCAATTTTTGCGGAGTGCATAGAGTTTACAAGTACACACCATATAGGAAGATAGATTTTGTAAGAAGCATAAGTATTTGGAAACTAAATGGTTGCAAGAAAGGCTAGATTTTGTGCTGAAAATTTAAAATTTCTTCACCATACTTGTGAACTTTGCAATGAACATGGTCATTTAAATCTCAAATGCAAATTGTTTCATGATCGTATGGTGTCCAAAAATTGTGATGATTTGATTTCCCTTGCACATCATAATGAACTTAGTTTGCTTTTGGGTTATGAATAAATGAAATGTATAACTAAGCATATTCCAGAATATAACCTTGAGAAATTCCTCGATATTGATCTAGAAGAAATTTTTATGCATTGTGCGGTGAATTGCATTGAAAATCCTTATATTGCCAATTACATAAAGAAAAGAAAACAAATAGAAGATGAAGAGAATACTAATGAAATGGAGGAGACTTCCCAATATGTTCCTATTATTTCTTATGATGAATCAGGTAGCGAGGAGGAGCCTTCTATTCGACCAATCTCATCAATAAGGAGCTCCGAAAAGAGGATTAAACCCACACATAATGAGAAGAATAAAAAGAAAATACGGATAAACAAAGGTAAAAAGGTATCTCTCCCAAATGATGTTGCGCCTATTACTCCTTGTGATGATGATAATTGCTATACTATTGGTGCTATCCATACTATTAATGATGAGAGTGATTATGCTTATGATATGAAAAGGCCCAAGCCTGGGGATGTTATGTTTGATGAGAATGACATGTTTGAGAATGTATTTGCTGCAATTAATGTTTGTCCCAAGCTCTAGGATGCTATGTTTAATGAAGATGATATTTCTAGTCTCCCAAGTTTTGATATGCAAATTTGTTATGATGATAGCATGCCTCCTACTTATGATGATTATATTGATGAAAGTGGGTTTGGAAGAGTGTCAACTTTAGTAAGTAATGATCCCACTATTTTGGAGGATGTTGAATCTTATTTTGATAATTATGAAATTGGATTTGGAGAGGTCCTGAATTTATTTAGTAATGATTCCACTATCTTGGAAGAGGTTTCAATTGATTATGATGAGAACAAAGTTGCTACTTATGATGATTATTGTGATGATACTTATGCTATAAAAAGTAATGATGATTATATTTATAAAACTTATCATGATTATAATTACCTTTTTTCTGAACATTACTCCTTTAATGTGGAAACAATTTATAGTATTCAAGTTTCTTATGATGCTTCCACTATTCCGAATGAGAAGAATTTTGCCTATGTTGAGAGTAACAAAATTTCTATGCTTGTAGATCATGAAAAGAATGCTTTATGTGATAGTTATATTGTTGAATTCATTCATGATGCTATTGAAAATTATTATGAGGGAGGAATATATGCTTGTAGGAGTTGCAATAATATCAAGTTTCCTCTCTATGTGCTTAAAGTTTCAAAGTTATGCTTGTTTTACCTTCCTATGCTAGTTGATTATTGTTCCCATAAATTGTTTGCTCACAAAATCCCTATGCATAGGGAGTGGGTTAGATTTAAATGTGCTAGTCATATTCTTCATGATGCTCTCTTTATGTTTCAATTCTTATCTTTTATGTGAGCATGATTGAAATCATCATGCCTAGCTAGGGGCGTTAAACGATGGCGCTTGTTGAGAGGTAACCCAATTTTATTTTTATTCCTTGTTTTTTGCTCATGTTTAGTAATAAATAATTTATCTATCCTCTGTTTTGGTTGTGTTTTTTGTGTTTAATTAGTGTTTGTGCCAAGTAGAGCCGTTGGGAAGACTTGGGGAAAGTCTTTTTGATCTTGCTGTAAAAAACAGAAACTTTAGTGCTCACGAGAATTGCTGCCATTTCTTATTGGAGAGTGATATTTAGTTAATTATTTTTGCAGATGATTAATATATAAATTACTCACGTCTAGAAATTTATTTTAGAATTTTTGGGGTTTCATAAGTATTCGAAACCTACAGATTACTACGGACTGTTCTGTTTTTGACAGATTCTGTTTTTCATGTGTTGTTTGCTTATTTTGATGAATCTATGGCTAGTAAAAGAGTCTATAAACCATAGAGAAGTTAGAATACAATAGGTTTAACACCAATCCTATATTTAAGAAGTTCACCCCTACTATCTTATTTATCTAAACATGCAGCATGTCCACATCAACATGTAGCCAACAACCAATTGTCTCAACATGCAGCCTTCCAACTCAGAAAATGTGCCACCTCAGCATTCCCACTACATGTTTCTCAAAAAGAAAAAACCATTCAGTTTTATGATTAGAGCACACTGAGAAGTCCAAAAGTTTTGGTATCTCCGTTGTCTTCTTCCCTCCCCAGCTATTGACTTTTCCACTTTCCACTTCATCTACCTCTGATGTTCCAGGTCCCCACTTCACCTGCTTCATGCGTTGTTCACCCCATCGGTATGGAGAGATTTACCTCCATGTGGTTGCTCATGAATACAATTGCCCTCTGGGATTTCACCAACGCTAAGTATCAATCCAACGCCATGGTGCAAACAGTAGTGATCTGCTCCTCGTGGGATCTTCAAGAATGACTATGATTACATTTTGCCGTCGCAGCGCATGCACATGCTGACCCAGATTCCTGTCAATGTCTGCAGCAAACACAGTTACAATTACTTGATTAAGCTTG